>NC_090932.1:1569501585-1569823252 GCF_040938575.1 Ambystoma mexicanum
TGGGACTGGTGGCATGGGTGCATTCCTTTTTGCTGCATCAGTAACCCAATTTACCACTGCATAAAGTACTTCATGAAGCCCTGCTTGCAGCCACTTTATTTTGGGAAATCCCTTTGTCTGTGTGGATGTCGAGGCAGGCCTAAAATGGCTATCTGCTGGTGTGATCTCTCTACCTCTAGAACCTGGTTTTCTGCCCCAGACATGCCCAATACACATCCAGTGTGGGTTGGTCTGAGTGCTTGGCAGTTTTTATGGGCAGCCTGATTGACTGTCCACCAAAACCTTAGTGGGTCTGCCTTGTGTTTTTCGATGAATGATTTGGGTCAGCCTTAGAGAATGTGCATATCTAGGGGTAATCTTGGAGGGGCGTGGCCAGCCGGGATGTGAGGAAGTGCTTCCACAGAGCTCCCTAATCGATCTGAAATAGATATGCTGTCCGTGCACGATTGTGCCGAAAAACCCTATGCTGTGTGAGGTAGCGGTGAAGGACGAACTGACGAGTCTCTAGACCGGGAGATGAGTATCCAGGACTGCCGTGAGGCAGAGAGCAGTGAAGGCAGTGGGTCAGAGTGAAAACAAGATGGTGGCCGTGACCGGGAGAGCCCGGCGATAGGTGGGGAGCCCCACTGTTAGGGAGAATTCTCTTTTAAGGCTAATTTCCCAAACCTAGTGAGTCCCCCAGCAGCTTTGCTGGATTTTTGGGATTTATTTGATTTCTCCTGCTAAGATTGAGACTCTTTCTCCCACTCTTAGGCATGATTTGAGAATGTCCTTTGACTGCAAATGTGTTTTATGGGCTATGGGGTCTTTTACTCCATAGGGCTTCATGTGTTTTTGGTATGTGTGTTACACAGCACCCTCAGTGTAGTAACAGGGGTGTCCTAGTGACCCTCAAACATACACCATACCCTGGGACTGACTACTGTCTCCCAGGGCATGTAAAGTCACCATTGGCTTTACTAGTCTCAAATTGTGAACAGAACCAGTACAAACCATCATATTGTGGAAGTACTAGTAGGGGTAATTCGATTGCCCCTGGGTCTGTTTTCCAAGGGGGCACTGCCCAGTCCCCCCTTGTCGAGTTTCTGGCTGGTGGCAGTGGATACCACGCAAAATTTTCCACCGGAATACTAATGGGATTTTCCCATTGATTTTAAACGCACCACAACGACTTCCAGCTTTCTTCCTCGTCAAGATCATCTCTTCCTCTGGTCAAAGCCACGACTTGCAGGAACAACTGCCACCGCTGGAGCTTTCTCACCATTTCAGGTACTGTGTTCCGCCTGGTCTCCCTTGCGGGCCAGATAGGCTGCAGAGACGAGGTGGGACATCACTGGGCAGACCGAAAACTGCAGCGCACTACAGATGCTGACCCGGAGTAGACAGGAAGAAACCAGGCGGCACCCTGAAACGGGTCATGGTGGCCCGGTCCCGGGGGGTAACGGAAGCAGTGCTGAGGTGAAGAGTGTCGCAAGTGTTGGTGGCAGACCTGGCCGGGTCGGCTGGGGGCAGGTTGGAGAGTGCTACGGAAGAGCTTATAGCGCAGGGTGCACATGGGGCAGAGCCTTGGTGATAGCTGAGATCAATCAGGACACATTGGCAGCGGATGGCAGATGGGACTGACTCAGGAGCAACGCTGCTTCCCGAGTTTGGGAACTTTCACATGCTCCTGAGAGCCTTCAGTACTCTTACTGGAGGGGACACTGGTACTGCCCCCTAGTTATTACTCAGAACAAAGCAGAGGAGAGCCTGCACATGAGCCACCCTCCAAGCTAGGTTGGGATACTGAGGGGCAGTGAGAAATGTGGTGGACTGGATTCACAGCAGCAATAACTTGGGAATTTGAGGGGGGTGCCCAGGAGCCGTGAGGTAAATTGGATGCCTGGACCGTCACTTCCGAGATTGGTTCAGGCCAGGGGCAGTGCTACTGGAGGACGGCAGAACGGGATTCAAACTGGGCGCAGGGCCGATAGTTAAGAGGTCACAAATACAGGTGCAGGAGGAGCAGGATCGCGTTCAGGAAGTTGAATACAGACGCCCCGAGGACACATGCCAGATGGGAGAAACCCCCCCAGCGAAGTAAAGGCAGACAAAGATTGAGGCTTTTGCAAAAAAGGCAGAGCAAAGGTTTCACCCGCTTAACTCGGGAAGCGCAACCCGAGGCAGAGGGCCATGTGTCGGCAACAGGGGGTACTGGGGCTAGGATACTCTAGGCGATCGCAGTCTTGAGAGCAACAATGGAGTCATGCATATGGGAGATCAAATATCGCGTTGGTCTCCTACGACAAGATGTGTGTAATTTGAAAGGTAGGGTAGGAAAGACTGAAGTGAAGCTGGGAGAGATGTCCGTTACTACAAAGGAACTGAAGGTCCAGGATCTCACAACGAAGGTAAGGATGTTACAAGATCAGACAGAAGATGTGGAAGGAAGGGCGACGAGGAGTAATATACAAATTCTGGGGCTGCCTGAGGGGGAAGAAGGCAAGGACCCTACTACATGTTGAAAATCTGCTACTCCACGAGATCTGCCTGGGGACATTGTCACACGGTTTCACAGTGGAAAGAGCCCATAGATCACTGGCAAAGAGACTGCCCCACCCGGGGGCACCACCCCGGCAGATCATCGCCAAGATTTTAAACTTTAAAGATAAAGAAAAGATCCTGGCCTTCTCTAGAGAGGAAGGCGAGATAGGACTACGGTCAGCTTTGCTGGCAATTTATCCGAATTATAACTTGCAGGTCCTAAGAAGGAGAGGCCAGTTTGTCCCTACGAAAGAAAGGCTGAGACAGCAGGGCATTAAATACATGCTATTGTATTTGGCGAAGTTGTAAATTATACATAAGGGAAAGGCTTTGTTTGTTGATGGTCCACAGGAGGTGAGAGCTTGAATGGATGCTAACCGGAATGCGCCTATTAAGGACCAGAAGAGTACCTGAGAGGAAGCGGCAGCGCTTGAAATGCAAAGGATGCACGGACACAAGAGTGTTGTCATGGAGTGGGAGCTACGTTGGGTAGCACATTTTTGTTGGGTTCATATTTCTTTTTTTTCTCCAAGACCTTGGGGACCGGCACATAACTAGAAGGGGTCGGTTATAAGTTCCCTTTTTTTCTCTTGGGCAAATACAGAGGCGGTATCCAGCCGTCAGGTCCTACTCGATGGGGTGGGATACATGGCGGTTAAACCTCTGCAAGCAAGTTGTGTTGGGTTGTTCAAGTTTTGTACAGTTTGTTTTCGTTACAGCACAGCTTGGTACTGTATGAGATAAGTTGACAGTTTCACAGAGAACAGGGGAGGGAGAGGATTGGGAGAGCAGGTGGGAGGCGGTAAATTGGAAGGAAAAGGTTGGTAGATGCCTGCAATATGGAGAAGAGGGCGAAGGTGGGGGAATGGTCATATGCCTGAATTACTGAGTGTATCCTATGGGAATGTCAGAGGACTGACAGCCATGTTAAGCGGATGTCAGGGTGGCTTCGTATTTATGCCTTAAAGGGATTGGGGTGGCAATGCTACAAGACACCTCACCATAGGGAAGCAATGCAGGGTGCTGAAAAAGTGGGGTGGGATTTGGATTGGCCTTCTCCACGTATGCAAGAGGGGTTCTTATTTGGTTGGTCCCAGCTGTGCCCTTCCAGATGGTGAAGGTCTGTGCAGATGACGAGGGGAGGATGGTGTTGGTGCAAGGGTTTATAGATAAAAGGTGGTGTGTCTTATTAACATCTGTGCCCCCAAACCACGACAAGTCTACCTTCTTTCACTCCTTATTCGCCAGGCTAGCCCCAATTCGGGGGATGACATGGATTTGGGGCGGAGACTTCAATTGTATTTTAAACCCGGCATTGGACAGATCAGATGACAGGCATACCACACCAGCCCCAACAGAAAAAGTCCTAAGGACACTGCTGGAAGATTTGGAGTTACAGGAAGTTTGGTGGTGATTGATGGAAAGTAGGAAAGAATTTTGATACTATACGAGTGTGCATGAGGTTTACACACAGATTGATTATTTGTTCACTGGGTCAGACCAACTTGGGGAGTTTGTGGGCATCTTATAAGAGGGTAGGACACACCAAGATCACTCCCCCCTTGATTATAGAATGGGTGTGAGCAGCCACCCTGTCACAGTAATGGCGGAGTATCTGAGGGATGGGCCCTTCTGGGGCGGCATGGCAGAACAAACAGAAGAGCACTTCTGTACTAATGAAGGGAGTGTCAGTTGTCGGGGGGACCTTATGGAAGAAGTTAGCAGAATCGGAGGAGACTATTAAACAGGTGAAAGGGACATATTAAGGGAGAATAATATAGAAGGGCAACTTATCATACTTAGACAGGAAAGTCTGCAAAACTGGGAACAACTTGGCAGGTATAGCTGGGGGATATTGGAGGGGGGAAGAATGTTGGGACGTGCAGAAGGGAGATGGGTAACTTTGTTGTCTTATGGTCAACTACTCCATGAACAAAAAGTGCCTTGCAGGAGCAGAGGAAAACTTCTAGAAATATGTGGGGGAGACAGATAGGGTTCAAAAATGGAAAAGGATCTCAATGTCATCATGTACAGGTGGCACAAGAAACTAAAAAGGAGGATATAAAACTTTGCAGTGAGGCGGTACAGAGGGTGAAACATAGTGGGATAAGAACAGAGCCGTTGGCACTTCCAGAGGGAGCGAAGTAGGATTACAAATTTTCATTTTACATGATATGGAGAAGACTTGGTCATACAAATAGGAGGAAATCTAGTCAAGAGCGGAGTTCTGATACACAAGGTTTTAGATGGTTTGGGGTGGAGGGGTTTTTAGCAATGTTCCCTCTTTTAGCGACTTTTCCTCCATAGTCTATGGACCCCCAACCTTTTGCTCTTGTTTTTATACCATGTCCTGACATTTTGCAGTGAAGTGAAGCCTTCAGATTCACTTCACTGACATTTTTCCCCCTTGTTACAGGGAAACTGAGTAGTCTTTCAGACTGTCAGCATTGGGAAACTAGGTTTCCCTTTTTCTTTTTACACGTTATCTATTTTGGGTAACGTTCATGTTGCACATAGCACCTTAGAGTGCAGTGTAATGGGGATACTTTTGTATCACCCTAGACTACACGCATAGGATGTGTTGGTTACTGTTAAATGGGCCTAAAAACAAGCTGGTAGCAGCAGTTAAAAGTAACTATTTTGACTGTAGTTTTTACAAGCCTTCCCACGTTTGACTACTAACTGTGGCTAGTGTCCCAACATGGCCGTGCCAAAAGGTTTTTCACTTTTTCTTTGGCCATTTTGTCTTTTAGCCTTCTTCCTGCCTTCTCAGGTCAGGACAATCCTTTTATGGTCCTGCATTTGTCCAGGAAAGCAGTGCTTTTCGTGGGCTAGTGCAGGCCATGTGTGTTGAAAGCCAGGAAGTGGGGTGGACGGCTGGTCCCAATACACAAACTGGTTTCTGTATGTCTGGAGTGTATGCATGAGTTTCACCAACATTGGTCCCGATTGGACCACTGCTGGGGTGTGTGTGTGAGGGGCAGATCTTGCATTGGTTGTGCAGAGTTTCTGTGCTCACCTGACTTTTTATATAAGAGGTGTCCTGCAGCCATTCCCCAGAGATTTGAAGAGGAGCGAAGTATCCTGCATAGCCGTGAAGACTTAGGAAGACCCATGGACCGATCCCGAGAAGGCCTGGCGACCAACTTTTGCTGCAGTCCCATAGGAGCCCTGCCTGGCTACTGATCTTAGAGGACCCTGGTTGGTGCTCCGACCCAGTAGAGTGGGGTGAACAGCCATTCTCAACATCTTCTCTCGTTGCCCTGCCATTTGGAGTTTTCTGAAGCATTCCTGGGCCATCGAGGAGACTGACCAACTCCAATTTAGGCTACCACGGTAGAAGTGTTGCTGTTCTGCATTTTAACTCCAAACTTCAGGAGTCTTAAGCTTGTCCTGCAAGTAACCTTCCAGCAAAATGTTGACATCCTAGCCTCTAAGGGTTCCAAGATGGTATCAGTTAATATTATTCCCACCAATAATATCGCGATACATATATATATATATATATATATATATATGGTTGCAGGGTAAGGCCACATGCGATTAGTGGGGATAATTTATGGGGTTATTGGGACCATGGGTTGCAGGGGTGTCCCCCGCTCCATAAAAAATAATGGAGGTTACAGGGGCATCTCCCGCAGTTCCATGGCTTAATATTGCCGCAAAAATATGGCGATATTATTGGGGGATATTAACAGATGGAACCCTGTTAGGCAGAAACCTGTGCAGTTCCCTTAGGGAACACTGCAAAAGATTTAAGACTACAGGTGTTGGCAGTAAACCCACTTGTTAGCGGTCTGTACCACCCAGATTTACCTGGTAGCTGTGGCTGAGCAGTCAGACTTCTCTCAAGAAGAGTTAGGCAGTATGCAAAGTATACACAATAGGCACTCCGGCACAATAATACAAGCAAACACTGACCAGAGCTTTGGTATCAAAGTATATAATTATTTATTTAAAAACCCACTGTTTGAAACACTCCAGCACTCTTATTGTAAAATATTCTAAACACAGTTACTATTGTAATATATAGACCCCTTTTTCCTTATCAGATAAGTCACAGTAAAACACCACTTATTTTCATACAGAGGTGAGCGCTTAACTAGATGGCACTCCAATAAGTTTGTGAGAAAGGGAGGGAAGAAGACAGAATATGGAAAGGTACACCACTCTAAGATTCAGGACCACTGTTAGCAAGGCAGAAGAGCAAAGTCACTAGTGAGCCAAAGTCCAAAGGCTGGGCCCACTCTTAGAGAGAGCAGAGCACAAATGCGCCCAAGATCACACAGTTACACTAGGCTTTGAAAGTCTTGCAGAGGGTTCAAAAAGAGTTTAGAGGGCTTAGGAAAGTTTAGCCAGGGTGTCCCAGGCTAACCCAGGTTCGAATGCCGTGGGCGAAATCTACCCCATACAGTCGGTGGCAAGGGAAGCCTGGCGGGACACGGTACCTTCAGTGGGAAGGATCCTCCAGCGGTGGCAGTTGTTCCTGGCAGTGGGTGCAAGTGGCGTCGTCGTCCAGGGGAAGAGAAGATCTCGACTTCAAGGAAAGATGAAGGTCGTTGCACTACCAGGGAAGAAACCAGCCGCAGAGTTTTCCGGTTAAAAGGTGGTACCTTTGTTCGCAGTCGTGGTAAAACGTGGTATCCCGGTTGCCGGGGTGCTTGGCACAGGCAAGGCGGCCACGAGGTACGTCGAGAAGGGTTATCCCCACCAGTCAAAGGAAGAAGACTCTCCGGCGGGAGATCTCCTCTGTCGTTGGGAAAAGAGGTGAGACGGTCCAGCAGGGCTCCACCGGTGGTGGTGTTGTGGCAGGTCGCCTCAGCTTCTCCCTCGTCGGATTGTTAGGTCCTGTGGCGACTTCTGAAGTTCCAGTCCCCAAAGCCCTGCTTTTATGCAGAAAACCCCCATTCACTCAGCCTAGCTGTCACTCAAACATGCTAAGTGGTGAGCCGGCCGGCTCACCACTTGGGCCAATCAGGACGGAGTGCGACTTGAGTTGCCTAGGCAACTCAGTCCAGGGTGCCTAAATTCCCCTCCACCCCTCCTAAGTACCCCAGACAGAGTGGCACCACTTTGGAGGGCTTCTGTGGAGAAGCCTGCCAAAAAGTGGAACAAAGGGCTCAACTTGGGTTGGAGTCACAGAAGAGAACACAAACGCCATTTTAGAATCAAGTTTTGGCAAAAAATACCAACCGGAGAATTAATATTGATTAAATAAACCGGCGGTATGTTCGAGGCTACCGTAAATAATTAAATAAAGGTAGTAGCCTAAAACAATGGGAAATCCCATAGGAAAATATTTGCGGTTGAATATAAAAAGTAGTATCCACTGCCACCAGCCAAAACTCGATCGGGGGGACGGAGACGTGCCCCCTCGACTACAGATCCCGGGGCAATTGAATTGCCCCAGCCAGTACGTCCACAATATGATGGTTTGTACTGGTTCTGTTCAGAATTTAAGACTAGTAAAATCAATGGTGACTTTACATGCCCTGGGAGACAGTCAGTCCCAGGGTCTGGAGTCTATACTGGGGGGTCACTATGACACCCCTGTGTCACTGCACTGAGGGTGCGGTGTAACACACATCACAAAAACACATGAAGCCCTATGGAGTAAAAGACCCCATAGCCCATTAAACACATCTAGATTCAAAGAAACACACTCAAATCATGCCCAAGAGTGAGGGTAAAAGAGTCTCACTCTTGGCAGGAGAAAAAAATAAACCACAAAAATCCAGTAAAGCTGCTGGGGGACTCACTAGGTTAGGAAATTCAGCCTAAACAGAGAATTCTCCCTAACAAACCCCAAAATAGGTTTTCTTCATCAGGGACATCTGTGACGCCTGCTGTCGCCATGCATCAGTGACCATCGCTGGTCAAGTGCCTAGATGAAGCCTGCATCAGTGTTTGCTGCATTCATGTGCCAGCTCCAGGAACCGACCAGAACTTTTCTTGCACCCGTAGCTGCTGGGCATCTGTGACGAAACCAACGGCGGGCAAGCCGACCTCTGGCGTCCTTCCAACGACATGCCAAGCCCAATTAAAGATCGGAGTATGGGGGCGAGTTACAATGGTACTTACCTGCACTCCCCACCCCCATCTCCATCCTGTAAAAGTTTGAAGAACTTAATTGTTTTGTAACTTTTGTATTTGGCAATGCATTACCTAAAGCCCTCCAAAAAGATAAAACACGTTTTGACTCACCATTGAACTTCATCTGTCTTCTGGAACCTTCTTCACAGTCACAGGACCATCCTCCTGCCTTGTTCTCACTCCCTAAAACTCTTTGGAAACTTTTGGGCACAAGGACCCATACAACTCATGGTTGGACTTTCAAGTTTGTGTTCTTATTCCTGGGCTCTGTGGTGTATTGACTAATTACCTTCCCTTTCAGGAATGGGGAGTCTGGGGGGGGACAGTGGCGAGCATTAAGGAGTCGTGCAAAAGAATCTGCAGGATGGGTTGGCCACCAGGGAACTGCTGCCAGTTCAACGGTCGAGTTTGAGGAGGAGCAGAGAGAACAAAGTAGGGAGGGGAGATAGTGGGGAGAACCAAGAGGGAGAGACAAAGGCAGTTGGGGCAGGGGCAGTTCTGCGATCTTGGAGATATGCTTGATAGACAAAGTACTAGGAATTGGGGTCAACATGATGTATTGAATTTTACATCGGGGAAAGGTCGGGAAGAAAGCCTATAGCGAACAAGGGTTTATCTACAGCTCAAGAGTATGTTTGTATTGTGAACCAAGCCCAACAAAAGAGGTCAGGATGGAAGAAACAAAGATTACAGGGTTTTCTTGCTAGTAGGGTTTCTGGCCTCCCTCACAGGATCCTTGCACTCAATTTCAACAGGTTTTCTTTTAGTCATGAGATGTTGCAGGTTCGGCAGTTCCATGTTCCCATTTGGGAGCCTCACACCACCTGCCCTATCACACTCTTCAGCTGTTTCAACCTTGGTCCGCCCGTCAAGCTTTCTCAAGCCCTCCAGCACTTCATCTGCCCATCAGGCTATACGGAAAGGGTCCATTCTTCCCTGTAAGTGGTTGGAATGCTCGCCCAGCATTTGTGTGAACAGCTTGCTCTGTGAATCATACCAGCTCAACTCCACTCATATCTCCCTTTTTATAGGTATACTCTCGGACCTTTCTCTCATGAGATCCCATATGTGACTTGAATGTATGGAGTTTGGCTGGGCATCCAGAATAGGACCGCCCGCCTCTTTGCATCAGTTAACTAAGCAGACCAAAGGCTTTTTTAAAATTATTTATTCTGCATGTAATTTTGACAAACTGCTCCCTCAACCAGAGAGGGTATTCATTCAATAATAACTAGTGCAAAAGCATTTTCTGTTTTCCCCTCCCATCTCCCTCCCCCGGCAGCGAATGGTTAACCAAGTATCATGACAGGGCTGCAACATCAGCGGGACCATGTACATTCTATCCGACAGGGACTTCCCTAGTCACTTAATGCAGGCAGGGAAACATCACAAGGGGCCATTGTCTACTGCTTGTCTGGTTGGATGTACATCATGTAAGATTCCGTAAGTTTTCCATTTCGCAAATTTCCCTCGCTTTGAGGGCCCATATTTCTTCAGTGGATAATCTGTTTTTTTTTTCCACCTTACGGTGAGGCACGCTCTGGCCGCCAGAAGCAAAAAGTGTACCATATGTGGTAGCCTGGTCCACTCCCCTTCCACCTCCTCCACACCAAATAGCACCAACAATGGGTCCATGACCCTCTCAATCCCATCAATACCCCTGACCCAACTGAGCACCTCCTTCCAAAACCTACCTACCTCCGGACAAGCCCACCACATGTGCCAATAGGTAGCCCTCTGGCCACAGCCTCTCCAGCATGATGGCTCCACCCCAGGGAACATCTCGGACAGACATGTGGATCGTACTGCCATCTGTATAGGAGTTTTATCCCATGCAGTTTGTATCACCATGCCACAGAGGTCTTGTGTGCATTCTTGCATAAGGTCCTCCACTGTGCTTCCTCCAGTTCCCTCCCCAGGTTCTTTTCCCACTTTGTTCGGTACTGTCCCATGTCCATAGGTGGTTAGTCCTTTGGACTTCCGCTTCTCACTCAGCATCAATTCTAAGCCTGTCAGGTCTCTCTGTATTCCCTCTTTACATTTTTCTGCCATCAATACCCCTTTCAATTGCAGGAAGTGGAATACTGAAAGCCTTCCAAACCCCAATCCCTCTTGAAGCTCCTCAATGGTAATAGATGCATTTCCTTTAACCAGCTGCCCCACCTTTTTGAGCCCAGCTCCAAACCATGCCTGGAATCACAATGGCTCCTGAATCTCTCCCATGAACGGATGTGCACAAAAAACAATCTTAGGGACCTAAAGGCATGGACGACCATGGGTACAGTACACGGTACTAGTGATAGTATTCTAAACACGCCCTGTCAACGTCCGTTTGAGTTTCGAGAACAAATCTTGTAATACTCTGCGACTTCCACTAGATGTCGGACTACGCAGAGCATCTGATCTAAGCAGATCCACAAGCTCCAGAAATTCTATTTCCGAACCTTGCGCAGTACTTTACTCAACGGTGCCCACAGCCAGCCATTCTCCCACAGGGCAGAGCATTTGATATTACATCTCTACCCGGTGTTTATCCTGGTCTAGCCCTAAATCGGGAATCAATGCACGAATTTGGGCCAGCCTGTAGTAGTAATACATTAAGGCCACACCTCTGGCACTGAAACAGCACACATGGATTTAAAAACACAAATTGAGGAGCTTAAGGACAAAGGGAAAACCGCCTTGCTACTCCTCCTTGACCCGTCAGCCGCCTTTGACTTGGTGGACCACGAAGCTTTGTGCAAACACCTTGCCTCAGCGGGGCACTTATCTAAGGATGCAATAGCATGGGTCCAATCCTTCTTAAGCAACAGGACTATGAGAGTCTTCTCCCCCTCAGCGTCAGCAGATCCTATCCCGTTAACCTGCGGCGTACCACAAGGCTCTTGCATGTCGCCAACTATGTAGAATATATTCACAAAGCAGTTAGACAAATTGAACAATTTGGGTGTCACAATTACGCAGATGACACCCAGATCCTCATACCCCTTTCAGGCAATTATCTTAAGGACACGGTTCCTGTGAATAAAATGTACCTCCTCAAAACCAAGTTCCCGATTCTTGGTTCCACCGCCAACTTGAAAAAAAACTTAACACTAACTATTCTGCCTTCAACATCGATGTAAACACTTAAGGTCATAAAGGAAGTAAAAACCTTAGGCTTCTACCTTGACTCCACATTAACCTCCGTCTCCTTGTTTGTGATGGTGCAGAATTCCTCTCTGCGTTTTTCGAATGTGAGGGAGAAGGGGAATCCAGAGCGGTACCTTATGTCGTGCTTTCGCAACCACTGGGTGAGCGTTCGGCAGTCTCTACGCCTGGCCAATCTAAAGGCAGACAGATCTTGGTATATAGCCACGTTCATCCCCTCACAAGTCAGATCTGGCCGTTGACTCGCTTTCTCCAAGTTCCGCACTCTGTCTCTGTAGTTATGGCATTTGGTTAGTATTGAGCGTGGACGTCCAAGGGGCCCTCGGCTCTATGCACTCTGTCAAAGCAGATCTCCGTCTCACCTTCGCTCACACCTCCGAACAGCGTTGCCAGTATGGATTTGACTTGCTTCCAGCAGTGGGGACCCTTCTCCTTCCGTGTCCTTTATCCCAAGGATCTGAATGTTGCACAAGCACTAGCGGTTCTCTAGGTCATCTACCTTTAGGGATGTCTATTATTCTCTTTCCTCTAGTTCCTTCAGGTGTGCCTCCATCCGCATTTCTAGAAGGTTCAGTGACAGCTGTGAGTTTTCCAGCCCCTCCACTCTTTCCTCTAGCGGTCCATTCAGCCTCCCAGGGCTTGGAGCGAAGACTGGATGTCCCCTCTGACAGACCTCACCTCTCCTATCAGTACAGAGAAATCTGCCTTTGTGACCGTGTCTTGTGTTAGATGCCATCCCTTCTCTTGTGGGTCCTGCTGGGCCCAGTCCTGTCCTCTTATAGACTTCCAATTTTCTGGCAGCAGTGTCCGACAGCATGGGTCACTACAGCTTCCCACTCTCCAGGCCTCTCTCCCCTCCCTCCGCTCCCTAGGCTCCATTTATGCCCACTCTCTGTTGGGGCAGTCAGTAACCGGTGTGTGAGGAGCTTCTCTGCTGTACTCCTCAGCTCCGCCTACGTGAGAGATGTGCCCCGTCTCACTTTGTGGCACTTCCTACCTTCATGTCTCTCCGTCTCAGTATGGGGGAGCCCTAGGGCCAGCTCCTCTTCCCCTCTGCTTGGTTTGTAGGCTCAATTCTAGCCTTGTCGGGGGCACTGACCTTGTCTAGACTCCAGCCACGCCCGCTCGTCTCACCATGCTCCCAACTTAATGCCCCCCCCTCCCCCAACCTCTTTTGCAGTGTTTGCTAGGTGGGGTGGTATGTGGATTTCACCTCTGCCTACCTCTGTCAGCGTGGTGCAGGCTGCACTTCCTCCTTCCATGTGACCGAATATGGCTCTGGCTCACTTATCCCTCACAGTCCTGATCTCCTCAGTGAGCTTCATCCCTCCTTCCAATGCCGGAGCATTGCCTGCTGTGTCCAGAGACGCGCTCCTTATCCCCTGTGCCGCTCTTCCCACGTCCCGCAATGTTGTAGATGCTTCCAGTGGGGTGCTTATTCACTACCTCTTCTTGGGGGTGGGGGGGCCTGTTTGAGGCCTCTACCTCTATGCTTGATCCGCATATCGCTTTTGGTTTCTATCCAAGGGGATAGCCACTCCGCTCGGCCGCTTAAGGTTTCCAGCAACATTCCTACCTGTGCCCTTGGAGGAGTTCTTTCATATCCGCTGCCCCGCATCTGTTGCAACAGGCTCACTGCTCGACTCGCTCACATTACAGGGGGCATCAGTATGGAGCCAGGGTGTCAGGCAGCCATCTTGCCTGCGCCCCCTAGCGGTCTTCCCAAAAGGCTTCCTGTCGCCTGAGGATCTTGACTCTGGAGTGCTCACTCAGCCCTGCCGACAGTATACTTCCTACAAGGCTATCCTGCTTCCATCTGTCTCCATTTGTGCAGCCTGTGCCGTTCTCCTAGATGCCCGCTTGCCTCGTAGTAGGTGGGTGCTTCTCAGCTGCCTTGCTGGACTGCGTGGCTTGCTGCTGCACTGCCTCATCTCTGCTACTTTGTGAAGTGTCTTAGATTGCTACCACCAGTTGCTTCCAGTTGTAGGACCTTTCCTACTGCTTTGGCTGACCCTTTTGTCTCCACCTGAGCAACCTCTCACCTGTATGCAGGGTCTTTCCAGTGCTCAGTCATTCCGTCATTCCAGTCACCATTGCAGTGCCCTCCTCTTCATGGGTTGTCTGCATGAAATCCTTAGCACCAGGTTCTCTTGGCTCTGGCTTATCCTGGGACTCATACAGCCCAGAGACCTCAAATGCCACATAGCCAAACCAAATTCGGAGTCGGTCCCATAGTCTTTGGGTCTGTGTCTGCCTCAACTTCCTATTGGATTGCTTACTGATTGTTTACTGAACTTGCTTCCATTCTGCACTACATACGCAAGCCCAGTTCTCTTTCTACCTCCATTGCTCAGGAAACCCAGCCTGCCCCTCTTCAAAAGACTCTTTTCACTGCAGAGCGGGCCGCTGGGTCGGTTGCAGAGTCTTTGGGTCTTCGGGCTCCGCAGGACTCCTGCGGGACCTCTGTGGCTTCCTGCGCTCATCTACGCCGCCCCGCGTCCTCAATGGATTTCTTTAAATTGCAATCAAAAGGTGAGCGGTGCCACAAACCTTTTTATTTATTTAATTATTTTTTAATTTTTATTTTTATCTTCTGATACTATCAAACGAAGACACTGATATTCACATGCGTATGCTTCTCATCTAAACATACTACTTTTTGGATTGACTACGCCTACGCACACCCTTCTTTACACACTGTTAGAAACATTAAATTGCTACAGAGAACATTTGTAACTTCTGGCCACATGGACCCCTGTTCCCTCCTGACGGTATCCTCTATGGTGCACTGAACCCGCTTGCCGTGATAAACACCCGGTCCGCCGCCCTTCAACCTAGGCGGAGCCCAGAGACCAACGATCCGGCAACAGCACACTGCTGACAGCCACGGCATACTCTCCCGCATGGGGTAGCCGTCAACCCTTAATATACGCTCAGAGCTCACTGCGGTCTGCCGGACGTGCCAAAGGCTGCGAGCCATCATCCCCGCTTTCTGTCTCCACGCAACTCGGACAGATCCACCGACGACGCTGACTTCACGCACGCCTAAACGGCTCGCTCCACTTATCCACTTCCATTGAAAGGGACCTTTGGGTAACGTATGCGAGACCGCAGAGAACTTTCCCTCAGATCTTGCACCCACCCGTAACTACTTACCTGGACATTGTGGAACCTGTGTATCTGCCATAGAATTCGCAGCAGTTGCCAACGTGACCTGAAAGCGATCAGGGAACTGCGTGCGAGAGACTGCGAGGAGACCGCCTCTTGATCATGCACGCATTCCCCCTCAATTTCTATTAAGACTACCAACTCGCCAAATTGATTCTCCATACCCAAACTACTGGAGTAACCGACGACAACTTTCCAGTGTGTGAGAGACTGCGGGGCATTCGCCCTTTGATCTCACCCGCCCTTTTATCAACCCCCCAGTTACTGCAGATCTCGCAAATCACCTATTCATCACTTGTACACACCAGCCAAAGCTGAATGTGACCCCTACACAGTGTGCAAGAACCTGCGGGGCAAGGGCATTTTTGGATCCTTGACACCTGAATAACCAGCCCTTATTCACAGCCTGCAAACCTGCTAAATGCTCTTTCTCACCTAAACTAATGGAATTAACAAAGTCTAATTTCTAGTGTCAGAGAACCTGCCCTTTGATCTTGCACACTCCTGATCCACCCATCAAGCAACTCCCGATTTTGTCACAGTCACTAATTGCTTGACAGCACGCAAGAACTAAAGCTTAAGGCGATATTTGCATAGCGTGCGAGAAACTGCGGGGCAGGGGCCGTTTGATCTCGCCACGTGAACAACTAACCCGCTCTACTCCAACTAGAGTCCACATATAGAGACACCTCAACACAGCCAGATCCTAGTACCTCTTACCATACTGACAAATACCATGACCACTAAGACAACCAAGACCATTCCTGGTCCTAAGACTAGGCTATGCTGCAAACTAGGTTCAGCCTCTCCTGCGCCCATCCTGAACGAATTAGAACAGCTGACCCTGGAACAAACTATATCTAAGAAACAAACGAGCACCCTCGACTCATCCAACCCTAGAGGGAACAACTGACCAGGAGCATCATCAATTAAGCGCCTCAGTCCAAAGTCAGAAGATGAAGGATCTCAAAGGAGAACCACTCAAACATACAGAACCTGAAACAGCTCACCGGGATGAAGAATTATTACGCACTCAAGATACAAACATGGATATCCTCAACGATATTAGAAATGCTTGTACCAACTTCTCCCCATTTAAACCACCCCTGCACGAAAATCTTGCTCCAGAGACAAATACAGAAGCGTTAGAGCAACACATTGTACCATCAGACGATATTACGTAGACGAATCCCATTTTTACAGTTGAAGAGAATCTGGACATTACTGAAGTGGAATCTCTTGTTCCATCAACAAGAGATCAATTAGTGGAACGTTCCAATACACTTCCACTTATATCTACTCCTCTATGCACATTATCACAAAACACAGAACGAACAACAGCTTAAAAAGAGCAAGCAAGATTAAATGGCTCAATTCTCACGTTAACGCAGCACAAAGCAAAAACCTAGACACTGACCAACCATCCAAAGTGACCGCCAAAGCAGCCAGACTCTCACTTGACATCACAGAAATTGAGTCAATGAACAGCGTGGAGAAACGGAAAGCAATATTCGGCAACGCCTCATCCAGATGTCCAGAAGCTACCTCCACCCCAACGATAACTCACAATTTATACCCCATTATTACAACAAAGGAAAAGAAAGTACAAGAACCAACGTCAAGGCTACCAAAGCCACAACCTGTCCAAAAGGCAAATTACCACAACCAAAGACCAAAACACTAATTCCATCCATAATCTGACAAAAGAAGCCCTCAAAACCATTTCTCGTATGATTTCCAAGAATCCTACTATACGCCAGCAGCTGAACATGAAACTCAGAAACCAAGTACATCAAATCAAAGTAGGAAAAACAACAATCTTGACCCCCACATGGAGAACCTAAATTACGATCAAATAAACCAACCAAGAATTCCAACAACTATGATCGATCTACAAAATATGCTAATAGCAGTTGTATCCCAATCCATGATTCCTTTTCTTTTCTTAAGATGCAGGAAGACTCCAAAGATGCTATTCATGACCAAGCTACATCGTTAGCCTTAATTCACACAAAACAGGTATACATTGAGAACTTCCTAACCACACTTGAAAAAAGATTGGACTGTGAAGCAGACCAATCACTGAGATGGCAACGGAGACTCTGAAATCGCTAGAGGTGATAGAGAAGAGAAAAATGGACTCACGACTAATGTTATGGCCTGGATACAAGCGGTGCAGCAGCCACAAATATTGACAGAGTCCATTACTAGAACGACACCTGACACTAAACATACCTACTATGTCTGCACTGCCTAGAACTACAAATGCCAGTTGGAGGCATTGACAATTTCTCAATTGTGGAACCTACGATAGCACCTCTAAACTCAATTAAAGAAGTGCAACCAAGTGCGGAAATTTTCCTAATTTTTACAGCAGGAGCGAAAGCTACAAATACACAAACAGAAAGGCACCAAAAACAATAAAAACAAAAAACTGCAAATGCCAAACAGAACGGCTCAAGGGCTTTCCTACGCACAGTAAACCAACCAGTGAAACATTCAACCTCTCAACCTACACCCCCTTTATGGAGAGTAAAGAATCCCGACGTCCCATCAATGGAAAGGAAAACTTCAAGACAGCCGTTCTCTCCGCCAAACGGCAATGACGAGGACATTTCAATTATTACAGATGATTTATTAAATCTTACTACGCATACAGACCAGCATGAAGAGGTTGACAACGAACAAATCTCCTTTAAAGAATATAGTCTTATTATCGTGGATGAGTATGCATCAATCACACACCAAAGCTTTGATCTGACAAGCAATGACATATTGGATGAATCAATGGTAGATGACATTTCTTCATCCACTGAACACTCGACTGACAAAGATTCTCCATTTGTCTCACCATTGCCCAGACGAACCAGAGAACCCCATAAAACCAGCTCGAGGAGTTCCAATGAAACTATATAACGTCCCTGATTACGATCAGACAGCCCGACAAGCACAAAGAGAAGCAAAAAAGGAAGATTTGCGTAATACTAACCAGATCACCTGCCCATAGTTCATCAATCCAATTCCTGATCGAACCCAATATATACTGCTGATAGAAAACCAAACCATCAAAAATGAACGTTTGATACTGAATCGAACCAATATGCTACTACTGCTAAAGACATTACCTGATCTCAAAACGATCTTGTCTCGAGATATCAAATTTATAACATTCCAGGCCCATACCCAACTTGACAGAGTGTCACTGGAGCTATGGGATCGAGATACAATGGAAAAAATACTTGCACAAACGGAAGTCCTATCAGTTGGCTTTAGCTGCAATCAAACCTCAACTGAGATAACATCTGATACATCACGAAAGTGGAATAAATACAAAAACATTCCACCTACTAAGAATTTGGAGAGTGAACGTCCAATACATACAAGATATGATCCTTATTATAGGCTTCCTGACCAACAATAATCCAAAGAAAGGATACCAGAAGATACTTCTTATAAAAGCAATGAGAATTACCTGTTCCAACGTGATTACGCTGAAGATTTTGACACTACTCAAGACATATCATCTGTATCATAACCACTAATAATAAAATACTTCCATTGGTCATTATGCAGCTGGAATACAAGGGGAAACACCCATTTATTCAATCATCCAGCACCAGAATTTGAACTAATAACTATAGTTTGCCTACAAGAAACTTGGCTAACGAATGTACCAAGCTGAGACGGTTTGATCACTCTCCTGAATCCTGCAATTAAAGGCACTTTTGATAGACCAGCATCTGGCCTGTTGACACAAATCCAAATTCTACCACAATGGACAATTGTAGCTACTAATAACATTAATCCATGGATACAAAACACTACCGACTCATATCTATCATGAGCTTGTATTGGAATCCAGCAACTTTAAACAACAGAAAATTTCTAGAGAATGTTTTTTTAACCATTGATGAAACACTTGTAGAACACCAGTACGTAGAATTTATTATCTGTGGCGATTTAAATATACACCTATATAATAAACTTGGCCACCAGATGGAGTATATTGACCTGTCAATGCGTGCAAAAAAATGGCATAAGGAAACCTCTATTCGAAATCTCAAACAATTTGACCAACCTGTCATGATGCCTACCTCCAAGGAGCCAGGTCCGACCCAGCAACCCCAGAGGCAGGCATTTCCCCCAGGGGAGTGCCAGCGGTCCCAAGCTGGGGCCCTTTGGACGCAGTCCTGGCGCCTTAGGCGCCAGGCTCATGTTGGACCTCTGTCCTGGCCCCTTAGGCGCCAGGCTCATAAAACTAGACATGTGTTCAAGTGTTTTAATGTGCACTTACCTGATGCAGACCATGCTGCCACATCCAGGCCCTCTTGAGGCCTGAATGGAACTACTTTACCTGTGGGACTACTTTCCACCCGGGTGTGGTCGGGGAAGGATACATACCTGATCGGAGGAAGGATACACACTTGGAACTTCTTCCAAAGCTATTTAAACCACACCTGATCAGCAACTCACGCTTCGCGTTGTTCTGCTCCTCGCAGCTGGACGCTCACCGTGTCAGCTCCTGCATCTGGACTTCAGCCACGCCTGTCAGCATCCTGGGTCACCTGCAAAGGGAGACAAGAGACCTTACCAACTAAATCTGCACCACGGAGACATCACACCGACGATCCTGAAAAGGAAGACATCATTTTTAAAAGCATTTCGTTACGATCGCTGCAGCGCTGCATTTCACTCACCTTTCCTGGGTGCCTCCATCTTCAGCAGCGATCATCCGGATACACAGCCACTTCCCCAGAGCCTAGAGAAAAAGACAAGAACAAAAGGTGAGAAGGAAGGGAATAAGACTTACCTGTTGGGTCATTCCCATTTCATTTCGGGTCTTGCCGCTTCCAGGCATTTTCCGGCCCCCGGCCCCTATGGGGAAAAAAGACAAAGACATTGAATGAGCGTATGCAAAGACAGTTCCAGAGCGCTCATCCAGAACTTACCTGCCATTTACTGGAACTGGAACTGCATTTTTCACTTCGGGTCGGCGCCATATCTCCGGCATTCCGAACCCCGGCCCCTAAGGGGAAAAAAGACATAAGCATTAGCGCTTGCTGCAATAAGACAATGAACATTATTATTAAGCTTGGACTTTTGAACTTGCAACAGAACTTTTACAGAGCCTTACCTGAATAGTCAAGCTTACCTGAACTCCCATCAATCCTCAATCCAGTGAAGTAACTGGGTTTCAACGTGCCCCTGCATCAGAAGCAGGATGGAGAGCTCATCCATCCTGACCCTAAGGTGAGACTTCACGGGGAATCGTGGAAGGGTAGCGTGGAGGGTTGAAAGAGAGTGGGAGGCTTGAGCATAACCCAGTCAATAGGTAATACTCCCTTTTCACGCACAGGGGAATATTCCTGCGAGCCGGAGAAGCCAGAGCAGAGGGCCCTTCCTGTCCATCTTCAGAGTCCTGTGCTTCACCATTGAAGAAGCATCAGCACTCGAAGCCAGACCTGCGCCTCCGTGGGAATCAGGTGAGCGTTACACAACCAAAAGACGGTATGGACACAACCTTACTTACATGGGATAGTGGCAAGGTGACAGCGATAATGGACTACGTATATTTGTCAATAGACTTACTGGAATCAATCACAGAGACTCAAATTAATATATCAACACGAAGCAACCATCACCAATTAATAGTCAACGGCTCTGTGCTCGCACAACCAAACAAAAGAATGATTTCCATATACAGACTGAAGTCACTGGCAACAATCATCGACTACGACTAACCCAAGAGCAAATAAGAGATCTCACAGACCGAATACAACTAACAACAATGCCAAATTTTGACAAACTTAATTACACTGCCTTCTTGATCCCCTTTTTAAAGCCAAGGAAGAATCAAATTAAACTACATAATCATCATTACAATACTGTAGTTGCCCAGAAAAAGGGAAAAAAAAAAAGATGCGCAAGGACATTCGCAATCTAACACCTGCAAACAGAATTTCAACCTCCACACAAGAAAAAAATATATACAAACTGGAGGAAATCATATCAGGCAACATTGCTACAAAATGATGCAGAAACCATGATGAAGGGCTATAAGAACCACAATCCAAGACAATTGTGGAACTTGCTGAACAACAACGACAGTAACCAACAACTTTTGATAGCAAATGTGACTAAGCAAAACTGGATAGATCATTTTTTAAACATATACAATGACTCCACTATTACCACGCCTCCAGCCTCACAGACCGTGAATAAATTATGGAATATTCGCTACGACAAGGAAGACCTGACCCAGATCTTTGATAAACTGAACACCTCACGTGCCCCGGGTCCTGGCAGTCTGTCAAATGCAATCCTAAAACAAAACGCGGACCTGTGCTTTATTTTCATGATACAACTCATAGAAACCATCAACAAACAGAATATAATTCCACCTTCACGGAGAACAGCGATAAGCGTCCCCATATACAAACAAGGGGCTCGAGATAACCCACAGAACTTTAGACCGATCGCATTACTAGACCCATTAGGCAAGATCTTCGCTGCATTGCTTCTTAAAAAACGTAAGGAATGGGCCACGAACACAAAAAGATTTGCCGCGAGACAGACAGGATTTACTCCTAATGTTGGTACTAATAAATCTCCTTATAATGAACTTGGTTAAGTACGAAGCGATATAAAAAAAACAAAACAAAAAAAACCCAAAAAAAAAAAAAACACAGATCTACGCTGCTTTCTTGGACTTGCATATGGCATTCGACTCCATACCAAGAACACGACTATGGGAAGGAAAAATGATCACCATGGAACTGCCCAACGGAGATTGGAGCTAATAAAATTACTATAATCCAACACAACAATTGCTGTGAAACTCTCAAAGAATGGCACAACCACCCCCGTTTCTGTTGTCCCCCTGGGATGTTGCAATCTTTTGAGCATTCCTGTGATTTTGTAATGCACTGACATTTTCTCTCAATATTTCTTCCTAAGTAGAGGAGTGCCTGAATCTGCATTTCTGTTCTTGAGGGTTAAAGGGGTAGAACCGTTATTGCATTTATTCAACACATGTGATTTTCAATGCCTTATTGCATATTAAAATCACCACTATTCCCTTCTAGTGACCCTTACAAAGTGAATAGAATGTTACTTAACTGCTCTTTTTCAGTGGTGTAGGAGTTAGTTGGGTATTGTTACATCCTTTTGAAAGACAATGGGCCTCATCATGAGTATGTCGATCGGGAATTCATGTGCCGGTAATTCAGTTTACTGGCACGTTTCCGGACCAGCATACTCCAAGTTTGCCAGTGTGAAGCCATCAGCAAAAGATAGCCAGTATTACCAGTGCCGTTAATACTTGCAATTCCCGCCATGAAGTCCTAGGGGACTGCATGGAATGGGGAATTTCCATCCTTCCCGGCACATTCTGGGAGATCAAGTGGCGGTAACTGTGTTACCATTTGGTGGTATCGCACCGGATTTACAGTATATTGTGTTGTGTATTCTATTGTGTGCAGCTAAATTACCTTATAACCACCTCCCTCTTCTCCTAGGAATGAAATCAGACTGCTCCATGATGTTACCACTGAGTGTTTGTCATGGTGCGTGCTTCAAAACCCCTGGAACTGATGGGCCCACCCCAGTCACTGGCACCCATAAGGGCTTATCGAGCCCAAAAGGAGTGTCCTAGAACCTCTGGACTCAGTCCTGGTGCCTTTGGCGCCAGACTCATAATATGTGTTGAACTGCTTGGGACTACTTACTCAGCCTAGTGAGGCTGAGCCTTTCTGCATAACCAGGGTGTGGCTGAGGGGCTACTTTACCTTGAACTACTTGCAAGGCTATTTAAGCCACACCCAGCAAGCAGAACACACTTCGCGTTTTTGTACACTCCTACAGCGTAACGCTCACTGTGTCTGCTCAGTCCTCGAACTTCTACAGCCATGCCTGTTCTGAGATTCCAATCGGTCGCGCCTTCAGCTGATCCCCGAACCGCCGCCCTTGCAGAGAAGAAGGAATCCGCACCAGCATCCAATACTCACCCGGGGTCGGCATTCTTCCAGAATACGTTGGGGCGGTTCTCCTCATCGCCGTCCTGGAGCCGCGCTGCGGCTGCAAAGAAAGAAAAGAAACAGCAGGTTAGTCGCGCACGAAAAAGAACAGTTATTCAGACATCCAGCGCCACTCACTCGCGCTAATACTCACCTGAAGGAAATCTGCTCAGCATCTTAAGAAGAGTCATTCTTCATCCGAAATCCGCACAAGACCGTGCCTGAAAAAAAAGACAAAACACATTTAAAACGTGGGCAACAAGGACTTTAAGCACCTATACCAAGCATCCACTGGCATAGAGACTTACCTGCTTAATCCAGCTATTCCAGACTCGGCCACAGCCACACTGGATCAGTGAAATAACTAGGTCCGGGCAAAGACTGTGCTTACTGCGCCCCTGCTGGAGATTGCAGGACAGAGAGCCTACCCCACAAAACTCCAAGACAAACGCCTCCTGGGGTGATATCAAGGGAGAAGACGCGAGCAAGCATCATCATTCAAGCAGTGCCACGCCAGTGCAGACATCATTCGTGCAGCTACGTGCTACGCCCCCCGTGGAGACCAGGTGAGCGCGACAGTGTTTTGGACTAAATATGTGGACACTACATTTTTAGTTTATTGAACCCCTCACCACAGGGCTTCAGAATACAACTTCCCAACAGTGTTCATAGAAGAAATTGAGAGGAGGTTAGAGGAGGTCCTGCTCAACGGAGGAGTACTGGGGTGGAGGGAGGCCTAAGAGAGAAGATCTGAACTCTGCTAATTAGGGAGACTGAGTCCGCTTTGAATTTGGTTTTTATTAGCAGAGGTTACAGCAGAGTTCTGCAGCCTGTGGCTGTCTGTGTGTTATGGACTAGGACCCCATCACATTGACTATCTTGGCTAAGGCTGATGGGCGTTGTACTCCAATACTTCATGAGAGCTAAGGTTGCAGACATCTGAATTAAAAGAGTGGCGGGAGGTATTACAGATGGCTCAAGGTTTAGACGGATCGAAGATTTTTATTAAAGTATTTCTCAGGGCTCTAGGGCCATTCCTCCCTCTTGTCTGGAAAGCAGCAGTCCCCATGTTAGTATATACAGACAATTAATACCTATGGTGTAAGATCTAGTGTAGGTGGTTGGGGTTACCTAAAGACAAGTGCCCTAGAGACTCCCAGGTGGTCTTCCTAGACTCATCCTACACTATCCGTTGATAAGTGACTACCAGAGAAGCGGAAAAGTGCCTTCAAACACCCTGCCTACTCAGTCTTCTCATGCCTAGCCATTTCTCGTACTCTCTATGCTCTACTCTAGCCCCTCACTTCTCTCCTACACCCAACTTCTCCCACCTTCCTTCCACCCACTGTCCCTCCTCCTTTTGATGGATTGATTTATTATACACCTATATGAAAGGAGTAATTTATAACGCGCCCCAGAATGCCTTATGGACAATTCAGAGGGTCTTGAACTTGATCCCTACAGCCATTGGGAGCCAGTGGAGAGATTTCAGGGCTGGAGGGATGATCCCTGGGCTTGAGGCCAAGCACAAGTCTTGCAGTCCTCTTTTGCTTTGTTGCACAGGGCAGAGAGTAGAGGAAGGCAGATTGAGAAAGAGGCTGTTGCAGTAGACCAGCCGAGAGAGAACCAGGGTGCTGCAAACAGTGAGCTCCTAGGGGAAAGCGAGAAAAGGAAGAATACATCTGAGAAGGTGCAGCTGGTAATGGGACTTCTTAGAGAGGTCCCTGAGGTGAGGAGAGAAGGAGAGAATGAAATTAAGATGACACCAAGGTTTTTTGAAACACAGGTGTTTCAAGGCGCAACAAAGCAAGGGAGGGGGAACAGAGGGAGACCAAGACAAGGTTCTTACTAGGCCTTTTTTCACTGAGATTGTGCGCAAACAAGAAGTGCAGGGGAGAGGGTACAGGGAAGAGTGCACCCACGGCAGCAGAGCTAGAGTTTAGTTCTGGGAGGATGCGACTACATGGAGAAATCCCAGCCCAGAAGTACAAGGGTAGCCAGGAAGCAGTGCAAGTAGAGCCAGGCGGCAAGTGCAGAGGCACTGGTCAGGGGTGAGGGGTGGGCGCGAGTAGGGGGTGAGGGGTGGGGCGAGCCTTTGTCCCTTCGATGTCTAACTCCTACTATCGCCTTCTACATGCTACAATTTCATGCCCCCTACTCACACACCCACCATCACTCTTAAATTTACTTCAGAATCACTCTCTCCTAATCACACTTGCAACCCTTTCACGCACAATAGCAACGCAGTACCACTTGCGTTCACTAATCAATACCTCACCTGCTTCAAAGATCGCCTCCACTCTTCAGTCCACCATCCTTCCTTCTGGTCTTAGGCGGACGCCTCCTTCCTTTTATCCCTCCCTTTTCTCTGGATGGCATTCTAGCCCTGGCCAATCTGGCCCAGTCTTCCCTGCCTCAAAAGGAGCGACATTACACAAATCTTTAATGAGTGGGATGTGCCACAGCCCTTTTCACCATGCCGGGCCGTCGTGCTGCAATAATGGCAGCACACGCTGCATGTTGTCCAAGTTCATGGGTAACAGTTCTGATTTGTTATCCCTGGTTGTCTAGGGCGGGTGCCCCAGTCTTGCTGCTGTGTGCGCTGAGGCTAGCATGCAGTCCTCAGAGTCTGCAAGGGTCAGATTGGAGATCCAGCTCCTCATTCAGCTGCTCCCTCCCTCACAGCAATGTTTGTAGGCTACTCACAGAGCTTATGGCAATTATACGGGAGATCATGTTCTCTTTTCCCTGGTTCGTGCTCTCCCGCCGGGATTTGATGTGTGGGTCACTGATTAATCATTCTGCAGGTGGCCTTTCCCCATGACCGGGGTTTCTTTGGTATCTGAAACGTTAAAACTTGGCCAGCACTTTGGTTCAGAGGCACGGTGATGTAAACTGGTACTGCACATATATAGATTTGCACAAGGGGAGTTGATCAGAAACATTTATGTACAGGGAGGAACCATGCTCTTTGGATCACAAAAGAACATGCAATAGATAGGATAACAGATGTGGCAGGAAGCAGTGAGCTTTTTTACATTGGGGTGAGTTTCGAGTGACATTCTGACCAGGTTGTGGAGCAGAGTAAATAGAACAGTCAGCAGGGACAATAAATGGGAGTAGTAAATCTATAGATTAAGGACAACCAACTGTGATGAATATGAGGTCATCACTCCTTTCCCGGAGGTAGGCTCTCATCAGCCGCTACCGGATGCTGACCCCCGGGGTGACTATGCGAGGGAGGATCACATGAGAGGAGGCGACCCTCAAGGGGAGGGACAGGCATCAGATGAGACACGGTATCTGTTATAGTGTTAGCTTGCTGGGCTTTCTAAATATGTGCCTTCTAGTCGCTGCTGGAATGGAATAATGTCAGCAGATAACATCACTCCATTGTTATGTTCTCTTAGTTGCTTGTTGTTTACTTTTACTGGGGATTCAATGTTGTGGCAGTTTATGGGCAGCAAGACTGCTTGGTGCCGAGTCTATAATGCTGGGGGTCTTTTACTGTATTATACTTGTAATACAGCTATTGAAGTCCCATCACGCATCCAGGAGTCATTGACTCAACATTGGCGATGAGGATTTTGACTGAGACCCCCAGCGGAGAAGGAGGAAGATGACGTGCGCCGCCTGCGAGCAGCGTGGAAGGAAGGAACTGCGCTGCCGTCTGCAAACTGCTGGGCGCTGCGAGGGATAGCTGCTCCCTTTGACTCCCAAACGTTGTAGCGGCCAAGGCTGTGTCCTTAACAGCCCAACAAGTAAGTGCCCAAGCCCCTTCCAAGCGCTCCATCGTGCGTCTTGAGCGCAGCCGCCCACCCATCCCTTCCGTTCCCAAACGTACCTCGTCACATAACTGCAGCGGGCCGTCTAAAAGCTGTGCGAGAGAGTTTCCATGTCTAACCCATCACGCAGTTTACTCCGCCCACCATGCTATCAAACTTAATTACCGTAGCGCACGGTGTAGAAGAGCTGTTAAGGATGAAGAATGCAGCAACTGTAAAGCGACATGTTTAAAGCTGCATTGTGAGCAAAGTGAAGACAAAGGGAGGGGAAGGACCGAGGAAGGGCTGAAGATAAGGAAGAGGACAGAGTGCAGAAGGGCAAATAGAGGATAGCGCGCAGAGGGAAAGGGGCTAAGAAGAAAGTCTGAAGGACAAAAGTAAAAGGAGGAGGAGAGAAGGAGGAGCGTCCAGAGGGGCATAAAGTCTTTGTGGTATCAAAGGCAGGAAGGGGGCGGGTGTCAAGCCCTATATCAAAAATAAAGGGGAGCAACACCCGTCCTCTGGAAGAGGAACTCCGCAAATCACATTGGGATGGCGATGTCCAGTGTAAGTGGGCCACCCATGTTCATGGCTAACCCAGGTCTAGTTAGAATTAAGTGGGCACAGTGGAAAAAGGGATGTATACACTGCCTCAAAGCTGCCGGCAGAAATTCATTCTCAAATGAAAGATAGGTAGCCCTCTTGATGCACCACCTCAGGTACAAGGGGGCAGAGGATTTTTGAGACTTTCCCGCAGGTCCCTAGAGATGGTGTCAGCGATGCCGTGAACGAGCTTGAAAGGGCTTTTGCCAAATTAGACTTGCATTTCAATCCCAAAACGAGTACTATATTGGAACGTTTTAATTTTCGCACGACGGTGCAAGAGCCTGGAGAATCGGTAGAGGAGTAAGTCACAGCTATTCGACAATTGGCATCTTCATGTAAATTCCAAGATTCTTATGATGAACACTTGCTGGACCAATTTATGACACATTGTAGTTCAGATCGAATACGTGAAGAATTATGGCTTAACGATGAGCCTACCTTGGATGAGGTCCTGAACATTGAGTGGAGCATTCCTTAGCGTGTATCGCCAAATTGTCAAGAAAAGAGTCTTGCGAAGTAAAGCCAGAAGTTCTGAATGTGAATGAGTCCAAAAACAAGAAGAAAACAAAAAGGAAAAATGCTTTGTGGAGTAACTGAAGTAAAAACTAGCAAAAGCAAACAGAAGTGAGAAAGAGGCGAAAGTGAAGAACCCTTGTGCCATTGATGCGCAAGCAACACTAATTTTTGCTGCTTCAGTGGTATGTCCCGAGAGGAAATCCTGGTGTGCAAAGAGCAGGAGGAAGGGACACTTTGCCAACTGTTGCAAGAACTACCAATTCAAACAGAGGAGGGTATGTTAATGAGGAGGGGGGACGAAAGTCATTGGATGAAGATGGCGATTAGCCTATGGAAAATATTACTGTTAATACCATTAATGTGGTGTTTGAGGAAGATGATGAATGTGAAAAACCCTATGCGAGTGTTAATGGAAAGGAGGTCTGGATGATGGCAGACTCTGGTTCGAAGATTACCCTGATGTTTAGGGAGGTGTACGAGAGGGACGCGAGAGGTGACGTCCAGAAATTGTTCAAGCCCGATATCAGACCTGGGGGGTATAATCAAGATGCCATTTGAATTTAAAGGTTGCGAGTGTGACGGGATGGTCTATGTAACTAAAAAAGGCCTCGCACTATTGGGTGGAGGGAGCAGGGAAAATTGAGGATAAGGTTGGACCCCAATGAGATTGAGATAGGGTCAAAAAGGAGCTAGATAAATTGTTACAATTTGGAATTATTGAAAGAGCAGAAGGAGTGGATTGGACTTCTCCACTAGTTGTGGTTAATAAAAACTATGGATAGCTACGTTTGTGTGTGGATTTACGCCAACTTAACAAATGTGTGTTGATTGATTGGCACCCGCTCCCGAACATGGGAGAGATGCTTTCGAGAATAGGGCAAAGAAAGGTGTTTTCCAAGTTAGATATGGCATCCGCGTATCACCAAGTAGAGTTGGAGGAGGGGGTGTTTTAAGTTGAAGGCGTTCATTTCCCATAAAGGGGTATTCCAATTCAGGCGTATGCTGTTTGGGCTTGTATCGGCGTCAGCAGTTTTCCAAAAGGTCATGGATAAGTTAGTTGGTGGAATAAGTGGAGTGTCCGGTTTTAGGATGATACGCTTGGTGTGCGGGAAATCTGAAGAAGAGCATGGTGTCATTCTTGATAAGGTTTTGGAAATATTTGAGAAGTGTGGCATTGTACTGACAGGAAAATTTGGTGTTACCAAGGTGGAATACTTAGGTCATGAGATTTCTGAAAATGGAGTGAGACCCCAAGGATAGCTTAGTGGATGCCATTAAGGAGATCAAGTGTCCCGAGGAGAAGGTGCAGTTAAGATAATTCATAGGAATGACAGAATTTTATCAAAAATGTGTGTCCAACTTTGCCAGCAAAGTGGTTGAATTAAGAAAATTGGTGAAGAAAGGATGTGAGTTTGTATTGTCGCCTAAGTGCGATGTGGAATTTGAGAGACTGAAGAACGAAATTGGTCTATCGCGGCCCCTGGGGTATTCCGATACCAGGCGTTTGAGCAAGATTACGGTTGATGCATCGGCAAGAGGTATTGGTGCAGTTTTGTCGCAGATGGAAGATGGGGGAGCAGAGATTACTGCTCATGCTTCTCGTGGACTGAGGGGTGCGGAATCTAGTTATTCAGTGTTGGAATAGGAGGCACTGCCGTGCTACTGGGCCATGGAAAAGTTCAGGAATTTCGTTTGGGGGACGGATTTTGTTATTTTTATGGATCATAAGCCCTTGAAGGAGATATTGGAGAATATAGGCCTAGACAAAGTATCGAGAAGGGTTGCTGGATGGATTACACGCATGCAGTGCCATCGCTTTGTTGTTGAAGTTATTCCTGGAAAGGAAAACATTTTAGCTGATCATCTGTCAAGATTGAATGTTAGGAGTGGTGCAGAACTGGAAGATGAGAGCCTGTAAATGGTATTTTTAAACACATAGCGTATTGTATCAAAGGAAGAGCGGTTGGAGGAAGCTAGCAAAGATGATACATTGGTGCGAGTTATATCGTATGTAGAGTCTGGAACATGGCCAAGAAAAGTGGATATTCAGCAGGAGGTGGTCACCTTTTGGGAGGTGATGAATGAGTTAATTGTGACAGGAGGAGTGCTATTTAGATGGGAGCGGGCCGTTGTTCCCAAAGGGATACGCAATAGGGTTATCGACTTAGCCCATGGAGGACCTATTGGGGTTACAAAAATTAAGGGTGTCTTGCGGAACGACTACTGGTGGCCTGGCTTTAACAAAGATACAGAGAGGAGGTTGTTGAATTGTCAAGTATGCATCAAGACGGGGAAGGGAGATAAAGGGAGAAAGCAGCCTCTAGTGGAAGTAGAAGTACCAATAGGGATATGGAGAGATCTAGCCATGAATATTCTGGGCCTGGTGGACCTTGGATATGGGAGAGGAAAGTTTGTTGTAGTCATTATGAATTTATTTTCTCGATTGTGTGAATTCAGCATTGTGAGGGAGATATGGGGGGGAAGCTATGTTGAAGGAGATCTAGGAAGTGTTTGCAAGGGAAGGTGTGCCTGAAAGCATTTTGACCGACAATGGTCCTCAATTTATAGGGGGTTGTTTTAGCAAGTACTTAAAGAGGTGTGGGGTGAGGCATAAAAAAAACAGCCTTGTATCACCCTGAAACTAATGGATGTGTCGAAAGGATGAATAGATGCACCATGGACAGCATACAAATGGCTACCGAAACTGGCTGTGACAAAAGTATGGCGATTCGGGAAAGATTATTTGCCATGCGGATGTCGCCTCATGTGACCACAGGAATAAGCCCGTTTGAAATGATGAGGGGCCAAAACCAAACACTGCAGTTAGTCCACCATGGTTGGGCAGAAGCAGGAAGACTGACTGTTTGGTGGATGGTGTGAGGAGAGTGCTGAAGGAGGAGGAATGGGTCGCCCAAGAGAATGTGGGGAGAGGTAAGAAAGAACTAAGGGTTGAATGTGGTGACCTGGTGAGTATCAAGAAAGGGGCAGTGAAGAGGAAGTGACTGTCGTTATACTCCGATCCTGTGAGGGTTGTCGCTGTGTTGCTTGGTGCAGTGCGAGTGGTTGGTGGTCAAGTTTGGAACATTGATAGGATAGCAGTTGTGAAGAGAGGCTGAACGATGTTTTACCAAATAAACAGAGGGAGATGCGTTATAGTGTTAGCTTGCGGAGCTTTGTAAGTATGTGCTCTCTAGTCGCTGCTGGAATGTAATGTTGTCAGCAGATAACACCACTCCATTGTTATGTACTCTTAGTTACTTGTTTACTTTTACTGGGGATTTGATGTGGCAGTTGATGGGCAGCAAGACCGCTTGGTGCTGCGTCTGTAAAGCTGGGGATCTTTTACTGCATTATACTTGTAAGAAAGCTATTGAAGTCCCATCACGCATCCAGGAGTCATTGACTCAACAGTATCCCTTTCCTTTTTAGGGATAGCCCATCCATTCCTCATGACTTAATAGCATACCGTGGTAATCCCCTTAAACTACCCACAAAACATGCTGCCAGTATCATTCAATATTCTGTAGCAAATAGAATCACAAAGACTGAGACGAGAAAGATGACTGCACAAATGTAGATTACTAGGCTGAACCAGAAGGAGCAGTCTACGGTTTGGAGGAAGCAGATTGGCTCTGAGCATCTCCCTTCATTGATGCGGGAGTTCAAAGATGAACAGCTGAGAGCAGCAGAGATCCGACCAGCTAGCTGCTGCCCGGGGAAGCCAAGCTGTCAGGTGGACATGCGAGCGAGGAGACGCAAGAGAATCCAGGAGGCGGCGAGCGAGGCAGAGAAGCGACACGGAGTGGAAGAGGTAGCTTCTGGACCGGAGACTCATTCCTGCAGACAAAAGAAATGCTGAATCGGGACATGAGGCACCGGCAAGAGAAACCGGAGCAACACAGACAACCACCAGCTGCAGATATGCGCTGCCCGATCTGCAAAGGGTACACAGAGAAGGACCCAAGCTGGCTCGGAGAAGCCAACTGAGCAGTCCTAAAGCTGGTGAGCCCACAGTGGAAGGTCAGGCCCACGGGAGAGAGCTGGAAAAGGCATTCCTGGTCCCTAACTGGAACGTGAGAACAATTCCCTATGGCTTACATCATGAACTGAGCTTCATGATACTTTTGTTGGATTTATACCTTTTTGTTGAACTTGAACATTTGTGCACTTTTCAAGCCAAAGACAATACCCTTAACAGAGTCAAATTAGTTTTAGAATGAGAGGGCTAGGATAGGATTTCAGACAAAGGACATTTTTTGCTTTGGACATCTTGACACAGGACAAACCCTTGGTTGAGGTAGGGAAAATACCTCCTGGATTAGGGACAGCAAGGCATTTTCCAACCCCTTCATTATTTAATAAACGTGTATACCAATCACCATGAGTCCTCTATGTCCGCGCCCTCACACAACATTAGACATATTTAAGTGCAACAGATGTGACCATGATGAATAAAGATGGGGGCCCTCCCAACTGCCACCGTCCTCTCTGATGCAGGACTGTCTCTGGATTCCTCCCTAGTAAACCTAACACTCCCAGGGCTGGGAGCGGTGCCCATCACCTCTTGACAAGATCAGTGTACTGACCTTGTCACAGAGGTCAGACATCGAAATGCAAGATCAATGGAAAGGACTGAGGTGGTGAGGAAAAAGTGCAGAGTGGCCTAGTAACTGAATATTTAAAAGGAAGGCCAAAGATCAGTGTGGCAGTGCATTGATACAAAAGGCGATCAACAGAGGACGGCTTAGTAATCAAACCTACATTAACTGACTTCACGAGGCAGATGGCACCAGTTCTGAATCCCTGCCCCAGAGATGAGAGAGGTGCCAAATCATCAGGACAAGACTGCAAGGCCACTGGCGGCCTTGCAGGCACTGGAAGCACCATGGCACCCTATCATCACTACAGTTATTCAGGAAGAGGTTCAACACAGAATTTAAGGTGAGAAAATTGCTACGGGTTAGGTACTGAATATTGCTAGACAGCATGTCAAATAGAAAATTAAAACAAATAGAAAGTGTAGAAGACACAAGTAAAGTTGCCCTGAGCACTAAAACCTTACCTCCAACCGAGGCTTGTGACTTCTTGTTGTCTGTAAAGTAAAAACAAGCCACAAATTAGAGAACTTCAGTGCAATTTATGATCAACGGAAATCACAGTAAAAGGCACGTTTTACTGTTATAAATAAAACAAATTCATGAATGAGAGAGCACCTACTCTTTGGCATTTCCAACTGCTGTATGAACTTGGCATCCAGTGATTTTACAAGGCAGCAACAGGGAAGGAGGGCATAAGTGAAAGAAAAGGATCAAATGATGTGCACTGGATTCTGCCTGCTAGGGATGTAACGGTATTACGGTATACCGTTAAAGATACCGTGAACCACTTAATCGAACAATAATAACCGTCACATTGTTTATACCGGTATACCGTTCATACCGTTAAGTGTGCTTTTCAATCTAATTTGGAAAGGCTGCAGTAAGCAAGTGCTGCACAGTCTTGGTCTTGCACTGTTGGATGTGCCGTCTGCCAAATAGTTTCAGTTGGAGCAGTTTTTAATGCCATTCCATAAACCACACGTGCCTGACACAAAATCAATATGTTAGCAATAGGAAGGATAAATACAGTGCCAAGAAGGAAGAGGGTTTACTTTGGGTTGGCGGCTTTGGGGTTTACATATTTATAATGGATGTTTTCTAAACATTTGACAATGGGGGATTTCCCTGGTTCTATCATTGAATTTACTTATAATTAGTCTCTGTGGGTATTCCCTGCTGCCATACCAAAGGGTAACATGTCCGTGATTACTGAACACCTTTTCGCCCACAAGTAAACTAAAGGCTGTAACATAAAGAGCGTGCATGTGCATGTGTGTATGCGCACAAGCGTATACTACCATTAGCCTTCATTGATGTGTGGCATGCAGGTTATCAAGATGGCAACATGTTCATCTTCACCAGTAGCCAGTGGGGGAGCTAAAAGCCTAAATGACCACTTAAAAAAAGCTATTCAGTTTGCTTTGCCAGTAGCAGCAGTGCTCCCCCCTGCTCCCCTCCTCTCCACACGTGTGTTTGGTGGAAGCAAGGGGTGGCATTTCAGTGGAAATTATGTTGAAAACCCCAATTCTGGGTCTGGTTGCCTGGTTTTGTTTGTGATGATAAATCTGACAATTTATGATCTTTTAGAAAATATTTGTTAAGATTAGTTAGCTCCACCTGCTTTACCGCGATAACCATGATATACCGTCATTTGGCAAGAAGGTTATTGTACCGTCATAAAACTAATACCGTGACACCCCTACTGCAGGCGTAGGCCACCTGGCTTTAAATTACAGAATGCCTTGGAAATGATAGAACCAAATCTACACTGTAAGCAGCTTTCTGAACAGGGAGTTACAACGATGATTCCATATGTTCTGAACATGCGCCTATGGCACTAAGGACCAGGGAGAAAAAAATGCAACCCTAGGTTCTCTGCCAGTTTAGCCCTGCTAAGGAAGACGTATTGCCAGGTCAAAAGGAGGAGAAAGAATGCTGAGAAGGCAAAAAATACATTGAACTATTAAGACGCAATCTTTAATGCCAGATACACGTTTGTCCCAAATAAGCCAATAATAAACAGAGATAACTTCTCAGTAATCCCGAACTTCTTTCATCCCAATAGTATGGTTCTAAACACGGAACCATCATCAAAATGTCAAGCTGAAGTATTCAACTTGTTCTTCATGAACAAAATAAAAAACAATCCAAGATAAGATTGCACAAAAGAACAAGTTACTTACCCCTGGTAACTTTCTTTTGACTGGTTGTTCCTCCCACTCCCACGAGTTTGTGGCCTGTATGGCCAATGAAAAGCTGATCATCAATACGGAATTTTAACAGTCTAGATATATAAATGCTTAAAGCTCTACAAGGGTCCAACCTATGTAATCTCTCCTTCGCCTTGTTAGGATGAGGGGGCTAGAAACAAGGCAAACCAATGTTTTGTCCTATGTGTAAATAGTAAATGATTTTAGGTACACATTATGGTTTTACACTTCGAACAACCCTATCCTTTTGGAAGACAGTAAAATAGTAATGGGTGGCTTGGACGAAAGTGCCTGCAACTCGCTCCCTTAACGGCCTGATGTCAGAGCTACCAATAACATGGTTTTAAAAGGGACATCAATGTAAAGGTTCAAAAGGTGCACACATTAGACATTTTAGAACCAAATTAAGATTCCAAATTGGAATCTGGAACAGAGATGAGGGGTCGGGGGGACACATTGGTGAATGTTGTCATCAGTGAACTTTTGAAGTATGAACATTCCTCTGACGAGCGCTTAAATAGGGACAGCACTGCCAAATAGCCTTTTGTAGCATCAAGCTGGACACCCAGATTGGCTAAAGATAGCAGAAAGGATAAAACATCTGGTGTTTCACATAGAAAGGATCTGCATTCTTTTCTCTGCACCAGTTGCAGAATGTATTCCAATGGCAACGGTACAAAGACTGTCATGATGCCTACCCCCGGGCATCCAGACCAAGTCCATCAACCCCGGAAGCAGGCATCATGTTACCTGGAGCAAACCCAGCAACCCCTGTTAGGGGCTATCTGGGTACAGTCCTGGCGCCATAGGCGCCAGGCTCATATGTTAAAACTTACCTGATGCAGAACATGCTGCAAGGGATCCAAGCCCATGTGAGGCTTGAAGGGACTACTTTATCTTAGGGACTATTTTGTTACTCGGGTGTGGCTGTGGAGGAATACTTACCTGGGACTACTTTGAAGGCTATTTAAACCACGCCCGAAGAGCAGCACATGCTTTGCGTTATTATGCATCCAGCAGCGTAACGCTCACCGTGTCTGCAGTCAGCATCCAGCATCCTGCCACGCCCGCCTCGAGTCCAGAGCACCTAGAAAGAAGGGAAAGAAGAAGAAAGGTTAGAACAAGAACTTTACTGGATTTCTTACCCGATTTCGGACTCAGCGCATCTTCGAACCAGAAACAGACTTCATTATAAACGCGTCGCATCGCCAGCAGCAGCGCCGTGCCATACTCACCGTTCCTCGCAGCATCTCTACGATCCGGTGCTGTCTCCATCACCTGGTTGCCGCATTCCAGCTCCTAAGGTGGACAAGAAAACAACAAGGTGAGCCAAGGGAACAAACAAGGACAATCCCTTGCCACCACATGCTTACCTGATTTTACCGTAGGAGGTATTATCCACCAGCACGCCAAATCTTTCTACGCTGCACCTGCAAGAAAAGAGAAAGCAGCGAGTTAAACCTTGGCATCATTTACCGGACAGTGTTACAAAACACAGACTCTTACCTGAACGCTTTCAGCTGCCACAAGACGATCATCTTTTGGGTCTCAGCTGCAAAAGAAACAAGGAATTGGACAATAGTGATTAATCAGACATTTTGAACTCATTAGAACTATATACTTACAGCCTTTCGCCCGGAGGTCTGGAGCCAAGATTTGTCCAGAACACTTCCAATATCCTCAAGCCAGTGAAGTAACTGGCCATCAACGCGCCCCTGCATTCTTCGCAGGATGGAGAGCTCATCATACAAAACTATAAGGTGAGCTTTGTGAAAGGGAATGTCAGAAGTGATAAGTGGGGACGCAGTGAGGTGTTAATACTCAAATCCACGGGTGGCTAATTCCCTTTCCCAGTCTTTAGGAAACTACTTCTACGGGTCAAGTAGACGAAGCTAGGTGGGCCAGTCCAGTCAGTCATCTCTGCACTACGCATCACGTTGGTGGAGACCGTGGCTGTCCAGTTCCGCTTGACACAGATGAGCATAACACTTTGTTGCTGGCCTTCTGGCCGAAAGCAAAATCTCTACGTCATCCTGGCGGTCTCAATCCTTGTATCTCAGCCTTTCAGATGTCAAGCGTGAAGGCTGAGTGTTTTATGGATGGAGAACCCGACCCTACTCTCGTGAGAGGAAGGTCCTTTCTTTGTGGAAGACCTATTGGAGGACAGATGGACATGCCCAGAAGGTCCGGGTACCACGTCCTCCTGGCCCAATCCGGAGCAATTAGGATCATGGATTTCCTGAACTTTCTCAACCTCCTGATCACGTGAAGAATGACGGGGACTGGAGAAAGTGGAAACTCCCAGTCCACTAAGAACGCATCCCCTAGAGCTCCTCTTGGGGGAAATTCCCTGGAGCAATACAGTTTGCACTTCCAGTTGACACTGGTCGTGAACAAATCCACTTGAGGGGTTCTCCAAGGGGCGAAGATCTCTTGAAGGAATTCCTGAGCTAGTAGCCACTTGTGGGAGACTGTGCTCTGCCTGCTCAGAGTGTCCGCTGCCCTGTTCTCTCTGGCTATGTGAAGGCCAGGTGGGATCCAAGATAAGTCGGTCTTTCACTCCTTACACCTGCTATGTCTTAGGCTTCCATTTGTCCCTAAAGAAGATCATGCAACTGTAGTAGGGATACTAGTCAATTCCCAACTAGACTACGGAAACAGTACACTTGCAGGTATTCCAAGAAAACACATGAATAGGCTACAAAAAGCCCAAAATGCAGCAGTAAGATTTTTTAAAGTTTCGAAATCCACTCCAATTGCAGATGTGCGTCGCTCTTTACACTTGCTTCCGGTTAAGGAATTTTTAAGATTCTGTCTTATTTTCAAAAGCTTGACTAATTCGGCCCCTAAATATCTTGCTGAAAAATGGTCATGGTATCAACCAAAAGAGTGGCTGCGTTCCGCCTACAAACTTATTTTGATAATCTCCCCATAGCCCCCTCACCCTGCCCCAATCACTGCATTACCAAAGGAGATAGATGTTCCTGGCCCCAGAATTTGGAATAGTCTACCTTGGGAGCTCTGGAACATGAATAAATGTCATACAATTCTGCAAATCTTTGAAGATATACCCAAGTACAGGTTCGAGTCCCTTGCAGGATCATTAAAGTCAGACTCTTAACATCTGCTACTATAACATCTGCACCCAGATGCAGTTAAGTCTGTTTGGATCAGCGCATTACAAATAAATCAAACCAAACCTGAAAGTGCTGCGGAAGAACATAGAAGTGGAGTTCATAAGACGAAAAGAGAATGGAGGTAACATGATGGTATGTCATGTTGGTTGCTTATATAGCATATTTACCACCCATGTGCTAACTCAAAGCGTTGAGGGTGGACTGAAGAGGAGACATGTCTGGTAAAGACTACATGCACACAAGAGGGGAAGTCAGGTTTGCGGTATAAATAAATAGCAAACAATATCCTCCAAGGACTCCAGGATTGTAGCACAGTGACCCAGACAGGTGAACAAACAATACCTGGTTAACTACCAGACACCAGACCCCACTTCCCACCCATTGAGGGGGTACAAAGGGGGGGCAAAAAGGCCTGTGAAAGGGAGGGCCAGTGAAAGGGAGGGGGAGGAAGGGCCCGTGAAAGGGAGGGGGAGGAAGGACCAGTCCAGGGGAGGGGTGTGGGGTGGGAAGGGCCAGTGAAAAACAAAAATTACTTACCCCTGGTAATGTTCTTTCAACTGGATAGTCCTCCCACGTATTCCTCATCTTTGATATACTCGGATATCCTGCTTGCAGCTCAGACACTTTTCAGCAGAGGGTGCTGTGCGTCATCATCAACCGTGTCCCTCAAGAGCCTCTGTCCTCAGAGTAGGACATCCACGTTGGTATAAAAAGGCACACACCACATCCGTTGCCTCAATTCGTGTTTTTCCTCTCACCAGCACAGCGGTCTCGAAGATGAGAATACTTCAGCGATAACTGAGCAGAAGGTGTAACCCACAAACTCCTTCTTGACAGAGGGGAAGGGAATGAGGAATACGTGGGAGGTACATCCAGTCGAAAGAAAATTACCATGGAGTAAGTAATGTGTTCTTCGAATGGATTGTGTCCTTCCACGTATTCCCTCATCTTTGAAATTCTCCCATAGCAGTGTGTTGAAGGAGGTGGGAAAGAATAGTTTTTATTCTGGTTTAATTTTGGTTTATTCTGTGAGTAACAGCCTTTCCAAATCTGGATTCCCACAGTAATATTTTGCAAATGTATGCACAGAAGACTAGGTGGTAGCATTGCAGAGTTCTTGTAGCGGTAGCACTCTCTGGAGGGCTGAAGAAGTGGCTACACCTCTGGTCATGTGGGCCCTTAGACCTTCGGGAACCTCTTTTCAGGCCAGGTTGTAACACTCGGATACACAAAGTATAATCCACTGAGACAGCGCTTGTTTAGTAACTGCTTGTCCCATTCTGTGCCAGCATTGCCAACAAATAGTTGGTTGCCTACTCGTGTGTGTGTGTGTAGGTGTGTGTAGGTGTGTGTAGGTGTGTGTAGGTGTGTGTGTGTGTAGAGAGAGGGTCCCGATCTCTGAAGAATGCAACCCCCCCCCTCTTGCAAGAGAAGGTCCTCTCTTTGTGGAAGATGACTTCAAGGGCAGGTGAACATTTCCAGAAGTTCTGGTTACCACGTCCTCCTGGCCCAGTCCAGAGCAATATCGTGGATTTCCTACTGAGAACATGAGGAATGGCGGGACTGGTGGAAATTTACAGACCACTACGAACGCGTCCCCTAGAGCTCCTCTCGTGGGAAATTGCCCTGGAGCAAAACTGTTCGCACTTCCGGTTGACACTGAGGAAGCCCACAAGTGGATCTGCTTGTGACCAAAGGGTGAAGATCTCTTGAATGTCTTCCTGAGCTAACTCCCACTCATGGGAGACTGCTCTGCCTGCTCAGAGCATCCTCTGCCACGTTTTCCTCTTTGGCCAGATTAACTGCAGACAGATTCCTTCTTGCAGTGCCCAAAACCAGTGCTGCATTGCCTCTCCGCACAGAGGCAGTGACCCCACACCTCTCTTGTTGAGGTAATGCATGGCCACTGTGTTGTCCGCCATTATCAGGACAATTGCCCTCAGCTCCAAAAGGTCGATATGCGTTTGCACTCTGGCAGAGACCAGTGTCTGCTGATAGTTAGACCGTTGGTGTGACCTCCCCAACCTGATAAGGAGGTGTCTAACCACCATAATCTCCCACCATGGTTGCCAAAAGAGTTCTTCCTTCAACACATTCTCCTTCAGGGACCACCAGAGGAGACCCTGCGCGACCCTGTTCGGGCTCCGTACCAGATCACTCATCCTGTCAGAGAACTGTCACCACTGAGTCCTGAGGGCCCCCTGAAGAGACCTCATTCTCAGACGGGCCTCTGGCACAAGAACAATTCAGGGTGCCATGAGACCGAGCTACCTCAGAAAATCGGAGGCCAAAATATTTGAGGCACTTTTAAATTTGTTTACCATCTGCGCTATGTCCATAGCCCTCACCTCAGGTGGCAAAGCTTTCCCTGAGTAAGACTGTAGGACTGCTCCAATGAATTGAAGCTGCTGGGAAGGTGTCATGTGGAACTTCTTGCGGTTGAGGGAGAAGCCTAGCTTGTGGAGAGAACAACAGGTGCTGTTCATAAGTTCCAGAGACTGAGGTGAACAGGCTCTGATCAGCCAATCGTCCAGGTAGGGGTAGATGTGAATTTTCCACCCCCCACCTGCGTAGATTCACTGAGACCACCGCCATCAGCTTGGTGAAAACCCTTGGGGTGGAGGTCAGCCCGAATGGCAGTACCCAAAACTGATAGCGAGAACTGCCAACAGTGAATCTCGGGTATTTTCTGTGCTTGAGATGAAAATCGGCACTTGAAAATAAGTACCCTGAAGATCCAATCATACCATCCAATCCTGGCGCATCTCTAGTCCAAGATGGGTCACAACCCTCCGTCCTTTTTCGGGATCAGAAAATAAGGAGTACCAGTCTTGATTTCTTTCCGCTACAAGTGAGAGGGGAGGGGAGGGGGCCCAGAGAAAGGAGGAGGTGAGAGGAGGGGCTCGGCGAGAGGAGGGGGGCCAGAGAGAGGAGGGGGGCCAGAGAGAGGAGGAGGGCCAGAGAGAGGAGGAGGGCCAGAGAGAGGAGGAGGGCCAGAGAGAGGAGGAGGGCCAGAGAGAAAGAGGGGGCCAGAGAGAAAGAGGGGGCCAGAGAGAGGAGGAGGGCCAGAGAGAAAGAGGGGGCCAGAGAGAAAGAGGGGGCCAGAGAAAGAGGGGGCCAGAGAAAGAGGGGGCCAGAGAAAGAGGGGGCCAGAGAAAGAGGGGGCCAGAGAAAGAGGGGGCCAGAGAAAGAGGGGGCCAGAGAAAGAGGGGGCCAGAGAAAGAGGGGGCCAGAGAAAGAGGGGGCCAGAGAAAGAGGGGGCCAGAGAAAGAGGGGGCCAGAGAAAGAGGGGGCCGGAAAAAGAGGGGGCCGGAAAAAGAGGGGGCCGGAAAAAGAGGGGGCCGGAAAAAGAGGGGGCCGGAAAAAGAGGGGGCCGGAAAAAGAGGGGGCCGGAAAAAGAGGGGGCCGGAAAAAGAGGGGGCCGGAAAAAGAGGGGGCCGGAAAAAGAGGGGGCCGGAAAAAGAGGGGGCCGGAAAAAGAGGGGGCCGGAAAAAGAGGGGGCCAGAGAAAGAGGGGGCCAGAGAAAGAGGGGGCCAGAGAAAGAGGGGGCCAGAGAAAGAGGGGGCAAAGAGGGGGCCAGAGAAAGAGGGGAAAAAGAGGGGGCAAAGAGGGGGCCAGAGAAAGAGGGGAAAAAGAGGGGCCCAGACAAAGAGGGGAAAAAGAGGGGCCCAGAGAAAGGAGGAGGGGAGAGGAGGGGCTCAGAGAAAGGAGGCGGCGAGAGGAGGGGGACAAGAGAAAGAGGGGAAAAAGAGGGGGCCAGAGAAAGAGGGGAAAAAGAGGGGGCCAGAGAAAGAGGGGGAAAAAGAGGGGGCCGGAAAAAGAGGGGGCCAGAGAAAGAGGGGAAAAAGAGGGGGCCAGAGAAAGAGGGGAAAAAGAGGGGGCCAGAGAAAGAGGGGAAAAAGAGGGGGCCAGAAAAAGAGGGGGCCAGAGAAAGAGGGGGCCAGAGAAAGAGGGGGAAAAAGAGGGGGCCAGAGAAAGAGGGGGAAAAAGAGGGGGCCAGAGAGAGGGGGAAAAAGAGGGGGCCAGAGAAAGAGGGGGAAAAATAGGGGGCCAGAGAAAGAGGGGGAAAAAGAGGGGGCCAGAGAAAGAGGGGGAAAAAGAGGGGGCCAGAGAAAGAGGGGGAAAAAGAGGGGGCCAGAGAAAGAGGGGGAAAAAGAGGGGGCCAGAGAAAGAGGGGGAAAAGAGAGGGCCAGAGAAAGAGGGAAAAGAGGGGGCCAGAGAAAGAGGGGGCGAAGGGGGGGCAGAAAAAGAGGACGGGAGAAGGGGGGGCAGAAAAAGAGGAGGGGAGAAGAGGGGGGCCAGAGAAAAAGGAGGTGAGAAGAAGGGGGCCAGAGAAAAAGGAGTGGAGAAGAGGGGGGCCAGAAAGAGGAGAGGAAGGGAGGGGGGCCAGAGAAAGAGGAGAGGAAGGAAGGGGGGCCAGAGAAAGAGGAGAGGAAGGAAGGGGGGGCTAGAGGAAGGGAGGGGGACCAGAGAAAGAGGAAGGGAGGGGGGCCAGAGAAAGAGGAAGGGAGGGGGGCCAGAGGGGCAGAGAAACAGGTTGCAATTGTCACAAAGAAACCATCAGCTTTGTTTCATATGCTGTAGATACTTACACTTAGAAAACCCCTGGAGGTAGATAGACAGATAAAACAATTGCCTTTAGGCCCTCATCCAAGTTAGCGTTCGATAGTACATGTCTGACCACTAGTGGGAACACCTAGGATTTAGGGATGCCTGGGGTAGGGAGAGTAAGCACATTGGATATAAGGGAGGAACGCCCATTAGACAAATTACCTCCCCCTCCTTTTTCCCCCCACTCAGGTATGTTACATTTCATAATTTGCCTATCGTTACATTAAACAATCTGCATTTTCTCACATTAAGTCAATACACCTTAATCATTTTTGAAAATTCAAAATTAAAAACCCTTAAAAATCTTCCTGGATACTCCGCAAGTTCTTGAGGACATCTGTGGCATTAAGCAATATGGTATAGGCATTGCGTACCACTGAATGCAGCTTACAGGAAAGCGCTTAGCTTTGTCCACATGGGGAGAAGTCTGAGGATGTAAACATTAAAAAACAGTTAAGTTCCTACAAAATCCCCCCAACAGGAAGCCTGATCTTTGAGGAAGCTTGTGGCATGCCGCATCTGGCCATTATTTAGTGGCATTTGCCAGAAGCAGGACAGCCTCACTAATGAGAACAGACACCCCTATTATTGACTGCCCAGGAGGGTCTGCAATCATGTTTTAGTGCACTGTGCCCTACCACAAGAGAAATATCCATTTGCCCATCAGTCTGTCGCACACACAGTATAGCCCCAAAATGACAGGCCATTCTCCTCTAAACAAGAGTACCTACATCAAGCTCAGACATGCATTTCTGACTAGTGGCTGTGTGCAGAGTCACTGTAAGCACACAGAGGAGTGGGGTTCCAGGTTTGGATCAAGTTCAGTGTAAACAGAGGTGCTTCAACATTTGGCATGTAAAAAAGGCACTCAAAAGGCTGCATTTCTAGAATCAATGTTGCCGAACCAAAACACATCAGAAGTACTTACGAATATCGCGGAAGTGAATGATGAGGCGGGCCACGAGGGACAGGTACTCCTCCTAAAAATGCAGACAAATGAAAGTTAGGCAAAAAATACATAAGAGAGCTCATTAGCTACCCTCTTAGAAAAAGGTCCTTTAGCGTTGTTCTCTTACAGAATCACATGCTTGGAATATTGTCATGGTCAAAAGGGGATCTCTGGACGTAGGTGGAAATGTTCAACATTTTGGACCTGGACATTGTCTGGGAAATGGGCATTTTTTTTTACATGATGTACATACACACATCGAAGCAGTAATGGGATATTAATGTTGTGGAAAGCGTAAAGGGACACATTTAAATCCATTATTGGCAAGTATAAAAATGTAGACCCTTAGCCTTAGAATACATTACCAAGAAAGAACCATCACAGAGTCCCTAAGCACAGCTTGTTTAATGCACCTCAGGAAGCTTACAAAATGAATGAAGCATAGGACATGGCATAAAGCAGATTAGAGCTCTCATTTGAGGAAGCAGCATCACAATTCAGCTCCCTGACAGAGGGTGCACAACATGCATTCTTGGGCTTAAGCTCACTTGCAACAGCACACAGTTTCCCTACTGCAGGTAGCTGTGCTATACCATTGAGTAACACCCGAGCCTGGTTCAGGGACTCTACGAAGAACAAAAAACGTTGACACATTTAGTGCCTCACCATGTATCGCAATGGCAAGGTTATGCATTTCCCATAGCGTTGTATAAATGGATTGAATTAATCATTGATTCAAATATAAAGACGTCTTTATTTTGACACAATGTTTTCCATACATGGAGGCTTTATCAGGCAGAGGAGTAAAGCAGTTTGTTAAATAATCTCATGTCATAGTTGTCGAAACGTTTTGGCTATTCTACTTAGTGATCTACTGTACATTAACCAAAAAGTTGAGCCAGTCTTTTTTGGCGGACTGGGAGAAAGGGTGCGGGGAGTGTTCGTTCTATGTCGTGCAGTCCCCTGCATGGCAATGCAACTGAAAATTATTTCAAGACAAGAACATAGTGTTCCAATGAGGTTTAAAACCGGATTTCTCTAGATCTAGCTTGGCTAATGGAATGCTGTTCTCCCTGCACTTGACAATGGCAACACTATTCTTGCATGTTCTCCCACTGCAAATGCCCAATCCTATTCAGCCCAAGGCAATTCACTCCATAGCACATAACTGAAATCTCATCTGCAGTTCAACAATACCTGCTGCTTACTCAATACAATGATACGGATCCAAACGGTGCTTCAAATGGGCCAGGTCTGCCACGTCTTCAATAGCTCATTTGATTCTGTGGTTTTAATACACGGACAACCGTAAATCATTGAATCCATCTTCTAGCCTGGTCAAATTCATTTAGACAAAAAGTGCATGAACACACGTAGAACCCATTTGAATGGTTCACTGTAAAAAAAACCTATGCTTGAGCCACATCACTAACGAATTGTTAAATATCCACGGTGTAAACCGTAAATTCACATGTTCTGACTTTTTGTTAAAACACTATCATTGTGTTACTTAAGAGCGAGAGACTGTTTCAAGTGCAATACTCAAATGTGTATGGGAAACTTCTAAAGGTAGCCACATTTCACACTCATGGAAGGCATGCTCTTGGTTTAACTTTATATCAGGTCATACACTAATCATACCATAGTTCTATAAACGCACTCTACTGCCATACACACCCACGGTTTAACTACGAGGGGATCGCTGCAAATAACACCACACAACATAATTCAAATTGATGCACTTAGAGTTTCTTTGTGCACTCTCTACTCCTTACAATACCAAAGCTTGGCTATCCGCCCAACACCAGCTTACTGCCCTACTTGCACTTTGACCTACTCTGCATCCATTATTAACTATCCTGTAAATCACTGCCTTATCTATATTCGCTTGAATGTATATTTTGTAAATTTTGTAAATCTTCTTGTAATACTCCTGTAATACTCTGTCACATGCCTTCATCTTGTTGTAACTAAGTTAAGCGCCCGGTTGCCCCTGGGCCTGGTGCGCTATAGAAATAAATAAAATACTAAAATACTAAAAATACTAAATACTAAGAACTGGACAGAAACTACTAAATCAGTGTAGCCCAAGTCATAATGGCTTTGTGCAGCAGAATCACATTTAAAACCCCATATAGAAGTCTTAAAATGGTGGGGGCTGGGGGTTACAGAAACAGGATCTACTAGCAGAATTCAATTGCAGAAAAACTAAAATGCTAATTGCACTCCAACATGTATCACTCGTCCATCCATAAGATAAGAATCATGCTGGGTAGTTTCTGAAATCTCGGATGCCAAATTCAGCAATGCCTTCCAGATCATGTTCGTTTTCAAAGTAAAAGCAACAAGACATGCAAAAAAATACATTTCTATCCCTCGTTTTTCCTTTGCTTGTCTTTGTGACAAGATTATTATTATTAAGATATTTATTGAGTGCGGACCTTAATTTAGGATCAACTGAGCGGTTTACAAATCATAGGGGAAGGACACAGTGCGGGAAACAAGATTAGCTACATTACTTTGACAGATCACACTGCACAAAGTTATGGAATTGCATCTGAACCTCCAATTGCCTTTTCGCAAAAGTGATCTACGCCTGGTTTATGTTGTTTAAAATTGCATACTACTGGATTCCAAGATGGCCGCCGCACCCTAAAGACATGCGTGCGGAGTGCTCCGACAAACCCTTAAGCTGAATGAGTATCAGTCATTCAGTACACGCACTAGGCTCGCAGGAATGGTGAGGAGCTCCGGAAGAGGATTCCTGCTGGGCAGCACAAATGAAGCCAAGAATACGCTCTGGGTGGGGCGTGGCCCACGGGACCCAGAAGCTAGCAAGGAACAGATTTACTGGCCCGGACTCTCCTTCCTGGTGTGGGTCACTACATAGGCAAATTACGCCCCAAAATGGGGGCGTGTGGCGGCGGTTCTGCGCAAGCTGATTGGAGGTTGAGCTCCAGGAGGGGCACGGCCTGCATACCTGGAGGTCAGTAGTCAAAAGGGGCATTAACTGTGGAACAGCGCCCCCCTGCCCCCGGTAAAAGACAACAGAACTGCATTTTGAGCCCTAGATCGTGGAGGAGAGGATTAGCCCCAAGGACGTAGGGTGTTGGTATTTGCGTTGGCTGGCGCGTGCGCGCGCGTGTGTGTGTGTGTGTGAGAGAGCGCACGCCGGCCAAATGCCCTAGTGGGGAACAGCTATAATCCGTGGGGATTCTCCATCGGATGAAACCAATAGGCTGGTAATAAACAGGCTGGTAGCTCGCCACAGAACTTGGGAAACTTGGATAGAACGTTACTAAATTCCACAAGCAGCCAAGTGTGATTCAGTATTGCGGTGCATGTGGTAAACTGGGAAGGTAGACCACTGAAACCCTGCTGTGGAGAATCAAGCTGCATCCGGCCAGAAGCTGATATCTGCGGCACACTACAAGACTATACTGCATCTCCCAGGGGAGAATAACCTCAGCAAACTGAACATTGGTCAAAGCACTGCTCCTATAATATCACATGTCGAGGGGGGGTAAAAGAAGCCTACCCTAATGGGACCCACTACTGATCCTCAGACTAAATCGAACCCGCTACAAAATCTGTGGGCACTGGTCCAGGTGACACCTATAGAAGGAATCGCAACGATACATACCCCCATAGAGGAGCCTGTAGTCTTGACACCGGGATGGCAGCTTCTAAAAAAAGACATTGCAATGAGCTTTCAGGAGTTTCAGGACAAATTCTCAACCTCGTTTCAACAACAGCTCACCAGTTTTACTGCTGAAATAGACAGTCCCTCTCCAACTTTGGCAAGGACATTGTGTCCCTTGGGGAACACGTGGATAATAATGAGAAGGCTATACCGGAACTAACAGGGAAAGAAAACAAGTTGACATTGCTTTGGAAGCTCTAGCCTGGCTAACACATAACCTCGTGGTACAGATTTAAGATCTTGAAAATAGATCAAGACGTTCTAATGTACACCTAAGAAATTTACCGGAATCCATCAAAGATGCAGATCTATCTTAATGGTACTGTCATGGTGCAAGGCCCTCAGGCTAATCTCTTTGATGGCGGTTCCCTCGCCTCATCAACTTCCTCTCATCAAAAGCTGTCCCCTACTCTCCTGGCTACCTTGCCCTCCTCCACTTCCTCCTCTGCCCAATCTCCCTTCACACCTCTGCAGGGCGTACCTCTGATCTGTACCCCTCCCCGGAAGGTCTTCAAGGCTGGCAACCTTCTCCGTCGCGCCACTCTCAATTCTCGCTCGGCTGTTAAACACTTCTCTGACATGTGTCACCTCCTAGAAGAACTCGACCTTTATGTCCTCAGTCTCACCGAGACGTGGTTCACGGCCAGCTCAGTCACAAGTTTTAACACTCTCCTCCCCACTGGCTAAAAGATCCACTCATACCCAAGATCCAACAGGCCTGGAGGGGATGTAGCCCAGATCTTCCTGAGTGGATTCCTGCTTCTCATTCCCGCCCAAGCTTACTCCTCTTTTGAATGCCTAGTTTGCAGGTGCTCTCTCTCCTAGCCACTCTCTTACTGTTGCTATTCTCAACTGGCCCCCTGGTAAAATCATCTCTTTTCTCTAAGTGGGCTGACCTTTCCTCCTCCCTCTTGGCCTCAACCACTCAACTTCTCCTCCTTGGTGACCTCAACATCCATCTTGATTCTACCTGTTCCTCATCTGCACTCTTCCCCGACATCTGCGATTCACTCTCCCTCTCTATCCTTCCCTCCGGCCTGACCCACTCTGATGGGCACACACTTGATGTCTTGATCTCATCTGGCCTCCCCCACTCTACCCCCTTACTGCTCCTGTCTCCTGGAGTGATCACTGCCTCCTCTCCTCTCAGCTCTCCTTCTCCTCCCCCCAAGCCAAGTCCACTCCTAGATTGCCACCCACCTTCTCGGATATCTGGCCCATGAAGAGTGCATCAGTCGAGGCCTTCACTGCAGCCTTCCCGCCATCCCCTCCTCCACGCCAGGCTGACTCACACCCTGACAGCCCTCTCTCTTCTCTACTCCTATTTCTGCTATATACTTGATACTCTTGCCCCCGTCATGAGGATCCATTTGATGTCCAAATCCAAGTGCAATTCTTGGTATGACTCTGACCTAGCTGCATTTAAACGGAAGTGTAGAGCTGCGGAGAGGAAATGGAGGACTTCTTGCTCATCCTCTGACAAACTGGCCTGCCGTCTGCTCCAAAGGCAATATCGACTCGCAGTCCACACCAAGAAGAGAGCCCACATACAAGCCTGCATCTCTTAGTCATCTACCAATTTGGCCGAACGCTTCAAAATCTGCAAGGAGCTGGCCAACCCTGCTGCAGTCTCCACCCCTCCTCTCCCCTCCCAGGCTCTTTTGCAATGCCCTTGCCTCTCACTTTAGCTCTAAAACCCAAGACATCCTGTCCACCCTCTCCTCCACTCCCACTCCGTCTCCGTCTCCCTCTCCCTCCTGACTCTCCCTCAGCTACCCCGCCTCCACCCTTCTCCTTTCCTCTTCTCCCCTGAGGAGGTAGCTAGACAAGTCCAATCTATGAAAACCTCATCAAAACAGGTCCATCCCTGTTCCTCTAAAACCATTAAGGACCACACTGACACCCTTGTTGATTTCTGCAACCTCTCCTTTGCCTCTGGCTCTTTCCCCTCCCCTCTCAAGCACTCCTTTGTGCATCCTTTCCTCAAGAAATCCACTGCTGAGCCATCATGTTCGGCAAACTACCACCCAATCTCCACAACTCCCTTTTTGGGTAAGCTCCTGGAAAAGCTGGCCATCTCAGTTTAATCTCATTCCGACTCTGTTGGCTGCCTCCATGACCACCAATTTGGCTTCAGAGCTGCCAGAAGCACAGAAACTGCTCTCCGGAACATACATGAAGACCTGCACTCCAACCTTGATTCTAACATTCCCTCTGTCCTCATCCTACTTGTGCGCTCCTCTGCTTTCGACACGGTCAACCATACCACGCTGCTCAATTGTCTCGGTGACAACCTGGGTATCACTGACCAGGCTCTGGCCTGGCTGACCTCTTTTCTCTCTGACCAACCCTCACAGGTACAACTTGCATCCTTCCTATCTTCCATCTCCACATGTGGTGTCCCCCGGGGGTCTAACCTCTCGCCCCGGCTTTTCTACCAATACCTGGCAACTCTCGCCTACTGCATCTCCATTTTCTGCTATACTTTCCAGTGCTATGCCGAGGACACCAAACTCATTTTCAGGCTATCTTCAGCCTCCTCCTCTCCTTCCCTCATCTCCGATAGTCCAATCGCCATTCAAAATTGGTGTGCCGCCAACAATCTATGTCTAAATACCAACAAGACCAAGATCTTCCTTATTGGTACACCATCTCCATCCTTTCCTCTCTCTCAGGCCGGCCTCCCTTGGCCCTCCTCCTACCCCCACCAGTGCGGCTAAGAACCTCTGGTTTATCTTTAACTCTACACTTTCCGTCTCCGCGCACATCTCCGACGTCTCCAAAAAGTCAAATTTGTTATTGCACCTCCTTAGAGGTACTCTACCTTTCCTCTCCTTCCCTCAAAAGCTCACTGTCTCCCAAGCTATGGTTCTCTTCGGCCTGGATTTCTTTCTACATCTACCTGCCTCCACTCTCCACCCATTACAACTAATCCAGAACAGGACTGCAAAACTTGTCCTTGGCCTCAAGCCCTGGGATCGTATCTCTCAAGCCCCGAAATCCCTACATTGGCTCCCAGTGGATGCAAGGATTACATTTAAAACCCTCTGCATTGTTCACAAGGCTTTCTAGGGCCTGGGTCCAAAATTCGTTCAACTATCCCTCCATACATACCTCCCCCTCTTGAGCCCTTTGCTCCTCTACTTCTAAATCCCTCAGGTCAGTCATTTTGCTAAGAAACAGGCAGGGGGTAGATCTCAGTCTTCGGCTGGTGGGTCCCTTTGGAACAGCCTCCCGGCCACCTTGAAACTTGAGGAAAACCATCTCCGGTTCCGGAAGCAGCTCAAGACCTTTCTCTTTGCCTCTGCCTGTGCCCCCCCTTCTCCCCTGTTGATCTGTTTCTTCTCTTGGCATCCTGTACCTGGCCACCCTCTCTTAAGACCCAGGTACATGCCCACCCTGTCACCCTCCTGCACTGCCTCCAGGCCACCTTCTGCACTAGGGTTCTGTATCTGTACCCCTCCTACTTTTCTTCTGCACTTATCAGATATAAACTGACTTTCACCTGCCACTTGCTGGCTGCACTACCATTGTTTATTGCCCTCATTTTATTTCATATTTATTCTGTTCTCTCCTCTGCTCCGCATGTTTCCACTCCCCACCCTTTCCATGCACTCCCCCCCCCCCCCCGCCCCCCATTTTTCCCCCTTTTCCATGCACTTGCGCTTTCTTAAATGTCACTGGGCCTAGTAAGATCGCTGTTTCGTTTTTTTGTTCCTCCCCTGTTCCCCTCTCTTTTTGCCTGGTCGCTCTCTGAAACACTTGTGTACGAGCGCGATATATATAAAATATTTCATTTCATCTGAAAGACACTGTAGCTCACATCTTTACAGACTTGCAGGTGAAACTGCCTCGGTTTCGTTAGACCGCCTTCACAGAACAGGCCCGAAAAGAACAGATCCTGGGGCCCACCCACTGGATGTGCTGGCATGCTCCTCATACCCGCAAAAAGAGGAGATATTAAGGAAAGCAAGGGAATCATCCACAATTACCTACAATGGGACTGAGATCCATCTCTTGCAGATTACCCTGCAAAAACGGCATGAGATGCAGCTGGTAGTTACAACACTTCAAACAAGAGGAAGTACGTATCGGTGGATGTTGCCCTTTGGACTGACCTTTCCCTTAGAGGGCAGACAATATAGGATACCATCACATGAAGCATGCATGGCCTTACTTCAAATTGAGGATCAAGAAACTGAAGGTTCAGCAGAGATAGAGGATAGGCGAGTAGTCCAACAACGAAAACCATGGGAGTGGTCAACAGTAACCAGTCGGGGAGGAAGGAAAGGGCGAAGCTACAAGAACATTGGAAAACCAGACTCAGAGGCCCCACCACCAAACCACCACAAGAATAAGGGGCTATTAAGCAGGCTTGTTTTCACATAGATGGATCATGGACGACACAAGGATCACTAAGAGATGGTGACTGGAGCACACCATCTTGGAATGTATCTGTTCAGGCAACAGATGGGGGGTACTAGGTTTCCCCTCACGTTGCCCTGGGGTTAAAGATGACTCACAGCTGGGGCTTTGTAACCCGGGAGCGGTTAGTTACTGTGGCTCACACCAGGGGACTTTAAGGGACTCAGTTGGGCATGTTTGGGGTCGTGGATCCACTGCATGGTATATGAATGGGATTTTGCAGAATGTTTGGTTCGGCTGTGATGCTGGCTTATCTTTGAAAACTGTTTAATGCTTAATATTCAGGGCCTAAATACCCAGCAAAACACAGGAAGTTGGAAGCGCTCTTGGGGCGTTACCAACCGGACTTGGTGGCGATCCAGGAGACACATTTGTCAGGCAGACCGAATTAAGCTCCGCCTGCGGCGATACCCTGTGGTTATACAATCAAATGCAGAGGGCAAGGAGACTGGGGTGCTGATAGAGATGAGAACAGCTCCATATGTTAAGGTGCTTCCTACAAAAGGCACACAAAGAGGTTTGCTATGTATTTATAGTGAAGGCCTTTGGCCCCAAGAAGGTTACAGTGGCTTCGATTTACGCTCCCAATACTGGCCAGGAAGGGTTTTTAAAAATCAACCATTACACTATGGGAAGCTTTCGGGCAGGGGGAAATAATTCCCATGGGCGGATTTAAACTTGGCTTGGGTACCGACCCGAGATCGATGCGCAGCCACTATTTTCTGCAAGCGGTGCCTTCAAACCTTAAAGCAAAAATGTCTAAGTTCAACCTTGCTAAAAGGGGCAGGACAGAGGGTATACTTTTTATTCACATGTTCATCGTACCTTTTTCCGAATTTACTATATATGGGTCTCTAAGACACTTTTGGGATTGGTTACCCAAGTTTCATGTCTAGCGATTTCACGCTCTGATCATGCGCCTCTTATCGAGTTGCCACAGCCATCTGCAAATCTGAGGGTATGGGCTTAGCGTTTTCCATCCAAAATCTTCGGGGATATTTTAGTTAAAAAAAAAATTGAAGGCAAGATTACGGAGTTCTTCGAGTTTAATTTGCTGCAAGATACCTCAGCAAATATGTAACGTGGGATGCTTTCAAAGCGACCCCTGGCGGAATCTGAATAGCAGAAGTGGCATATAAACGCAAACAAAGAATAGCTTTAGAGACAGAACTCGAGTCGGAGCTAAAACAAATAATCGGTAAAATGGAAACAAACACTGTTCCCTCTATCCAAAGAGCATATAGAGCGGTAGCTGGTAAATTAAATCTACTGCCTATACCCCAGGCAAAAATATGTTAAAGCTAATAGGGCAGACCGTTTGTTATCCAAATAACTAGGTCAGAGAAGAGCATCCGACTATTCAGTCCATTCAAACCCATTCTGGGGAATTAGTCACAGAAACACCACAAATTATCTAATTTGTGTATTCCAATTTATTATCGGTTAGACTGTCCAGACCAAAAAAATAGTTCTATTTCCAAAAACCAGGGAAAGATCCGGGCAGATGCGGATCCCATCACTCTATAGCTCTCGGAAATATAGACGCAAAAATGTACTCCAAAATATTGGCAAATAGGATCGATACTTTGCTACCTACAATCATACATTCAGATCATTCTGGTTTCATAAAACACCGGCAAGCCCATGAGAACATACACTCGTCATATTTTGGAAAAAGCTGGGGAAAATGGCACATCTGCATTTTGTACTTTGCCTTGACGCGAAAAGGCTTTTGATGAAGTGGGTGTTTCTTTTTCTAACGCTAAAGATGGGCTTTGGACAGAAATTCATAGAGAAAATAAAGGTAAATTTGATCAGTGGACAACAGTCCCCTCCCACACCCTCCCCATTATATTTCAAAAAGGGACTAAACAGGGATGCCTGATGTCACTGTTGCTTTATGCCATCTGCTAGCGCCGTTCTGGACAAAGGTTTGCCAAACTAAAGGCATACACAGGATAATGTTCAGTGGGATATTGCATACATTTATGGCTTATGCAGACGATATGTTGCTATTTATATCAGACCTGGTAAGAACTTTGAGCTCAGTTGAACGTGAGCTAAAGAATTATGGTTCGGTGGCAGGCCTAAACATTTATCACACTAAACCCGAAATTTCTAATCGTTCTCTCTCCGTGGAGGAAGTACAAGCACTTTGCACGCAAACACAATTTGGCTGGGCACAGGCTAGTATTAAACTCTTAGGCGTTAGAGTAACCCCAAAAATAACAGGGATGTATGAAGCTAATTACCCTCCACTGTTAAAAGTAATAGCAAACCAATTGAGTAAATGGGGACCTTTAACGATTTCTTGGCTAGGTCGCATTAATACGATAAAAATTGTTAAGTCTCCCTAAATTGTTTTTTTTTTTTTCAAGCTCTCCCAATCCGTATTTCAGCCCGCTACTTTAAAAAGCTACAGAGATTGATATCAACATTTGTTTGGAATAACAAATCTCCAAGGGTAGCATACGATGTGTTAACTACACCTACAAACAAGTGAGGACCGGGTCTTACAAATATGAAAAACTTTTATCAAGCTATACAACTTCGAATAGTGAAGGACTGGTGGAGTAAGGAGTCGGAGAACAGGTGGGTGCAAATGGACAGGGTGATAAATGGGCTGCAACGCTGAGATAAATAATGGCTCCCCAAATGGGACTGCCCGCATTATATCCATAAGAGAAGTATTACAAGCTTGGTCGAAGAAGTATGGGACATAGTGGTTAAATAAATGTCAATTTACAACATTCCTCTCGCCCTTCAAGGTCGCTGTTTCTTTTAATCCTCAATTCACTCCGGGCCTAGAACCACAAGCTTTTAGTAAGTGGAAACAGGCTGGCTGGATGAAATTGCATGACATTTCAGGGCATAGAACCCCCCCTCCCCCCAAGCCCTTTACTCCATGCAAAATATAATTAGTACTAAATGAATTAGTCCGTTTTCACTACTTCCAGGTCCGGCAAAGGATATTTGCTGCCCCCGAATTAAAAGGCGGCAACCGGAGGGATTACAGCTTTGGAAATATTCACTAGCTAAAACCCGGGGAATAAGGCTTTAATCTCAAACTTATATAAAATTTCAGAGGTTCCTCACGCAACTCCCCCATGCTTTAGGTACCGACGGCAGCCGACTTTGGTAGAACAATTTTTGCAAGTAGAATGGGAGCAGCTATTGAATGATAATCCCAAATGTACTCGCTCAATCCAAGCTACTAGTTCAATGTCATTACATGGCGCCTCGCAAAAACAAGGGGGGTTCTGGGAGTTTCTCTACTACCGGCCTATATCCAGGATTAGAGCCGAAACATGCGTCTGGGGTTGCTGTTGGTACTCTTGTTCAGAAGAGAATTGCCAGGCATTTCGGTGCTGGACTGCCCTTGGGCAGGACAAAGACGGATATGTAGTGGACATTTCTCTTCTGTGAAAGGATGGTGAGCTAAAGACGCTGATTGAGACTCTAACCCGGGATATAGGCCGGTAGCAGAGAAACTCCCAGAACCCCCCCCCCCCTCCTTGTTTTTGCATTACACGCTGGCTCGCCTGCACAAAATGAGACCAACTATTTCATCGCAATGCTGGAGGTAATGTGGCTTACTTTGGGAATGGGGACATATTTGGTAGAGCTGACCTAATTTGAGGGGATACTGGGCAGAAGTTGACGACAAGATGGTGCAAATATTTGTTGTACTGAAACCTAGTTCCCTTGTTTTTGATTTTTGAGTCAAAAATGAAACCATGCTCGAAACAAAAATGTAAAACTTATGTTATATTTCAACTGGCTTCTTTATTAGGCATCGCAGAGAAATAGAAATCTAAATACTCTACACACTTCATTGGATGTGTGTCCAGAGTATGGAACTTTGTCGCACTTGAATGAATTATGTACAATATTCAAGGAGTCAAAATTTTCACAAGACTGGTCGCGAGTACTTAAGTTTTTACACAGTGGTTAGATCATTCGATATTCCTCAGCACCTTCGAATCCTGGGCATTTAATGACTTCTTTTCGTTCCAAATTTCATTTTCTCAATATGAACCATGCAGAGACAATGGGGGTGGGTGGAGTTCTAGGGCTTAGCAGGTGTGTGGGGTGATTACTGTTTGTTATATACGAAATGCCAATAAAATGTATTTCAAAATAAATTGCATACTACTGCACTTTATGTAACGGACTGACAATTTTTCTGTTTTAAAAGGTCAAATTAATTTAGCAATTAAAAAGCCTAAACTGGACTAATCTAACTGTAGGTCATTTTGAAGCATATGGTTGTTTTCCAATACCTTAGAAAAGGATCCACTAACTACTAGAACATCTGGCTACGAGCAGACTTCTTGATTTCAGAAGTGGCTTTTCTCTGAAGAGGGAGACAGAAACCACCATGGCGAGTGGTAGTAAACAAAGCTGGTGAGGGGCAGCTGCAATTGCGGTGGAGGACATCTGTATACTTGATGCAATTTATCATGACATCTAGATTAATTGCCAGGGTGTATCAAAGTTCTAAAACAGACATTACATATTCATAATATTAATTTTGGTTTCACCCCCGATTACTGAAAGTATTTGTCTGAATGGTAAAGCTTTATTTGATCTTGGCTTTGAGGTTTTTGTACTTCAGCAAACTGTTAATTTGTTACAGATAAAAAATAGAATGATTGATCTGCAAAAAAGACTGAGGGGTGCGTCATTATTGAAGAGGGGAAAATAGCATGGGAAAAGCAGAATCCCGGGTATTTGGTCACAAGCTCTACCATCTCAGCTCTCCTTGTCATTTTGAAACCAATCCTTCCGGTTTATAAGAACTTTTAACTACTCATGTTTTTTGCCTCCAGGAAACCTGGCTTACTTCTGCATTCCTTCTTGATGGTTATATGTTTTTTCACTGTCTTGCCTCACCCTGCCTGTCTGGCCGCCCAAGAGGGGGAATTTTGCTAAGTGGCTAGGCGTGAATTATCTCCTACCCTTTTTAGGGGGGGTCCAAGAAGGACAATAACTGTTTTTGTCAGTTGTACTTCGAATTCTACTGACGAAGTTGCAACAAAGTATGACGCCGTCCCCACTTGCAGGCAAGGAGACGAATAATCTTATGAAAACAGTACACAGCACTCTGCAAGCATTGTTAAAAAGGAAGGAGGGGGGATTATTTTGACAGGGGATTTTAACGTGGACTGTATGCTTGAGCCCCCCGCCCCTTATTACAAGGACTCAAGCGAGTCTCTGAAACGTGCTAGGGAATGGAGGGAGCTTTTGGTCATTTTTGATTCGACTCCCCTTATGACCAGACCTGCGGATCTTCAGTTCACATGGACAAATGGGGTTTGCAGTAGCAGAATTGACTTGTTTATAAATACAGGTATTAGGAACCTTCTATCTAAATGTGAATATGAGCGATCATGAAGTTGACCTGTAAAGTAGAAAAGGTGAAAACCACTACATACTTAAGGGAGAATCCACAGGTTAATCTACAGGGTAATAGATTAATCTGGACAACAGCCAACATGGGTGGTTTTAATAGGGCAGTGAATAGGAGGGATACTGGTCAATAGCTACAATTCTAGAGATGTGCCAAGGTGATATGGTTAGACTGATGGAGGTCTTCTGGCCCCGGGAAGGAGAAGTTTGGTTAAGTGTAACAAACCTTTTAAATCTGATGTCCCCTAGGATGCTGCTATTGCCTCCAATAAAAGAATTTGGAGCAGACCTTTGCCATATAAAACATGGGCCCTCTTTTCCGGTTGGGCAAGGATAAATACAACAGAAAACGATACAAGGCATGCCTTAAAGCCCATAAAGCCAGCCATGCATCTATTAAATGGCAACTAATTCATATTTGGATTAGAACAAATGATTCAAATTATTTTGGCATATGTTGTGACAGCTCTGTATTGGTCCAGAGGCGCGCAAAGTTGCCACTGTCACAGAAGCAGCATGGGGTACTTACATTAATAAATATTACTGGTCCGTGAATGAGGTTAGGACGGCAGGACCAGTTTGCTCAATGGTTAATAACTTTGTTTACTCCCATGTTGCAGGCTCAGACCTAGAAGGGATGATGAGACAAAGTAAATCATCCCGGGCCACGGGCCCAAGTGGCCTCTGCAAAGATATCTGAATCTTTTTTGGTATGGGTATTTAAGCACGGACCAATATCTGACCCGGCATGCTATAGATTACTGGCATTGATAGATTGCAGTTCGAAATTGTTTGCTGGACTACTTTTGCAGCTTTTGTCGAATTGGGCCAAGCAGGCCCATCTTCTAAAATCCCACCAATCAGGTTTTCGTAAGGGTTTTAACACCTCCCATTCCATATGAATACTACAGACTTTAATTTCGGATGCATACGACTATTCAGAGGATCCCCCCTGCATCTGTTTTGTGGATTACAGCGTGGCTTTCGATGGGGTTATTCGCTTGCGGTCTATGGGAGAAATTGACTGCATGGAGCATAGATGATTCCCTCTGCTATATTTCTTAAAACTATTATATGCGGATACTCGTGTAAGGGTGACAAAATCCCAGAAGGGGACATTATCAGAACATTATGACACAAATGTGTTACTAAAGCAGGGTTGTGCATTAGCGCCCTTGCTCGATAACCTTTATGTATAGGACTTAGCCCAAGACCTAAATTCAGTCTCAAATGTCCCTCCTGAATATGGTAAAACCAAAACAGTGTGCTTAATGTACGCCGATACTGTGATCATGGATAGGACAGAAATTATCTTTGAATGCATTTTCTCTATATTCAGAACAAATGGTTTCAAAATTAACATCTCCAAGACCATAACGATGACCTGTGGGAGGAAATAAGGGTAGGGGGATCCCTTTATTTGGTCCTTAGATAATATACAGTTAGAGTCTGTTGTCACATATAAATATCTTTGTGTTCAAATACAGGCTTCCGAGTCCCTCACACATATAGAACAACAGATAGCAGCAAAAGCGTGGAGAAAGTGGTTGACCATCAGGAGGGTTATTTCCCAAAATGGGGGTAGATGAATTGAAGCACAAGTAGTGGCATATACGAGGTCTATAGTCCCCACCATCCTGTATGCATTGGAAGTTTGCCCCCTCAAGGAGTACTTTAGCTGCCGAAGATGGAGGCGAAAATTCTTCACTTGTTAAAAATGCTGAGCACAGTCCCTGTTGAGGCTCTAAGATTAGAACTCATTCTTCAGTCTTTAACATCCATGTGGAATACCTCAGCCTGTACATTCTGGGTTGAAAACTGGAGTTCTATTGACTCCCTGGCATCCAACGCTCAAGCCCATAATGATCGGTTAAATAAAAAAGAGTATTTAGTTTAAAGATCTGGAACATATGGTGACTAGACATTGTCCCGAAATTAGCTTGCCTTGTACTGGGATTTTAGATATTTCACTATGTTTATGCAAGATAAATGGCAAAACACGCAATTTTGATCCTTGCGTTTTCTTGAACAGCTTGGCTGAAAACCTGCAAATATGCAGTACACACTCGTCAGGGTCAATTTGAGGATCTCTGTACGAAATATTTAAACATGCTGTGCCTTCCGGCGCAAATTCGTTTTATTCTTTGCCTTTGTTTTGATCTTCTCTGTATACTAGTAAATAGCGGGGCCTGGAGGGGAATCAAAAGAGGAGCGCATATGTCAAATATGTTCAACAAAAGTGGAAACAGCTCGGCACATGCCGAGATATTGCCCTTCCCTCCCGGACCTCTATATAAGGGGATATATACGAAATTTGGCAATTATAGCTCTGACTAGTTTTGGAGTTTTCAGCAGTATCTTAGGTCATCACAGCCGCAGCACATGTTGGCTGAAAGCAAATTCCTTTTACACATTTTTTATATAATTGAATAGTTAATTTGATTATTTTTTTTTTTACTCCATCATAAATTGGTATCTTTTAACCAAGTGATTTTAAAATGTTAATTACATTTTCTGATGCATTGTTGTGCGATTCGTAACAAATTGTAGTTTATATGTATTTTATCATGATGTGTGTGAAAGGATGCCAAGTGCCTCCTAAATGCAAATAGATATTAATTTCTTGTCAAGAGAAAACATAACTACTTCCATTATAACATATTCTGGTGATTTGAAGAAATGGAATCTAATATCAGGGTGGGGAGAAGGCAGTAAAATGTGCGAGCGGCTTATAACGTCGCGCCCCTGGACGAATCCTCACCAAACTTTGCAAAAAAATATACGGCCCACTCTGATTTTTTTCGCAAACTTTGGTGAGGATTGGTCCAGGGGGGAAAGTTATAGGGGGGGGTCCCAAAACGTCTTTTTCCCCCATAGACTGAATGGGGGGAAAAACTTTGCGCACGGCGACAGGTCAAACCGCTGGACAGATTTTCACCAAATTTGCGGCAGGGGCTTGGTCTACAAAGCGTATATATATATATATATATATATATATATATCATTAATTGGTTGGTGAATCAGGTTGCTACATTATGAACTCCAATATTTGCCACCTCGAAAATAATTTGTTCCATCTTGATTTATAAAAATTGCCATTTAAGCCAATTGGTTACATTGCTCCAAGTTATTAACATTCATTACAAACCATCAATTTTCACTAAAGATAAGGATTCCACATTTATGGAGCTGGCAATGCATCACATGTATATAGGGATTGTTATTATGCGACTTTGGACCTGCTCACCTTGCTGTGCTGTATGCGTTAGATGTGTTGGAAGATACTTCAATAAACACAATTATATTTTAAAATTACACAAAAAGATTGTGCTTGCCCTAGAACTTATCTGCTCGCATTACCAAGAGAAGTCTTCTTACTTGTTTACTGGGCTACTAAGCCATCAATTCAAACAAAGCCAAAGAGTGCTATGAAAAGGATTAATATTATTTGGCACTAAATTAATCCAGCACAAAAAAGTGAAGCAACTGAAAGTACTTGAAGATATTTTTAGATGCATGCACTTTTGAATAAAAGTGATCTCACCAACAGGTGCTGTAGAGAATCCGATGGGATTCCCCCCAGAAACCTGGTCTGGAACACTTCTCGTGTGGCCAGAGGGAACCATGCGCCCTCCGATTTCTGACCCTGGGGGGTGCTGTACTGTCGGAAATCGGGAAGACTGGGAGGAACCCCTTTTTTTTAGTTTCCCCATACCCCCACACTTCTAATGACCTTTTGCCAACCTAAGGAGGAAGAAAAACCTAATTTCCTTTAAAAGGACTACATGTCCCAGAATCCGCCAGGGACTGTAACGAAGAAGCAGGCTGAAGAGGCATGTAGAGCTAAAGGATCGGTCAGTCAGGCCTAGCAGCTTGTGGCAGGGTCAGGTAATTAATTCGAAGGGCCTGACCCTGAAGCAATTTAGTCCCACCTGGAGGGCCTAAAAGGCTGCTGCAGGAGCAGTAGAGAGAAACTGGAACAGGAGCTGTAAGGTTGGCAGCAGCAGAAGAGGAAGCAGAGCACGAAGCTGGCAGTTCTCTAGGAAGTGTGACCACGGAAGGGACACCGGGGCAAAGGAAGAGCAGATTTCACCTACAGGCTTCGAGTTGGCCCTGTGCTCACAAACACTACGTTGCTGTGGCTGCATTGGAAGAGACAGGAGAAACTAGAAGTCTTTTCAGCTGTGCCTAATTACTGAAGTCATGCATCCATTCGAGGCCAGCCGAGGTAAGGTGGGGAAAAGAAGACTCCATTATCAACTTTGTAGTTGTATCAGATACACCCATGCAGCAGAAGAGTGTGGGTCCCAAGCGTGCCTGAAGTAGCAGTAGTAGGAGCAAGAAAGCCTGGCAGTAGAAGCCACCCGCAAACACTGTCTTTGGAGCCGGTGAGTGAAGCTCCGTACTCCCAAAGCAGAAGAATTACCTTGATGGTAACTGTAGCCAGCAGAATTCACACTATCATAGAAGTTGGAACAAGTGAAGTTTTTCGCAGTTGTGGGAAGTCTTCTATAACAAAGGGAATTTTTATCACATGTTTTCAGCACAAGCTAAAGTGCTTGCATAAGAAGAAAATCAGTCTTTTCCCAATGTGGCCTTTGAAACCATTACCGGGATGTTGCGTGCCTCCTTTAGAGCAGGAGAGAATCATCGGTAATTGGTCAAGAAGCAGTAATTGAGTTTCCCAAAGTGTTATACGAGTATTTCACATCACAGAAAGGTTACGTATGAGAAACAGCGTTTCCCGATCCTTGTTATAGCAGAATGCTGCCGGAAAAGGGAACACAAGTCAGAAGTTGAAGTTTACCATCAAAAATATCACGTACACCTAATTTCGTTCCTGAAGTGAAAACAGACATTTGTAACATTCAGAACAAACACAAATACATGTAGAAGTTGTTGAAGTCACGAACACAAAAAGCATTACCCAAGCCGGTAGACCGTTAGCTTATAAAACAAAACCAGCCCAATTAGAATCTGAACACGGATATTCTGACGTTGTTGAAGCCGATACCAACCCAGAGTCCTCCGATACAAGGGTGGCAAGGTTATCCAACGCTGGACAAGAAGCATTACAGCTTGTGAGGGAAGTACTGGATAGCAGAAGGTGTGCATAAAGCCAGGAAAGGGAGCTGGCTGCTTCGTTGAAAAATCTGTGAAGCAGAGACTGTTGAAGTTGACACGAAGCAGTGACAGGTTTTTGTGTTGGCTCCAAGACTGAAAGAAAAGGCAAAGAGGTTGCCCTTAAAAATTAGGAAGAAGAGTGCCTTACAGAGGTCAAAGAGTCTTGTTTAAAGTTCCCTAACATTTTTAAAATACCCCGCAGAAGCAGTAAAGCTGCGGTGGCATAACATTTTGTCAGAACATTTTTTTATTGAAGTTGAAGCAGTAGGAAACTGAGGCAGAAGTCTGTGTTCATGGTATCAGTCGCAGAAGTAAGTTGCCAAAGAAAGAGCAACCCCCTTAGTCCTGACAAATGGTAGTCACGACGCTGCAGAGGTTGCAAAAGAGTTGTTTGTTAAAGCCCATTCTATCCTGGACGCAGGTCATCAAGGACTGCCACCGGTGCGATTTTCTTGGTGAAACTTAGAAGGTGAACTTTTCAACCACAAAGGAACCGTTACCAGCAGATTTTTGTTCGAGTGAACTTGTTTCTTTGCAACTTTTCAAGAACTGATTTAAGACCATTTTCCCTGGAGGCGATGGTCTTTGAACATTCCTGGTCAAGAAGATCTACCTAGGCTAGATAGAAGTTATCAAGACACTGGTTGTTTGTTAATCTTGTATGTTGCTTATGCTTTGTTTTAATCGATCCGTTTAGTGTGAGTTCCAACTTGCCCAAACCCCTAGGCAGAGTTTTACGTAGCAGGCTCACATCCTTAGTCTCACAGGAGGTAGCTCTACCTCTGGGGAGAAGGGATGAATTTCCTAGATTTGTCACAATATACTATAAAAATGGCTGTACCACGAGATGGTTGCCTGTCCTTTCGCCATTTGGTGCCTTTACCTTCTTCCTGCCCTCCAGGGTCTGCAATTCCCATATATGACAAGCCCTTTCCAGGGCAAAGTGGCGGTTTGTGGCAACCTGCTAATATCTCCAACTCATCGATTCGTGGCATAGGATAGCTGGCAAACAGAGAAATGGTGTTCAGTTTTCCGAAATCGGTACAGAATCTCTAAGTCTTGTCCAGTTTCGCCACCAAACGATGGGGGGAAGACTAAGGGTTCCGTGACGGCTCAGTGATATCTGAGAATTTCTTGGAGCTCAGTCTCTAAAATTCTCCTTCTGGCTTCCGGGATGCGATAGGGTTTTAAATTTACCATTTGCCCGGCTGGTGTAAGAATATAATGCCAGAACATTCTCACTCTACCCGGTTGTTCAGAGAAGACCTCTGGGAACGGTCTTAACAGTTTGGGGAGGTCTTGATGGAAGATTACTGGGTATTAGCTAATTTTCTAGGTCTCGGTCGGTAAAGAGTGTGGCCATGGTCACGACAGTTTCCTCTCCTGGGCCAACCTTCCACTCCTTTAACCGATTGAAATTATAGATCTGGGTCTTATGTCATCAATCTGGTTAGACAACATAATTCAAGGGACCGTTCTTCACCACAATTTTATAGGGACCATACCATTTAGACATCTTATTCTACAAAGTGGGAAGGAGAACTAAGACTGATTCAAATACGGAGAAGGATCTGGCTACAACTCCTTGGTCATAAAGAGCCTTACTGCCTTACTGGTGTTTAACTATTTCCCTGACGGCCATCATATGAGTTAAGTTTGAGCTTAATGGGAACAGGGTAGGGTGGCCTCTTTCTTCCCACGTCTCCTTAAGCATGTCAAACACATTGATGTTCTCTCCCATTTAGCAACTCACACAGGGAGCATCCTAGAGATGCAGGAGGTGTTTTTCTTCCTAAAACAAGGGCCCAGGGAATCATGATGCCTCAGTTTCAACCGTTGGTCTCTACCAACTTATGCAATATCCCTTTCATGGTTTGATCGAACCTTTCCACAAGGCCATCGGTCTGGGGGTGGTAGACTAAGATACAAAGGTCTTGATATCTAAGATTTACTTGACGTCCTGCATCGTTTTGGCCATAAAGGTGGGGCCCTGGTCTGTAAGAAATTCCTTTGAGAACCAGACTAGAAATAAACAGAATTCGTTTTTTTTAAATCTGTAGACTTGTATTATTCCTAAGGGGAAGTTCTTTGGGGGTACTGAGTAGCATAGTCAACAATGACAAGAATGAACTTTGTTCCCAATTTTGGATGTTTCTAACTGACCCACTATATCCATGGCACCTCAATGATTGGTAGGGATTATAATTAGTCTGGGGTACCGGAGCAGTGGTGGTTTTCTGGCAGATTTCCCAGGCTGCAACTTAGTTTTTTACATCTGCAAATTCGCTTGGCAAAGAAAACCGGGGTATCAATTGGCTTTGGGTTGTCCTCATCTCCTGGTGGGCAGTGGGCCGATGTGAATGTTCCAGCTGGGTTTGTGGAAGAACCTCTCTCACAATATCCCCTCAGTACAGTAAACCTTTGTGGAAAAAGAAAGGTCCAGCATGACTGTCCCGGAGCTTACGTTACCCCTCTCAAAGGCCTCAGTGAGGGATGGATCATTCCTCTGGGCAAAGGGAAGGTCGAGTAACTGGGGCAATATCCTCAACCTCTCCAATCGGTGTATCATCTCTAGGGAGGTCAGCCTCTGCATCTCCTAATGACCCTATGTCGGTACTCGCTAGTGTGGTCACCTCCTGTGGAGCTAGGGTGATTGCCGGTTCAAGGATCCCCTTCGCTATGGCTTCCCCAGCCTTGATCATGTAAGGATTTTGTTCATGGTTGTGAAGTACCATCTTAATCTCCCCCCGATAATCGGTATCTATTCCTTCTGTCTGTGGGTGTTCCACTCGCCTCCCTCCACCCTGGACAACCCAGATACCTTCTTCATCTCAGAGTATGTGCCAGCGGGGTGTATTCCCTGAAAGGATGTGGCCATTCACCTCTCCTCTGCCTTGTCGGCCCATAAGCGTCTGCTTCTCAGATACTGCCCGGCACAGCAGACTACTCAGTCCTTGTATCCAGAACAGAGGATTTTCTCCTCAGTCTTCTCCTGGCCTTGCTGGTTTGTGGGTCCCCGACCCAACACGGCTACAGCGTGGTCACACCACCAGGTAAGACTGTTCTTCCATTGCCATCTCTCGTGTTCAGCTGTGTCGCATCCCTCGGCGTCTCTGCTTCCACGCTACTACAAGATCCATGGTGTAGCGAAGCTCCACCCCTCTAGGATGTTGGCGTGCTAGAGACTCACCTCTGTAAAGGATTCTCTCTCATCCATTCCAACGTCTTCATCTCTACGCTCCTGTACATTAAATACGGTTGGCTTCTACCACTATGATTGCATGGAATCCACCCTGTGGGGCTACCACTAAACAGAGAAACCATTTTAAAATAAATCACTAAAGAAATACTCCTATTTATAAAAGCACAAACTAACTTGAAAAACCCAAATCACACACAAACTGTACTGCAAACACCAAAGTAGAACTCTGGTTTACAGCATGTGCCACACAGATTGTGAAGAAAATATATAGCAATCAAACCCTAGCACACCTGGGAATTCCTCTAAAATCCATGCCCTTCCCAACCCCAGCTAAATCTTCTCTGGGCCTCCTTCCAACAGTATCCATGTCCATATTCTGTGAAAAGTCCACTTTTGCAAGGGTTTCATCTAACCAGTCTAATATCTTCTGACTCTGTCCCTTGTTTAACCCTTTGAAGAAAAATAAATAACATGTTTAGAAATGCATCATACAAGTTTAGGAATATTCTGTAATCGAGCCGTCGGGCTGTAACAGATGCAAGAGTAGGAGAGTTAGTCTAGTTTTGGCTATTAGGTGGCGCTGTAAACGCTGCCTATAAACAAACTATTTTCATGTGAAAGGAGAAAGATGGAACGCGAGGAGAGACGCAGTCTGTGGGTGTTTTGCTTTTTGCTTACCCATTGCCATGCTAGCCCCTAAGGCCAAACCCAACCCCTACCTGGGAACTCAGGAGCTAGCTCAATTCTTTCTGCAAAGTCTTCTGAAAGGTAATGGCTTAAATGCATCTATGATCTTGCTCCTGGTGAAATATTAAAATATCCTTAAACATGTGTTCCTTTAGCTATGTGATTCTTACGGTGTATCTGTGTCCTTGCACTGAATTAATGTGAAGCAAGCATTGGCAAAGCCAACAATTACAGCTCCTGTATACAAAACTTTACCAGGCACTGCCATATTATACCCAGGTACTACATAGTTGCCAACATGGCATTTCCATTCTGTAGGAGTTTATCAAGTCCTGTTTATTTTTCTTTGCCTTCTGTGACTTTTAGTCAGTTTTCTAAATGGGAATTTAGAACTACATTCCCCAGAAGGCAAAGAAAAAAGCAGTGCTGAATAAGCACCTACATACTGGAATGGGTCAGGTTGGCAACTAAGGGTAGTGACACAATTTGCCAGCTGTTGCCATCTCATCGTCTGGTAGTCCCCTTAATGCAGTGCCTGGAAAATGCAGATTCTAGGCCTACACAAAATCATAATCGGTTGGCTTTGCCTTCTGGACACAGGGGAACCTGCAGCCCTGCCCTTATAACTGAAAGGGCAAAAACTACAAACATTGGAATGCAAAGGAAAAACTGAATGACCTACTCATGCAGGTCCAGATGAAACGGAATAACTACAGTTAAACACATTGTGCTTTGTGGTATCCATAAGATTCCAAAAGAACAAGTCATCTTTTTTAAGTGATCCGGTTTAATATTTAGGCTAAGAAAACCAGATACTTCACAAATTACTATAATTGTTATCTTACTTAAAATTAAATAATGAAACAGGTACCAGGATTATCCCATTTTACTAATTGTTCAGCAATGCCTTTGGGTATCAAGAAATGAAACTCGGGCTTGTGCCCCTCCCCGGCCCCTTCCACATAAAATGATTAAAACAATCCGCTATCGGCAGGCTTACTGGCGCCTAGCTTGCAGCACAACCACATTTGATTCAAAAACACATTCTTACCCTGGTCTTTGCTTTCTGGAACACATGACCCTCCATATCTTTGCTCGACTTGTTGTGTGCCACACCAGCTTTTCTCATGGCATCGTCACTGCAACACACAAAATAAAGAACAAAAAGATTGACTGAAAGAATTTGCCTTAACCTTAATAGGCATAATAGTAAGATTGACCGACTCATTTTCCAAAAGAACATGCGTTTGCATTCTTAGGTTTTGCAAATGCCACAGAAGTGGTCAACAAGCAATAGAAGCAGAGAGAAATGGAGTTACATCATGAGAGTTATTGGGGGAATTGTAGGGTCTTAAGGGAAGTATTGCTCGGTTACTCAAAATGGGATTACTGCTACCGGAACAGAGATGGGGCAACCTCCTAGTTGCAGTTATGTCGAGTAGGAACACCTAGTTTTCCGGCAGAGCAAGTTTTTCTAATGGGGTAGCATACTGTAATTTTCCTGAAGACAAATCTTGAGGCACTAGGTGATCTAGGGATCTGTCCCAAGTTCGGAGAAGGAAATCAGAACCTCGCTCTTCGGAAACCGTCAAATCACTTCACATTATTGCTCCAGGGTGTCAGCCTGCAATCTTTGGCTCCCCAGATGTTTTGGACTAAAACTCCCAACAGCCCGAGACAGAATAGTCATACAATGAGAGATCATGGGAGTCTTAGTCCAAAACATATGGCAGGCTACAAGTTGCAGACCACTGTTTCAGCAGGACACATCTCATAGTGCTGGACTTGCAAGTGTGGGCATGCTATGATAACATCAAGCGACAGCATGCATAAACCTCACCTAGGGTGGCCTATATGGTGTCTTCCATCTAGTCACATCGGTTTCACCACATTTTGCAGTGGGACATGCAACTGCATTTTACTGTTGCACGTCTGGGGTTGGTATAGGGTTCTGCCGTGAAAAATAGGAGTGGTGGGAGAAGAGGAAGTTGGAAAGGGGAGGAGGGTGGCAGATCTATCCACTTCTATCCAGCTGACAAATGGAATCTACAACTCTACCTCCTGGCTTGTCAGGTTTATGCAGGACCCCCCCCCCAAAGCATGCCCATCCTGGCTACCAATTTACCATGATATGGACCTATTATTTGCAGTAAAACCCTCCATCAAGTCTTATACCAATAGACTATTTCTTCAACAATTTTCTTCAACCATCTCTTAAACAGCCTCTGCTTTTATCAGTCGGCCTATGGGTACGCTTTACAAGATCCAAGCATGGTTTAGCAGTAGTTAGCGTTGGCTCTAGCATATCTAGCCAGGGTTTTCCAGGTAGGCGATAGGTTGGAGGATCACTACATAAACATTTCCAGGCATCTGGTAAATAGCACAATGCTGTCAAAATCTTGTAACGGGATAGCTTGGGGGTCAGCTTACTTGTTTCAGTGATCTCTGAGAAATTTTACATAACAGTTTACCCCATGCAGTTTTGTCTCCAACAAGCTCATGTTTTGTTGTGCTAGCATCCTACACACAGTTCGATGTAGGCGTTGCTTTTCTTCCAGACCGAGGACACTTGCCTGCACTTTGGGCGGGCACTGCAGTTTGCTCTCCTGAATCATGCTGAACATAATTTTACCTGCAAAGCCCATATGCAAGTTGTCTAGAAACCACACATTAACTGCGCCACCAAAATGTTATTGTCTCCAGAAATAAGTTTCCTTTCTCCTTATGGTTTCATTCAATTGAAGTTTATTGGTTGCTGTTGCCCATTGGTTGTTTACACGTGTTTCAGCCTCTCAAGGGACTTTTTCAAAACAAAAAAGTGTCTGGGCAGATTAAATCATATTTATGTTCCAATGAAAAAGCGTACACACGTCAGTCTTAGATGATATATAAAAAGAGTAAAGATTATGGGTCAATTAATATGAAAAATGGAGAGGAAAAATAAAAAAGGTTTGAAGACACCATTCGTTAATACATCATGTATCATAGCATGACAATATGCAGGACAAAAATACATAAAACACAAAACAGAAATGTAGACAAAAAGAAAAAGAAAATGGAAAGAAAAAAAATAAATATGTATGAAAGTACACATTTGTTAGCTTCATTAATACCCATATGCAAGTTACCAGACGCAGTGATTGTAAGCTATAAACTGCAACAGAGTTTTTATTGAACACATGCCTCTACCGTTCCATCCGATACCTGTGAAAGGGGACCTACATGGTCTCAAAGGATTACACAATCTTTTCTTTTTGCAATATAAAAAAGGTACCACTACCTACAACATGCAGAAATCTAACTCAGACTGGATTACAAATACCAGTCTTCACCGGACTGAGGCAGGCTGCTTTCAGAAAGCTCATTTCATTTTTATTTAGTGCATACATTTTCCCCCATCCCACCATCTTAACTAAGTCACAAGAGGAAACCCTGTGCATTTATTATCAGGTGTTGGTGGGATGATAGTAGGAGGTGCGAGACACCCGGGCCCAAATGGAGGATTTGGACTAGAACAATTGAGCACAGAAGAGAACCAGTGTGAAAGAATCCTTGCTGAAAACTTCCATCAATGGACAATTCATTTCAGACCATTTTTCTGAGCACTGCCCGACAGTTTACAAAAATGATGGAAAATTAATGCACAATTAACTTTCTTTAAACAGGTCATGGAAAGTCAGACACCTTACAAAACAAGGCTCCTGCATCCCAACTTCTACTACTATGCAAAGGTTACCCATATGTACTACAGTGGTCTGTCCATGGCAGATGAGGACAGCTGTGTTTGTACAATGAGATTCCCATCAAGCCTCTGTCCAAAGACAATAGTTTCCAGTATTTGCCTTAAAAGGGACAATGGGTCAGCAGTTCAATACATCCATCTTTACCTTCCTATTCTGAAAACCTATGTAACGTCCGTTTCACCTCCCATCTTTTGAACCTTGTAAGCTCTCCAAGACCCTCTGAACAAACACCAAATTTTCCTTCCTTCCTTCCTTCCTTCCTTCCTTCCTTCCTTCCTTCCTTCCTTCCTTCCTTCCTTCCTTCCTTCCTTCCTTCCTTCCTTCCTTCCTTCCTTCCTTCCTTCCTTCCTTCCTTCCTTCCTTCCTTCCTTCCTTCCTTCCTTCCTTCCTTCCTTCCTTCCTTCCTTCCTTCCTTCCTTCCTTCCTTCCTTCCTTCCTTCCTTCCTTCCTTCCTTCCTTCCTTCCTTCCTTCCTTCCTTCCTTCCTTCCTTCCTTCCTTCCTTCCTTCCTTCCTTCCTTCCTTCCTTCCTTCCTTCCTTCCTTCCTTCCTTCCTTCCTTCCTTCCTTCCTTCCTTCCTTCCTTCCTTCCTTCCTTCCTTCCTTCCTTCCTTCCTTCCTTCCTTCCTTCCTTCCTTCCTTCCTTCCTTCCTTCCTTCCTTCCTTCCTTCCTTCCTTCCTTCCTTCCTTCCTTCCTTTCCGGCACAACCTGAATACACCAGGCCTATTTTGAGAAGCAGATGGTTTCCTCAGAAATTCTTGGCCATGGGTACAACGAAGAACACTTAGCCTGTACTGGATGGTTGCGCTGATGTCTACAGCGGGTCTTCAGTCTTACCAACTAATTTCCAACCACAGTAGGGAATATTCTCTCCTCCCATTATAAAAAGGTAGCAAAGGACAATCAGCCGTTTCTGCAACTGATTTGTGTTTGTGGTCATTCCTTGATAGGCAATTACCGATTAGTTGAATTCCTTTTGAAGGATCTATTACTGTAAATTATGTAATTGGTTAGACAAGTGCTTGATGATTTCTTTATGAATAAATAAGCCCCCCCCCCCCCTCGAGCTAGTAAACACTTACTTGTTGGTCTTCTAATGAAGCCCCAAGTCCTCAGCTCTGTCCCAAGAGCTGCAGAGACCTCTGTAGCACAGGAAAGCTGGCCCAGCAGCACCCTTGGGCCAGAGCCTGGTGCTACCCAGAGGGGCAACAAAATTAGGATTCACAAAGCCCTCTTCCTAGTTCAACCAAACACACCCACCAACAAATGGACTAGGGACCTAATTTTTACAGATCAAAATGGGCTTTCTGCCCCTTCCGCCTCCCTCATCTGTTCCCATGGTCTAACCCAGAGCCAGATCTGACAATCATACAGAGAACTAGAAACAGAGTTGTGATCAAACAAAGTTGGGTTTTCACTTTTTATTGTAGCCAGGATGAGAAACAACAGATGTCCACAAACTTGTGGAACTCTCCCGTCCCTTGCACACCCGGTTTGTGTTATGCAACTACAGAGAATTGTATTTTTTTCCTATTGTGAAAAATATATTAAAGTACCTTCCAGTTTTTTTTACTGTACTTATATAATGAATCACATCTGAATAATATTACATCATATATTCAATTAAAATTCCATTCTGCGCCTTATGGTTCACACTAATTTGTATTGTACATAAACAAACCAATCAATTTCGTGATTATGGGGTTATACTCACTTAAAGGTTCACCAACGTGTAGACAACCGTAACAAGTTAAACTATATTTGCATCATATTTTCTCCATTTGATTATGCAGATATATTCTTGGTAACTCTAGTACTGTATTGTCCTAGGAATTTGCTCAAATGCCAGGATGGCATTTGGATAACAGTTTGTTGAAGCATCTGGAAGCATCTGTTAACCGCCTCTTAACAAAACTCCATGTAGTTTTGCATTATCAAAGTGCCAATATTAGTTTGATTGTGCTTCATGGAGTAGCCATTACTAACAGATCATTGAAGCATTCCGCACACAACACATGTATGTATTAATTCTAGTATAGTGGCAATTTCTGAATCTTGTACGCTTCTGCCAAAAATCACAATTGATCAAATCCTTTCTGTAGAAGATCACTTAAAAAAGAGCAGAACTTACATTTCAGAAAGTGGAAGTAGGTAGAATTAACACCAACAAAGACATTCCAGCCTCTACTATTTTCACTACGCTGGAGAAATTAAGAAAACTAGAAAAACAACAATATAGAGAATTGTCTAAACGGTGGGAGTTTACTGCCATTGAAAAATATATTGATGCTAAAATGAAACCAAGAGGCTTACATTTCTTGGCTTTCCACAGTTGTGAATAATAAAAATAATGACTTATTGCAAGGATGGGAAGCAGGTTTGACTGACTTATGTAACATGTTGATGTTACTTATTAAAAATGCAAAAATTAACCATGAGCATGTTTTCTTATTTAAATGAAGAATTTAAATCAGAAGTAGACCAAGGTACAGTAAATACTTCTCTGTAAATTAAAAAGATACATTGCAGAATAAGAAGAGAAAAGAAAATCAGAAAGTTTCAGAGATCAAAATGAAGTTAATTTCAGAATGTACACCTTTGCCAAAAAAAACAACAAAAAAATAAAACCTCTTTATACCAGTCGTCCAGGATTTAAAAAAATTAATTAAAAACCAAAGAAAAAAGCCCAAATACCGATCCTGAAACTCCAGATTGTTATGAGTAGAATTTGGCTGAAGAGGGCCAGGATCCTGAACAATAAAAGCCTAGGAAATTGTCTTTTAGAAGAAATGAGAATGGTTTACAGAGAAACTAATCTAAAAAGTATCCCTTAAAAGAAAGAAGCAAGGAATTTGAAAAGGGGAGGAGAGGTAAGAACAGAGGTAGAGGCAACGTGGCTCGTGGGAGACAAGGCACATTGATCTGTTCAAAGAAAACGTCAGTAATGTGGAGTCAACCACTGTGGTTAATCTCACTCAGACCACCAATAATGGCAGTGCTTGATCGGATATTGGGCTTTCATTTATTTAAAGTCAGAATTTAGATCTGGTTGAGTGTCAGTAAAACCAAACTTCGGTGTCTGTTAGGGGTTATTGTGATGTTGTAAATTAGACACCTCTTCCATCACCTCTTCCCTAAATTAAGTCATCCTTCCGTGCTTACTCTTACAGGGATTCATTTTTACCTCATAAACAACACATACACTTAGGACATTTGTCCTCAGCCTTGGCCAGCCTATTTATCTAGACCTTTAAAAAGAAACGGACAGAGGCTACCAGAAGGCGTGGGATAGATGCCTTCCTAAACCCAATGCTCCTCGCCCACCTGAGTGCATTAGGGACCTGAGCCCCCCCCTCCCACAAACTCCCCTAGAGCGAGTACCGTTCATCCCTTCCCGCCCCCCCCCCACTCCCTCCACCAGGGTGTGAAGCAGCGTTATCAAAACTCTGGGGGAGATATGAGCCAGCGTTGCTGGGAACCGTCCTCCAAGACAAGCGTGACCTGAAGCAGACCGAAGGTGGGGCACGCCTGAGGAAAAGCGACGGCAGCCTGACAGCCGGCACAGTGACTTGCTTCCACTGCAGCAGAGGTGACTGCGTGGTCCCAGCGGTCCCAGTCGACTGCCAGGCAGAGACTCTGGAAGGGGGGGGGGGAGAAGGAGGGGAGCGAGGGGGGAGACAGGACCATCTTGGACCCCTCAGGATGTGCTCTGTCTTGGCCCTCTGCTCTCTGGGATTGGCAGCGGACACAGTGCAAGCCGTACCACCTCGAGTGGGGAAGGCCTTGCTGCACAGATCAGGAGACCATCATGCAGAGACTGGCCCAGAAATTTAAAGTGAGAAACCAAAATGGGCCGCCAAACAGTATGTACATCTCTCACCAGGAATAAAGGGCAAATGAGGAGGGGCCCTCATTCCAGCAGTCTCTCCTGCAGTGGGGCATGAGGAGGAGTGCCAGTGATACACAGCAGACAACCTCGGTCACTTGGGTACAGTGAAAAACCTGTGGAGAGCGAGCCAGCCAGCCAGGGACCCCCCTCCCCCCTTCCACCAAGAGGTGAGCCCACAAGGTACCTCAATGAGGGAAGGCCAGCTAGCTCAAGACAGAGTTAAGCATCAATGATGACTGGCCACTACGACACTGCTTAGACCCTGAGCAGGTAGGCGAAGAGATCACTCGTGCCAACGGTGGTCTGAGGCGGAGCGTCCTCCCTCTCAGCGAGACTGCATCCCCTGGGGGTCCAAGTTCTAACTAACTTTGCCACAGAATGCCCTCTTCTTCATAGGGGACGTGTCACCGCCCTTCTCAGTTGCGTCTGCCCTCAGCCGAAGAGCAGATAACAAGTAGACGGTGCAGAGTGTGGAAAAACCCAGCGCCCCTCAGCACGACTCCCTTCCCGTATTCGTTCTTCAGTGGACAATACCATAACGATTCCCCACAGCAGATCTACTCAGCAACAATATTTATGTAGTTATGTGATCTTGCTCTGCTTTCGCTACTGAAATGCTTGTTTATTCTGCAAGGCCCGCAAAGACGCAAGCTTTTATTACTGTGATGGAGGAGTGTCCAAAATAGCTGCGCACCAACGCCATGTTCTAGCTAGCATTTCACACCAGCATTACACTCCACCCCCGGGACACAAATTGCTGTGATGGGTGTCCTCTGCACGCCCCCAGACGGGCGTGCAGAGGACACCCATCACAGCAATTCCAAACATCCAAATCAATGCAGAACGCAGTGCTTCAGGAATCCATGCAAATAGGTTTCCCCACCAATCCCCATCCCGATCTTGTGTTACTCGAGCAACTAGACCCTTTATGGCTTGAATATGTTTTTGAATAGATCGGGAGTGATCTCCCATGTTGAAACCCATCCCCTCCATCGTTTCACGACCCAAATTATGCTTCAAAAACAAATAATCTATAGCTGCTCTATTTTGTAAGATAGCCTTCGTAAAATGTCTATTATCCAGCAACAATTCAGTTAAAGCTTGCAAGGTTTCATTAAGCCCTTTTACCACCAAACAGGCTAATTTAATAATGATTTTATATCTCCCAGCCGCCAAGTCCCAAATCCAGATAATGGAAACGGTGAACGCTAATACCTCCGCTTCAGAGAGTAAATGCACTTCAGAATTGCAGTCTGGCATTAAGGCAATATATGAAGCAACACGTATAGACCGCCCAACTGTAGGTTTTAAAGGATACATCATTAAACCAAGGAGTGTCAAAGCGCATGGCCCACCTGGAATATTAGCAGGAATGTATGAGTAAGTGAAGTTTCCACAGGAAAACAAAGAAGCATGGGGGAAGTTTTACATGGTTCAGGTGGCTAGCAGTGGAAACGGTAACATTGAATACCATATTGAAACATCAACACAAACACTTATAGATCTTGTACATAATCGTTGCTCAAAAGCATTTTATTTTCCATTCACATTAATCTTTACCTGCTGACATTTCCCAATGTTGGACGGATCACAAGTCATTTGATAACAGACATCAGCAGGAGCAATGTCATGTGTCATGATACGGGTCATGTTTCTCCATTTGTGGATAGTGTCAGCAGAGAATTTACAGTAGTCATACACCTAAATTCCGAATATCCGATTGCTCCACCAAGGAATCATTATACAAGACTCCAAACAAATCCTTTAAAACAGGGGCAGGCATTTGAATGGCCACGAGGCATGTCAAAATCAAATCTGCTGAGCTATACACTCAGTCAAGCAGAAATGCGAAATGTTCAAAACTCGCTGGGCCAAATAGACCCACACGTGTTCAGGCTGTTTGACCAGGGCTGACTAACCATGATGTGAAAAGGATGTCGAAACCCCAGAAGGGGATAAAAGCAAAGCATTTATGTTGTTGTCCCCGCCATTTCCATAATGCGCCACAATAAACTGCAATAGACGTATCCTCTGGCATAACGCTGGTAGGAGGAACCTCAGTCTTCATCCATATCCGCCAATCCACTTGGAGAATAGAGACGTCTGCTACACCCTCCCCCCCCTCCGGCATGTTCCCAGACCCTCGCAAATGAACTCCACCGCTGTGCCGCACACAGGCACTCTGGATCTAAAACATCAGAATTCAAAATAAATGATATCAGTGGAGTACATCACTCACTCAAATATCATTTGTCAGCCGAGATATGGGTCCATTTCCTTTTCGATGGTTCCATAACCGGAACTATTTGATCTTCCCCAGTTGCTATTACATCCGCCGGAACGGGCGGACCAGTAGATTTCTCGACCCATACTTCACACCTGGAATCATTACATCTGATGAGCCAAAACCCTTGTCCCCACAAACAGTTAAGATCGTGAGTGGCTCCCCTTTCCTCACCATGGACAGTTTTACAGGTACCAATATTAATTGGGCTACTCTATCTCCTTTACGTATCGGTAGCATATGCTCCCCACTGTCAATGAGAATCCCCTTAATCACACCTTGGTAGTCTGCATCCACAATCCCACCCAACACTTGAATGGCTTCCAAAGCCAAAACCGATCTTGGGGCAATTAATCCCATATGTGCAGATGGAATCTGTACTCCAATCCCTGTATCAGTCACAGCAATACCCCTGGGTTCAAGACAAGTTTCTTCCCTTGCATGGAAATACACCCCAGCAGACTCTGGATTGGCACAATAAGGGGCCAGTGCACCAGGGGATATTTCCCAATACAAAAGAGTTTCCACAGCTCGATTTGGTTTGATTTGCAAAGCTGGCGTTAACATGCGCATTAATGGAGTTTCACCGTTCGCAATAGGACGGTTATTCAAAATTTGAACAGCTTCTAAGAGACGTTCTCGCCAACCCTTCAAAGTACCATCACCGGTTTTGCGCAATTGGTCCTTCAATAGCCCATTAATTCTCTCAATTAGCCCAGAAGCCTCCGGGTGGTAAGCGACATGAAAAATCAATTCAATACCTTTTTCTTGACAGTAATCTAGGACCACTTTCCCTTTAAAATGAGATCCGTTATCACTTTGAATTTGCAAAGGGACGCCGTAGTATATGGCCACCTGGTCCAATAATTGAATTATATTCAATTGGGTAGCTCTTTTACATGGCAGATCCATGAGGTAACCAGAATACGTGCCCACAATCGTGCATGCATATTGACATCCTTTACTAGTGGGCATAGGACCGATCTAATCGATCTGCCAAATCTGTCCAGGTAATTTACGTAGCGTCAATGTACCAAGAATAATGTGAGGAACTGATTGATGTTTCTGATGCTGACATGTTGGACATTGCAAGATGATAATAGATGTCACAATTTCTAATGGAATACTAATTCCTCTGTCTTGTGCCCACCAGATAGTAGCCTTCTCTCCGAGATGTCCACTTTCCTGATGGGTCTATTTTGCAAATCCCTACAAATCATCCTCCTCAGCCCTTGTGTCCATGACTGCAGACTTTTGCATGTTCGTCTGCAACAGAATTGAACCAGCGTTCCAATGAATCAGTTGCACAATGTGCATCTACGTGATATGCAGTTACAGTAGCATGCATCAGCATCTCGGCAATGTCTTGCCATAATTCCATTCCCCACACCTCTTTCGCATGAATTTTCCATCCATTCTTTTTCCAAGTCGGCAACCATACCACCAACCCATTTGCCACTGACCATGAATCAGTATAAATATGACAACTTCCAGGCGTTTCCTGCTTCAAAGCCTGATATACGGCATATCATTTCACAAACCGACTACTCTTCCCTTTCCCTGAGGAGGTCAGCACCTTTTTCAGTTTGGGATTGTATGCCCCTGCTTTCCAGTGTCGTTCAACCCCCACATATTTGGCTGCACCATCTGTAAACCATGCATGCTCGACTTGTTCATCCGATAATTCGGATAATACGGAATCCCCCATGTAACTGGAGACTCACCAACAAGCTACTCTCCCTCTGGTTCAAGGTCTACGAGTGGAACTCCCGCTACCTGCTCATGCAATTTTGCCACGCCATCTTTACCAGCGTGGCACCAACTTGAATGTACCATTTTCACTTGATACTAATCAAGTGGAATCTGCGGACCTCTTCCTACTCTCTGTTCCCCCCCTCCGCCATGTGCCTGTTCTCGCTTTCGCTCCTTTCAGCCTCTTGCCCCCCCTAAATTGGAACTCCCTACCTCTATCTATCCGCTCCATCCCCACCTTTTCCGCCTTCCGTGCTTCCTTGCTTCCTTGAAATCTCTCCTTCTCCATTGCCCAACCTAAAACCTCTCGCTCTCTCCCCATGTCTCCCCTACTTACCTCTCCCTACCTACTTCCTCTTCTCCTACACTCACCTGTCGCCTATTTTACAGGCAAATTGCTCTATACACTGTATTGTTGGTTTGACTCAAGTTTTATAAATGGCTTCTACGGTTCTAATCTTCTATGTATCTTTTTGTTATAATGTGAAGCACTTTGGAGTAAAGCGCTATATAAACACAAATACAATAGAAATACTAGCCTCTTGCGCATGACCGATCAGTGTGTCTTAGGGGAGCTCAATACCCATTGCATGATTGTTATTTTAGGTCGAATCACTAAATCATGGCCCACTGTCATTTATTCTGCATCTACGAGTGCCCAGTAACTTTTTAAAAGGAGCATATCTATCGCCCGCATCAGGTAACTTTCTACTCCAGAATCCTTAAGGCCCCCGTTTTCTATCCCGTTTCTGCCATAGGCTCCAGTTGGCATAGGCATCTTGTACAGATACATTCAGTCCCACCTCACCATCCCTCAATGGCCATAAATCAAGCACCTTCTGAATTGTCTCCTTTGCCAATTGGAACGCAGTTTCCTGTTCATCAAAATAAAAATTTTTACGCATCACTTTGTAAAGAGCTGCTAAAATCTGCCCCAAATGTGGTATTTGCTGTCTCCAGAACCCAAACAATCCAATTAACTGTCACACTTGTTTCTTAGTTCTAGGGGTTACAAACTCCAGGATTTTTGTTTCGCCTTAGGCACCATTTCACGGTGCCAGCTATGCCATTGTTTACCCAGAAAAACCCCAGTCTCCGCTGGACCCTGGGTCTTAGCATCATTAATTTCCCATCCTTCCTTGCGCAATCCTTCCCTCATGAGATCCAAGTGCACTTGCACACTGTGCTCATTGTTACCTTCAATCAATAGGTCAACAATGTAATGCACAAAATGTACATCCGGTTTGCATAGAATCTTGTCTAATTGTTGGACTATGCATGTTGCCCATTGGCAAACGCTGAAACGTATACTGCCTCCCACTCCACGAAAAATGCAAATTGCTCTTAGCATTCATTCGCAATCGGTACAGTGAAGAAGGCGTTAGCCAGATCCAACACTGCGTACCCTCAAATTATTGTACATTTTCAATCAAGGATACTGCATCCGGAACTGCCGGTACCAATGGAGGAGTATTTTTATTCAATTCACAATAATCAACTGTCATTCTTTATGTACCATCCGGTTTTTTAATAGGCCAGATAGGATTGTTCCATGCCGTGCTCACAGAACGCAACACACCAGCTTCCACATACCCTTTGAGGGTTTTCTGAAATTTCTTTCTGTCCACGGGAATGTGATATTGTTTCATAGACACTCTTTTTGTGGCTATCGGAACCTACACCGGGGGCATTTTCAATTGGCCAACCACTAAGGGTGTACTGGTAAACTCACTCACACCAAAGTGGTAAATTTTACCCCCTAATCCAAGGGTCAACCCCTCCAAAATGTCAAATCCAATCATATAATCAGTAAGTGGACAATTAACACCTGATGGGTCTCTTTTCAACGGACCAATTTTCCATGTCAATTTCCGTTTGAACTGCCGAGGTTTCCTTACCTCCCAATCCTGTAAAAATAAAAAGGTCTTCGCTTACATCTGGAAGGATTCCCATTTATCAATGAGGCCTCCGCCCGGTATCAATTAAGGATCAATCCTCCTGTGCATTTCCTGAATGACAAAATATTTTCACATGAGGCAGTCTGTCCACCTTAACATGGGCTTCGCTACCAGAGCTTGACCCTCATCCTATTCGTATTTAGAGTGTGTGTATTTAGATTCCCTTTCCACCATTAAACTCGCCATTCGTAAGTCTGCATAGGTCGGCTGGGAAGGCACAGATTTGTCGGAAGACTCACCGTCTCCCCCCCTCTGGAGACGGACCAAAAGGATCCTCCTCTTTTTTTGACTTACGTACTTCCTGTCGCTTCACTTGCTTTTACCGCGCTCCTTCCCATCTAGGCCTCGTTTTTTATACAACAAATACATTTCTCGTGTTTCAATCCCATCAATATCTTCTCGGGGCACACCAAATAGGGCCAGAAACATATCCTTTCTCGACACGCGAGGGTCACGGCTGTCAAACCTCTTCCCGGGAGTGCTTTACGCCGCTCCCTCTCCCTCAGTCATTCATCCGGCTTTTCCCATTCTCCTAGATCTGCCAATTGTCTAATGGTATATACCACTTTTGTCAGTTATTTTGCCCGTCATTCCTACCAATAACACTTCGGCTGGGCTCACTTCTCCTATAGCTGCATCCCAGGTCTCACTTAATCCTGCTCCACACGCCCAAGTTTGTGCAAGTTTATCATATGTGCTCTTAGTCCAGCCTGGGATCTTTACCTCAGGACAGCCTTCGCCAGCGGAGCTACCTTTTTTCCTAAACAGGGAACTCATATCGAATGAATGTTACACCTCCCTTACATTAATAATAAGAAACTCAACACCTAGACACACGTATAAATCGTTTTTTCCCTTTTTACCACCCTAAACGAAGAAAGACAAAAAGGAAAGAAAAACAAAAAAAAACACTTTTAAAAAAATGTTTTCCTTTCTCCCCATTCCGAGTGCAAAACTTTACCTTCAAAAAATGTTATTTAGCAGGATCCTTTGGCATCAATATCAGCACAAAGACCCTACTCCCAGCGCCAAAATGTTTTGCTTGGCCACGTGAGGAGAACACCGACACTTACGTTTCCCCGGCCACAGGCAAACCAAGTTAATGGACTCCGACAGGCAAGAAATCACAGACTAATTATCATAGTAAAATTAAAATGGCTCGTTATAGGCCCTTTATTCACACAATATATGTATGTATGGACTTAGCATACATAAAACAAACATACACTTACTCATAAACTTAGATGTATAGACATTTAGATATAAATTGCTTCACCGTTAGTAAAGAAGCAGAAGACATCTTCATCTTGGCCACTACGACACTGCTTAGTCACTGAGCAGGTAGGCGAAGAGATCACTTACGCCAACAGGTTATGATGCAGATCGTCCTCCCTCTCAGTGAGACTGCATCACCCGGGGGTCCAAGTTCTAACTAACTTTGGCACAGAATGCCCTCTTCTTTATGGGGGTATGGCCCCACCCTTCTCAGTTACGTCTGCCCTCGGCCAAAGAGTAGATCACAAGTTGAAGGGGCAGAGAGTGGAAATACCGAGCGCCCCTCTCCTCGCATTCATTCCCAGAACCCCTTATTATGCACCTGCAGTACGCTCCGACTCCCTTCCCGCATTCATCCTTCAGTGGACAACACCATAACTATTCTCCACAGCAAGTCTACTCGGCAACAATATTCATGTAGTTAGGTGCTTGCTCTGCTTTCGCTACTGAAATGCTTGTTAATCTGCGAGGCCCGCAAAGACGCAGGCTTTTATTACTGTGATGGGAAAGGAGTGTCCAAAATGGCTCCGCATCAACGCCATGCTGTTCTAGCTCGGATTTCGCACAAGCAATACACTCCACTAAGCTAGAGTTAAAAAATAAATAAATCGCTAAAGAACACAAACTAGCTATCATCAAAGCCAAAACCACCTCGTTCAACACCAGAATAGCCAATGCCAAATCTGACACCAATGAGATCTTTTCCATCTTTTCGGAACTGGAATCACCCCCCCCCCACAAGCCATTACTAAAGATGAAGCCTGGTGCAACAGCATCTAATCTGCCATGCTCCACAAACTCAAACACTACATAGCAAAATCCAAGCCCACCAACAGTCACTATCGCCAACAGTCGAGAATCCCTAAAAGCAACACCCCCCCCCCCAACCTCAACCCTGGTGAAACACCCCTCTTCTCCTTTAAGGAAGTCAATAAACAGGAAGTCATCTCCCTCCTGCACACCATCAAACAATCCAAAAGTAAAAGGGGACATCTGCCCCGCACCCATCAAAGAGTACGGCTCTACCCTTGCCCCCTTCCTTACTGCATTCAACAATGCCTCCTCTGCCAATGGCCATGTCCCAACATGCCTGAAGGAGGCCTCGGTGCAACCACTCTTAAAGAAACCCACGCTAGACCCAACCGACCCAGGTTACTACAGACCCATCACTACTGTTCCCCTTTCTCTTTAAGTTTCTAGACAAAGCAGCTTACCTGCAAGTCCAACAGTTCCTTGAAGCTAACAACCTTCTTGGCCTCCGCCAGTCAGTCTTCTGGCCAGGCCACAGAATCAACTTTGCTTGACCTTAAGAACCAAATGGTCGACATCGGAGATTCTAGAAAACCAGCCCTACCCCCTCCTCCTAGACCAGCCAGCGGCTTTTGATCTCATCTACCACAAAACCCTCTGCCACCACTTCTCATCCTCCACAAATTTCTCCCCTAACGCCACAGCCTGGATCGCCTCATTCCTCCAAGTTAGACCCATGAGAGTCTTCACAGATTAAGCCTGTGCATGCCCAAACATCATACAGTGTGGTGTACCTCAGGGCTCATGCACATCACCCACCCTTTACAACATTGACTAGGGTACTCTTCAACATCCTTGACTCACTAGGCATCACATACACAAACTACGCTGACGGCACTCGGGTCCTCCTACCACTATCTGGTGACTACGAGTCTGACACCAATCCCTAAACACCATCTACTCCACCATCCAAAACTGGGTGGCAGAGAACTGGCTGTGCTTAAACGGAGACAAAACAGAGCTACTCCTAATTGGATCCTCAGAAACCCTTAGAAAACTCGACGACCAATATAGTGCTTTCACTATCGACAACTCCTAAATCCCAGTATCCCAAGCAGTCAAAACCCTGAGTGTCTACCTCAACTCCAACCTCCCCATGACCAGGCAGGTGAATGCCATAACCTCTGCTGCTGCCTACCACTCCAGACTTCTCAACGTAGCTAGACCAAACCTCACTGGGCAGAATGCCTAACCGTAGCTAGAGCCATAATTGGCTCCCGACTTGATACTGCAATGCCCTCCTGGCTGGTGCCTCCACAAAAAATATAGAAAAGCCCAAATTGCCAAAACAATGCACTCCCGGCAGCCATCAGCATTCCCAGAAGAGGCCACATAACAGCTGCCAGGAAACAAGCCCACTGCCTCCCTATTAAAGAACAGGTCATCTTCAAAACACTGGCCCTCACACATAAATGCATCCACAACACAGGCCCCCCGTACCTTACACAAAGAATCACAAAACCACAGACAGCCAAACCTACCAGAACCCCATACACCAACCGAAACACAGTGCCTAAGGTTTTGAGAGCACGGGCCGGGGGCTCCAGCTTCCCTTTCATTGCTGCTACCCAATGGTACTCCTTGCCACCCCCACCTCGGAGACATAGCATCCTACCTAGCCTTCCGCAAGGCAATTAAAACTATGCTGTTCATCTGAACCTGCCACTCCAACCCTTCAGAGCACCATCCACTGTACTCCAATACGATGTGTAGGTTTTGGTCGTTTTGACCGAATCTAATGGTTCGCATGAACCATTAGATCTAAAAATGCTACCACCAAAGGTTCGAACCTTTGGTGGTAGCACTGTGTGTAAAAAAAAAAAACAAGGGGGTGCGGGGGTGCCCCCTGCATCGCCCCACTCACTATACTATGAAGTATAGTGAGCGGGCGATGCGGTGACACCCTGCAGCCTTCCGTTAAAGAAAAGGACCCTGCGGCACCGGTTCAAGATCACGGAAGTGAAAGGGAACTGGCGCTGCAGGAACCCAGGGTGAAGAAGGTAAGTGGGGTTTATTTATGTTGGGTGTGTGGGTGGGGGTGTCTGAGGGTGTGGGTGTTATGGGTGTGTTGGGTGTGTGCGTTTGAGTAGGTAAGTGGGTTTGCATGAGAAAGGTGCGAACCTTTGGTAGTTCGCACTTTTCTCATACAAACGTTCCGGCCGTGGCAATTTCAGCCGTGGTCGGATCACTTAGAATCATGATTGTAACTGTATATTCGAACTAAATCTCCTTTAACTACTTTACGCTGGACCCATTTATCTCAACTTTGCCACACTGATTATGCACCTGTAACTAAGACACCTTCATGTAACAGCGCCTGGATGCCCCCGGGCTGTCAGTGTGCTTTAGAAATGAAAAAAAATAAAAACCAAGTAAACCTTGGGAAGCCCTTATTCAGGTGTCATGGGGATAGCTGGCGCTCTCAGATCCCAACCGTAGGAGTGGATGAGCGAGGGAGGATCACCTGGGTAGGGGAGCCTGGAATGAGGAAGATGTCCCCAAGGCTGTTATGTGCTGCATCAACTCGACCTCCCTTCCATCCGATAAACATCCTTCGCGAATTCACCATCCCCTCCACCTCTGGTGAATCCATTACACACCCTGTTGCATTCAGAAACCTTCTCAGAATCCTCGTTTTCCTGTTCCCTATCCGAATACTCCCAATCACTCTTCTTCCCGTCCCTCTGATTATTCCCACACTCCATAAAATACTAGTTCCCACAAGCCTTGTTTTTTTCACGATCCCAGCTATTCTCGTTTGCCCTGCAAACCCTACCAATCCTGTCCCTCCGATTATCACTTTATGAACTCCCAGTCGAAAGTAAACAGTTACAGTTCTCCCCCAACCCTCCTACTTATTTCAAAAACCCTCCAAAACCCACCCTTCTTTAATCACCTACCGCCCCTAGAACAAAGGCTATGACTCCCTGTACCACCTCTTACACATTCCGTCATGTAGGACACCGACACTCCAACCCCTCCCCAAAACGAACACTGTCTTACCCCACGAAAGACAGCAGACTAATAAAACTGTTTTCCTGACATGTCCTGCAGCAAAGATCAGGCAGAGTCAGGCGATTGATCCAAATCACACATCAGATGGTCCTTTCCTTTCCCTAAAGGGATAATATGTGGAGCAAGAGTGCACAGGACAAGCAAGGCAGACTGTACGACGAGACAGCTATCCAGACCCGGAAGTTCAAGAGGAGGAGAAAGGAGAGCAAAACATTGAGAGGCTGACGAGGAGAGATATGACTCTGCACTTTGACACAATCCGGCGAAACCTCTGCAGAAGGAATCGAAGACCGAGGACAATAACCCAGTGGTTTGTAACAGATGTCAGCGCTGGGAGACTCCTGCCTGCTACCCTGGTACCAGCCTTGACTCCAGCTACAAGGAAATCCAAGCCGTTCATCACGGCCGGTGAGTCGAAGGAAGAACCAATAAAAACCAGGCTGTGGTGAATGAAAGTCACAAAGTGGCAGAGTTAGAAAAGTGTAAAGAACTGTAAAATTGTAAAGGGGGAGATCAGCTGCAGAAGGGGCCCGGCACCATGTGGGTGCTGCTCCGAGAAACTTTGGTTAATCCCCATCACAGTAAAACTTCAGATACCAGAAGGCCGTAGGAGAGCCGCCAAGCTAGGTCACAGCGGTCATACAGGAGGTCAAGCAAAATCCCTGTACTGTCGAAAGCCTTTGACCTACGCACTTGTCATGGGCACTTGCCCAGGATCACAGGAGCTGCACCATCAGGTTGTGGGAGCAAGGGGTAGCATGGTTCACACACGTCCCTTTGGGACGTTTATACACAGGGGGCCCAGGTTGGAGTCAGTCCTGGCGCCTTTGGCGCCAGGCTCATGGAGAAACATAAGCAAGACTCTTTATTATGAGCAGGAGTGCTTTTCAGGAACTTTCCACGTGTGCAGTCAGTCCGGGTGTGGCTTTCCATCTTGAGCACATCAAACAAAAAAGAGACTAGATCGGGCTATTTTATAGACCGCTTGGTTCAGCCCTCTTTTTGCCTAGGGACAATCAAAAACTAAGGAACCACAGAGTCTTTCTTTCTCTTCAGTCCATTGTTTACCTGACTAGGGTGATGTACCAAATAGGTCCCGAGTTTATTTGAATCATGTTTTCTTTATTTTGTCAAAGAGGACACACATATATTGTGAAAGTTAATATATACAAAAAATATTACAAACCCTAATGCATACCACTCTACAAGACACAATTTTACAAAATGTGCATGTTGCATATTCTAAAATTCATCCTAAAATGATTCAAAGGGTAAAACCATGCATAATATATTCATAAAACCACATCCCTCCTATACAAAACTAAACCTAATAGTGCAGTGTTATCACCAATCAATTCGCAGTGCAATAATCATGTGCACATTTGCTAATAATGTCCAATTCAATGTTGGTTAGGCAGCGTCAGACACTTCCTCTCATTTTACCAGAATAATCTGTTCTTTACAGTCTCCCTTGATCTGCCTGTAGGGGACATAAATCTCAGTCTAATGACATTATCGACACTGTACACTGTTTTCCAGTGCGTATAACCCAACATGTTTCGTCTATCTCACCAAAACACATTTTTTCTATTGTCTGTAGACTTCCTCAGGGGAACCAACAACAAAACTGTGCAAACAAAAAAACAGCCTCTATCGCTCCTCTTAATAACTGTAGCCTGTTCACAGACTAGGCAATTAGTCTTGTTCTTCATGCTGTGTGAAGTATGGCGACTTGGAGTCCGAGTGTCAGACCATGTCAAAAAAGGTATACATTATTTCCCTTTAAGCACAGGAATCAGTTTGGTATAAAGTCTTCTTAATAGACAACACCAACTCTGTGTACCACAGGTGTTCAAGTAACTCCTGTGGGCATTTCGATTTCCACTGTGACTGAACTCCCAACATGTCTTTTCACGAGCCGTTGGTACACTCTGTATTCAGAGCTACGAGCATCTTCCCCGTAATTAGTACTCAAAATCTGCAAACCGGAGTGTTGCTTCTTTATTCTTACCGCATCTCCAATCGATGCGAAAAGGCTCTGTCCAGCTTGCTGTGTCTCGAGCATCCATCTTGAGCTGCACGTGCAACTTCAAGGAGTGGCAAGCAGAACAGAACTAGCGGGCGTGGCTTCAAGAGCTCAGCTATAAAAGCCAACCCAACCCAGCCCCAAGGCGCACGCTTCGCGTTAATCTGCATTTGCATGCAGCGTAACGCTCACTGCCGCCTGGGATAAAGCAGCACTTACCTTTGAGAATCCAGTCTCCTGCCCATACGCTTACCTCCTGGAGTCAGCATTCACCTGCATTCTTCACTGCTGAGCCTGGCGTCCATTCTTCATCCTACAGAACGCAGGACTTCAGCTCTGGGCACCGCAGCACAGCACCTTCTTCATCCACTAAAGTGGACCCTGTAAAAGGACAAAAGGCAAGGTTAGACATTACGAACTTTCAGTTTGAGGTCGCGCTTGCAAAATTCTTCGCGCTTATCCTAAAAAGCTCACTTACCTCCTGCCAGACCGCTGCGGGATCCTCCGCTCCTCATCTGGAGCCACCTCGTGCTCTGTAGCTCTGCTGGGCCGCAATCGCACCTATTTGGGAGAAGGATAGACATTATTACAGAGCTAACAGGCTGTGAGAAACACAATACAAATACAAGACAAAGAGAAAACTGAAAGACACTTACTAGCAAGGCGTGGAATAGTCACAGCTGGACCGGACACCACGTATGAAGGATCAGTGAAGGAACTCAGTCTTCATCTTAAAAGCACCCCTGCCAGAAGTAGTAGGACGGAGAGCTCCCCATTAATAATCTACAGGTGAGCCTTAATGGGCCGATGCATGCTCACGGAAACCACGCTATGGGAAGAAGGGTTTGAGAGGAAATTCACTCACAGGCCAGCAAACTTACGTCCTCTCATATCTACGCAGGTGCAGTGTACCAATTCATCGCAGCAGCCCACAGCCTATTTGCACCGGGAGAAAGCAGACAGGGAGGGTGGGGGGGTGTTATTGGGGGGAGTACTACTTCCTGGGAGGGCTGCAACCGTGCCCCAACGTCCCCGCAGACACCAGGTGAGCGTAACAGAACTAGAACAGAAAGCAAGGGAAGGGACACCCGCCACATGAAAAAGACAGGGGAGTGAATCCCGTAAACATTGAAAGTGAATGTGTAGGTGAGGTTGGCAAGTGTGAACCTGGAAGAGGTATGCTGACAAGAAGGGGCAAAGTCTAAAGTCCCAAGAAACAGTGCGTTGACAAACGTGAACCCGGCCGAGGGATGTCCACGATGAACTGTTTATAAAAGACATTAAGATTGGCCAATGCTGGAAAGGCCACTGTGAAACCATTGGAGGGAGGCTGAAAGCAAAGAAGGGTCTGCGCCTGGAAGAGGGGGACCCAGAGGTGAAGCCAACACCCGAAAAATACATAGAAAAGAACTTTGGGTTTGTTAGGTTTACTATCAGGCCCTCAAAACCAGGAGGGGAAACCACCAAACGCCTTGATATTGATAGGAACTGTTTTATGATCCGAACCCAAAAGAGAGATCCAGGGGGTGAAAAGTTATCACCCAACACCACGAGGAAGAAGGGTCAGCGCCGGAAGAGGGGGACCCATGGGTGAAGAATCTTCACCCCCACGTAAAACCAGGAAACCAACTTTCATTTTGTTGAAGGAACTTTGTTTTGTCGTTGAATACGTCAGGCCCTCGAAGGCAAGAGACTTTCAAGATAAACCAGACTGGCCCATCAACGGTCCTGAAAGCTGCAAGTAGAACGGTCAACTCGTGCTGGGAAAGCTCGAGAGTGTGTTATGCTCCAAAATCCGTTCTTACCCCATGCTCAAAACGTGGGGCAGAGAGATCCAAGGTACCGCATCCTGACATTTGTGAACACTTCTTTCTTTTCTTGAAAACCATCCCACAACCTTTTTGTCACATTGGGTGAAGGGATGGGACCTCCCCATTCGAGGCCCAGGTATTTGCAAGGTAAATACAGCCTCAGGGTATTACAAAATGAAAAGGGTGGCAGTGATTGTGGTAGACCGCTGTAGGTTGGTAGTAGAGAACATTTTGTCAGACCCCGAGGGTAGGTTTTTATTTCTTAGCGGAATGATACAGTGAACAAAGAGCACCATAGGGATGGTTTACTGTCCAAACACAGCTCGCATCCAATTCTGCAAGTCTCTTGCGGAAAAGGTCAAATTATTTGTGGTAGGGGACTTAAAATATTTTGATCCCGGAAAGAGGCGGGGGTTCCTGGCTCACAGGAGGGCGAGTAAATGTTTCAGAAAGATTAACTGTGAACTGGGGAATCGAAGATGCAATGCAAATGCCATTAGAGGGGGACAACCTCTCCACCCCCATTTACGTTCTACTCCACGGTCCAGGAGTCATTAAAGGATAGATCTGATCCTTGTAGACAGGAGCATGAAAGCAAAAGTCAAGGAGGTGGCACTCTCACCTGTCCCGTGGCCGGACCATGACTTGGTGGTCACTAGGATAGGAGACTTCTCAGATGTAGGAAAGAGGTGGATGTGCAAGGACTTCCTTCTCAAAGATAAAGTGGCGGTAGGGCTATTATCCAATATAAAGGATTATTTCAAAATTAATGTTAACAGAGAAGTAAATACTTTCGATATTACGGGAAGGGTTCAAAGCTACAAGTCAAGGCGAAATCAGGATGGGGACCCACAAGAAGCGTGGACGTCAAAAGGAAGAAGAGCAGTTGAGGGCCAAAATAAGAAAAACTGCATCCAGGGGCCCTGGTAAAAACGATATAAACCTGGCCATGTCTAAACAACATCGGACTTATAAAGCCCAACTACTGGATATAATGGTTCACGAGACAGATAGGAAGTTGTTATTCCTGAAACAAAAATATTATGGGAAGGGGGAGAAAGCCAACCGAAATTTGGCATGAAAATTTAGAGGAAAAAAAAAGAAAAGGATCTGCAATCCAGCCCTCGACCTCCTAAGCGGTCTATGACACTCGAAACACGGAGAGAAATTAAGGAGCATTACAAGCTAATTTACATGGCAGAGTATGTGGGAGATGGACACCACATGGACACCACATAGAAGAATTCATAGAGCCCTTGGTTCTACTTAAACTCCCATGGGATACTGCTGAACAGATGGACAGTCCAATGATGGAAGAGAAAGTAATAACTACAACCAATGGCATGAAAGGGGGAGAGGGGTACAACCCCAGGAGATGACAGCTTCTCCGTTGGATCTTTTAAGATGTGCCACACTACTCTGGCTCCAGCTTTGACCATAGTTTTAAATAGTATCCTAAGCAGGGAAGTGAGCCAGGGCAGGGGGATGGGTAGGAGTTGCCAGATACAATGATGGGGGTGTTTAATTCATAAAGAAGGTAAAGACCTACAATAATGCACATTGTATAGGCCTAGATCCCTCTTGAAAACTGACATGAGCATGCTAACCAAGATTCTAGGAAACAGGCTGGAAAATGTACTCCATTAATTCATGGAGACCAAGTGGGGTTTATATGAGATCGGGGGGGGTCTGACAATATAATAAAAACCCTGCACCTGATCAAATTAGCTCAGGGTCAAAATCCGGTTGTATACATGATGTCCCTGGATTCGGAAAAAGCATTTGATAGGGTTGAGTGGAGGTATTTGGGGAGGGTCCTGGAAAAATGTGGTCTAGGGCAGAATTTCTGTAGATGGGTGTCCGCTTTATATAGAGCTCCCTTGGCCATGGTCCAGGTTAACGAAATTCTGACGGACCCGACAAGGCAGGGGTGCCTGCTATCGCCTAGCTCCTTGTATTAGCCATTGACCCATTGGCAGTGGCCATGAGAGAACCAAGACATCGAAGGAATCAGGTGTGGAGAGGTTGCGTTTATGTTATCCTGTTTGCCGTTGATATCTTGGGGTACTTGGGAGACAGGAGGGACTCGCTGCAGGGGTGATTTGACACTCCAAGGATAAAACACAGCCAAATCTAAAGTCCTCCCAATAAGACGGACAAGAGTGACTGGATAATGAGAACGTGCTACTGGGAATGATGGTGGAAAGAGAAGACATTGTCTTTCTAGGGATTAGGGTTCCTAACAACCTGTCAAACCTTTGCGCTTTTAACCACGACCTGATGGCCTCCGAAAAGACCTTAAAAGATGGGGGTCATTAATTCTCTTGTGAACAGAGAGGATGACAGCAGTCAAAATGAACCTTCTACCACGACTCGTTTTCTTGTTTACTTCACTCCCAACATCTCTGCCAGATCGCTTCTTTAAAGACTTACAGCACATAGTTTTCCGATTTGTCTTGTGGGAAGGTGGGGGGTGAGGGGAGGACAATTCAAGAATTGCGAGATAAACGTTAACCCTCCCAAAAGAGCAAGGGGGATGTAGGTACCCAGATTTCACTATTATAAAGCCTCTCAACTGAGAGTCATGTTGGAGCACATGAGCGATGACCTCGGTACACTTTGGACGTATGTGGAGGACTATGTAGCGCACCCTAAAAAGGTAAGAGACGTTCTGTGGGCCTCGACGAGGCTAGTCCCCAATAAAACTCTGATCTCATCCAACCCTAACAGTATTGTAGATAATCTGGAAGAAAGACGAAACAAGCCACTATCTACATGGCCAACTCCAATGAGCTCGCTCTGGGGGTGGACCCATCAACTTGAATGACTTGGCCATTCCGAAAGCCCAAGAATGGTCTGACCAAGGCTTGGAAAAGGTCAGCCAATTATTGCACACGTCCAAGTTTAAGGTTTATGAGAATCTATGCGAGATGCCAGGATGAGATTCCATAAGTGTCTTCGAATACCTACGACTGAAGGGTCATATACCTGACCCTAGATGGCTTAAACATGTAAGGAGACCTCACCTCCTTAGTCCTAGACAAATCAGGCTCCAGAAAGGGGATTGCCTCAAAAATATATATAAAAAACTCATCACAGACGTTGTAAATGGGCAGACAAGTACTGGGAGAAGTTGGTAGGGGAAGAGATTCCGGTCTTACTCCGAGATAAGATTTACAAGGTCACCTCTCCCAGAAATCTCTACACAGCAGCAACAGAACACAATTTTAAGCTTGCACGGATGGCATAGGGATGCCCTGAAGCTGTCCAGAATGTATGGAGGTGGAGGGGGTAACTCCTACATGTCCACAGGGAAGCGGGCAAGTTGCATCTTTAAGGCATATTTGTTGGTCATATCTAAAATCTATTGGGCAGAACCCATTAGCTGGATAACAGAGGTGACCCGACAGGAGTGTGGTTGGAAATGGAGCCTCTACAATTCCTTCTGGGTATCCACCCCAGGCCCCGGATTGGGAAGATTATCGGTTCCCCAAAATGTGGGAAGCCATGTTGATGGCGAGAAGACTGGCGATGGCCCAAAAATGGAAGAGCCACTCAGTCCCAGATAAAAAGAGGCATGGTTGCATAAGGTATGGGATGCATATACACTATGGAAAATCTAACATTTAGTCCATGATGATCTAAGCTCCTTCCAGGAAGAATGGGGGGTCATTTATGATCTAATGGGGTACCAGTCAGAGTTAAGGAGAGAGGCGAGGATACCAATACTTCAGAACAAACCACAAGGGACAATGGGACTGAGGCGACTCCCGAGAAAGTGGTGTCCACACACTGAGGAGGGCACTATTAAAATGGTCACCCTAGGAATGGGACGAACTGGAAAGCCTGGAGTTAGCAAAGGCCAATGGGGAGCTCCCACGGCCAAATGCTTAAGATTCAGAACACCATGGCGTGATCTATTGACAAGACACTCGTCCTTGAAACCTATGTCATTTATTTAGTTGGTTGGGGTGGGGGGCAGGGGGAAGAGGGCTAATGGTATAATGCGTTCAATTCTATTTTTCATTGTTTTTTGATTAAGTGTTGAACAGTGGAATGGAAAACGCTAATAAAAACGTGTTTAAGACAATCCATTGGGAGGACCCTGTTCAACCATGCCCCCAATATCCTTATGATAGCACAAGCAACTCTCGAGCCCCTGGCGTACCCACTCCACCTATCGATGACCTGCTTACCTTCTCATGCTCCGCACCATTTTCACTGCTACACATCTCTCTCCTTGTATTACATAATTTTCCGGTCAATGCATCCTAAGCACACCAACGTCCCCCTGTCCCTAGACAACTCTACTCTGACAAGGTTTATACGCTTTGAGACCACCAGGGTGGTGAGCTGGAACAGTAAAAAGAAAACATAATACATATGTGGACATTTTTAACTTGTCGAAAATTACGTCTACAAAAATATTTTGCCCATTTGAACTCGAGCTCCTCATAACGAAAACATTACTGGAAGTAAAAGGGAAACAGGCTCTAGAATGTTTGGAGAATCTCCATTCTGAAACAGTCGGCTTTCAGGAGTTAAGTTTGAATTCTGACATTGGTCACCAAGTAATCAGCCATCATAGTCATTTTGGACGCAAGCCCCATTGTGTTCCCGTCATTATGGCTGATCATATAATTGCACAATTTGAGTCGTGTAAAAACAGATCTTCAAATATTACATTGGTTTCAAAATACAACAAAAACCGATTTGAAGTTGTTAAATAATCTCAAGGATAACACCAATTGGTTGATGATACAGGTGGTAGTATGGGGTAGTAAAACAATTAAGTAGGCATATAAATATCTGAGGGGCAATGATTTCCCCCCCCCCAAAATCAACTCCTAACCAACTACCCCACCTAAAAATACAAAATCGAGCTCTTAAAGAATTACAGCTGTGGCAATTTGAAGGTTCTTTAAGTATATAAGAGTTTTAATACATTCTACCAGCCCTACATTTTACTTCTTACCAAATATTCAAAAGGATAGGGACAACCCACCCGACAGGGCTATTGTTGGCTTAATAGGCTCTCCAACAGAACCTAGTTTTGCAGTTTCTATTTGCTACCATTGTACAACACTGTGCCCACTGCATATTCTACCACAGCAAGAGGACAATAGGGTGGCCAAACCCTTTGGCCATCCCACCCTGTATATTATAAACAGATTAAGGGGCAGTAGCCATGGCCGTCAGCCATGGCTAGTGTCCACGGCCTTCAGCTGTGCTCACTGTATATTTTGAAACACTAATGGACCCATAGTCATGGATGGCTTTCAGCCATGGCCAGTTGCCACAGGCAAGGTGCACCCCTGGATGTGCGCACTTGCTTTTTGTTAGGCAGAGAGGTGAGGGAAGCCTTTCCCCGAAACTGGCGGTGTAAAGTTTTACTGTAGTTGTTCAGAAAAATGTACTTGAACCAAACGCAGCAAAACTTTAAAGCTGTTACTTTCAAGAAAGACTTCCATCACCTCTCTGCATATTGCGCTTTAAAATATACTATTCGATAGTATGTGTTGGATACGTTCTACTCTTTTGCAGAAGAGAAAACTCATTTTTACTCTTGAAATTGCATTTACTCTCTCATTTGAAAAAGCATGCATAGAATACTCCCACCTCAAAATCTTAACTGGTGTCTCATCGCCCCCACCATGACCAGATGGCTAGTGTGATTTCACCAAAGGTACTGTCCCCAAATCACAGGCCTGATGGGAATTCCCCAAAAGACAAGAATAAGCTTGGGCGCGCCGAACTCATTGGAGCCCGTGGGTAGCCCAGGAAAGTCCACCCACAGACTCAGTTAGGCTCACCCCAGTATCGAACAATCAAGCAGCATTATCCCCAAACTCAGCGTGGTGGAACACACAACTGCTTCCAACTGTGGTTACTCTGTCTGCAAACATGCCTAATGATTTTGCTGACGTACACATTCTGAAAATTTTCAACAAATTGTTTTGTTGAAAACACCAGAAAAATGACCCGAGCGAGGAAATGTTCAAATAAATATGCTGGCAAGTATAAAAGGTTCTCACCTTTTAAACCCAGCAATCTGTAGTAAAATGTTCCCTGGAAAAAAATAGCAATACGAAACAAGTGCTTTCGGTCTTGTGGGTAAGCGCCAGCACTGGGAACATGACAACCTGAGCAAAATCTTGGAAGTCAAACAGTGATCCCTAACACACGCTGGACTTCCTACAATCATTTCCACTACTATAGAGGATTAAAGTGGCGAATAATGACCAAACAACTATTAGACCCACCATCTGTACCTAACAAGGTGGTGTGCCACCCATCTACAAAAATGGATAAAGAAAAAGTCGTCTTGTTTGCTCTTCTGGTTAGCATGGTCTGCGATTCAACCCTCTCATAACTCACTTGTACCACATCTTTATGAAAGGTTTTGTTTGCATTTCTTCAAGCAACATACATACCTACCTACAAACTTAACTTAAAAAAAAGGGAGCTACCATGGTTTACAAAAATCTGGTTTATTCTTCTATGGTGTCTCAATCTAAAAGAGGAGATTACTTAAAATCAAATTGCGAAGACACGGATTTGATCTGTGTAGCAGTAATTGAACAGTCTGTTCCATCCAAAAGCATGCTATATTATGACACTGCTCTAGGTGTAACAAAATGATCAGGCTAGGTTCTTATTATGGCACTATTCCTGATTTTGAAAGCTCGACCGGTTTAAGTGACCCACAGGGGTGCTAGCCACCTTCCTCAGGAACGTCTCTGATCACATTCAACTCAAATAATTTCCTGTTTATCGTTTTTGATTATTCAAAAACCAGGATGTATACTTACTAGCAGAGGTCTGGTCCACACGTGACTGTTACGCTCACCTGGTATCCACAGGGACGCCACCCAGCCGGGTTACTCGCTGGTATGCTTCTCAGCTTGCCCTGATGTGGTCTGCGGGGAAGGTGCTGCCCGAAAATACAGGAGGACTGTGTTCAAAACTGACCGACTGGGGCAAGTATCCTCCCTTCACCCCCGTATGATTTCAGTCCCTCTGGCGCCCTCTCCTCTCCTTGTGGTAGAATTAGGCGTGCTCTCCGTCCTGCCTTCTTTGCAGGGGCGCGCTGTCTTTCATGGGCGAGTGCGGTCCAGTTACTTCATGGATGCCGGCCCGTTTGATATTGTTCATGTAGGTCTTTTTGCTGTTCTTTAGTTTTGTTGCTATCCGGCATGCCGTTCTTTGTTTAAAATGTCTCTTTTTTCTCCCTTAGGTATGCAGAGCTTCAGCGCAGCCAACTGGCTTGGTTGAGCCCCGCTGGTAAATGATGGCGCATTAAGAGCGCTATGATGCGGTAAGTAAGGGCTATGCACAGCGCTGCAGAGTCTTGCCTTTGCTAACCTGCATTTTTCTTCCTTGTAGGTCGCGGTGTTCTTCAGCACGAGTGGAATGTCCGGAGTGGTGCCAGCCGAGAGGCGACCAGCCAGGTAAGCCTTTTGAGCAGTTCGTAATTTGTAAATGTCTCTACTGCTTTCTTTAATGTTGCCTCTATCTTCCGCTTTCAGGTCGTTCTGTCCGGGAGGCGTGCAGATTCAAGGAAGCTGTTCTCAGTAGCTGCGAGTGTGTAAAGATGAAGACTGCAGGTAAGATGCTGCTGCTAATGATGTTCCTTTTGTCTCCTTGCAGGTTCTGCTTCTCCAAGGTTCGAGGGAATAGCTGGACACGGTGAGTGCCAGGTTGCAAGCAGCAAAGTAACGCGAAGCGTTTTGGCTTGCTCGGGTGTGGTTTAAATAGCCCCAACAAATTAGTCCAGGTCAAGTAGTCCCTAGGCTACCACACTCAAAACACTAGACCGCATAGCTTGGTTCTTAGGAACCAAGCTATGTGGATGCCTCCATGTTGGCTGACAATACAATAAAGTAGTTCCCAAGCACAGGGGTGTAGCCTTCATCCACAAAAATGCTCTTGACATAAGAGTAATACCTGATGCCAAATTGGCATCTGCTGAGCTGCTGGCAGTCAAACTAGCACTCACCCCCAATCAAACGGCCACTGTGCACCTCATTTACAGACCTCCGGGTCCGGCATTGTCCTTTGCCAGTGAAATCTCCACTCTCCTTCTGGACAATACCAAAAACAAATCACAAATTATCGTCCTAGGCGACCTTAACTTAGGTCTTGGAGACCTAAAGGATCCTGCGGCAACTGATGTCGAGAACATACTAACCGACCTTGGCCTCACCTTGTACATCCAAGAACCTACCCACACTAAAGGTAGAATACTTGATTGGCTAGCTGGCTCCAACTGCAACATTACGGTTCTCAGCAACACCCCTTGCTTATGGTCTGACCACCACGTCATAACCTTCAACATTGAAGCATCCCCACGTACCTCGACTCCAATAGCCCCAGCTCTCCCGACCAGAAGCAAAAAAGATATAACTAAGGAGAAACTCCTGCCGTTGCTACTTCCAGCTCTTGATGCAGCCATCAACACTTGCCCTGACCCCACGTCCCTTGCTGACACGTACAACCTAACTATGCTAACGGCCATTGACTCCATAGCACCTATCAAACTTAGGAAGGCCAAACCACAAGCGCACCTTAATTCATGGTTCACCCCTCAGTTAAGAACTCTCCGCAAAGCAAAACGCTGTGCTGAAAACCGTTGGAAAAGCCACCCCTCTGACTAGCACAAAGATGGTTTCCTTCTTGCCTCACTCTCCTATAAAGATGCCATCATCACTGCAAAAAAGGAATCCCTCAACAACCGTATTATGCAAGCTGACTCGAACACTAAGGAACTTTTCAAAATCTTAAAAGAGCTTGAAACTCCAGTCGCCCCCCCTGACACCTGCTTGAAAGATAGCAAATGGTGTGCCAACATCCAAGCAGCCTTACTAAATAAAATTTCTTCACTTCAAGCGAAAATTAAAGACAAACAGGACAACATGTTGCGCGATAACCGTGCTCTCTCCCCTGCCAAGGCACCCACTCCAGCCACTTCTAACTCCTCACCATTTACATTCTCACCGCTCACTGTCGCCGAGGTAGAAAACATAATTCTCAGAATTAAACCCTCCAACTGCCAAGGTGATCCATGCCCAGCCCCTATTATCAAGGACGCGGCACATGAATTAGCCCCATTCATCACTGCCTTCATCAACTCGTCATTCAAAACTGGTATTGTCCCAGATAACCTGAAGGATGCTTGGGTGATCCCCTTGCTCAAAAAACCTACCCTTGACCCAAGCATTCCTACCAATTTCCGTCCCATCACTACAGTACCATTTCTGCTTAAGATTCTAGACCGTGCGGCATACCTCCAGATTCAAAACTACCTGGAATCCAATAACATGCTAGGTCTACGACAATCTGGCTTCCGCCCCAGACACGGGACGGAGACTGCGTTAATAGACCTCAAAACCCAAATCGAAGACCTAAAGGATCAGGGCAAGCTAGCAATGCTACTACTTCTCGACCTCTCGGCCGCCTTCGATTTGGTTAATCATCAGATCCTTTGCAAGCACCTCCACACAGCTGCCAACTTCTCATCGTCCGCTGCAGCATGGATCAAATCCTTTCTGAGTAACAGATCCATGAGAGTCTTTGCCCCATCCGCAGCAGCCGACCCTTCCCCAATTCATTGCGGCGTACCCCAGGGCTCCTGTGTGTCACCCACACTCTATAACATCTTCACAAAACCACTCTTTGATGTGCTTGACTATCTGGGTGTCTCCTACACTAATTATGCGGATGACACCCAGATACTCATTCCCATTACTGGTGACTATCTGGCTGACACTAAAGCCCTTAATGATGTCTACCTGGTTATACAAGCCTGGATGGCCCAACACCAGCTATGCCTCAACGATGATAAGACAGAGCTTCTCATTTTGGGCACTGCACAACGCCTGAGCAGACTTGAACCGCTATACCAATCTTTCACTATAGATGGCAATAGCATCCAAGTTTCAAAAGACACTAAAACTTTAGGGTTCTACCTTGACGCTACGCTATCATTAACCCGACAAACGAATGCTGTCAGATCTGCTTCAGCATACACATGTAAACTCATTGCAGCCTGCAGACCTTTCCTGACCACCCCCAACAGTGTCACATTAGCAAGAACCCTCATCATGGCCAAAATTGACTACTGCAGTGCTCTATACCTTGGCACTAGTCAAGAGAACCTACACAAACTCCAAACCACCCAACACAACGCCATTCGTGCCGCCTTAAACATCCCTCGTAACCACCATATTTCAGAAACCAGATCAAAGTTAAAGTGGCTACCTGTCAAGCAAAGAATCTCACTCAAAGCACTCGCCATTACACACAAATGTCTGGCCAACAAGGCCCCCATCTATCTTGGCAGTCGACTAGCGCGACACTCGACCTCCCGTCCGCAAAGAACTGCCCAGTCCCATTGCTTAGCAATCCCTAGATTTAAACTGCAAAAAGCAGGGGGCTCAAGTTTCCCGGTCCTAGCTTCCAAGCTTTGGAACTCTCTCCCTGTTACTATCAGAGCGGAAGAGTCTTTTCACACCTTCAAAGCCAATACCAGATCCTGGCTGTTCGACCTGCCTTAAGTCCCTCACAGCACCTCTTTCTTACTTTCCATGTCCTGCTAATTGCTCACCTGTATTTCATGTCCTGTTCATATTATGTAATGTCTTTTCTCTGTAAAGCCTTGCATCGTGACTCCTGTACCTATGCACTTCTGTAACCTCAAATTGCGCCCTGATGCCCCCGGGCCTGTGGGTTTGCGCGTTATAAATAAAATAAATACAAATACAAATACAAATGTTTTTTAATGTCTATGAGCCTGGCGCCATAGGCGCCAGGACTGGCCCCAGGAGGGCTTTTGAAGAGGATGGCAGGCTCTAGAGGCCCGAGTCCTGACTCCACCTGGCCAATAGGTTTGCCAGAGGGGTTTTTGGGCGAGGGTTACGACAGTGACCCTGGGACAGGCTCGCCATCTGCTTTCCCCCCCACTTCCTCATGTTTTTTGACCTGCAAATGGCTCGTTTCCAGGGTTTCATTTTCCTAGATCCCCAGCTATATTCGCAGCCATCTCTTGCACAGAGGAAAAACAACAACAACAAAAAGGAAGATGGCAGCTTTTTCATTTCTGAAAACCATGATCCTGCAATGCACCATGGGAAATAAATAACTGTTTTAGGGGCAAAGGGGGCACCCCCTTCTCCATCAATTTCTTTTTTTAAACTACTGTGCAGAATAATCCCAGACCACAAAAAGGCCTCAGTCAATGCTTTGTTGTTTCAGACCTGGTCCAATTCCGTCCAGCGGTTTGAACTGTGCGATCCGCCCAAAATGTACCTTTTTTGTCTATGGGAAAATGGGAAGTAGGCCCGCAATGTGTGTGTGTGTTCTATTTTGTTTCCTTCTTTTCCCCCCCCCTCAACTTTTTTCAGGTTTCCTATGGGAGTCAAACTCGCATAGGGCGGCAACTGCCGCCCTATGATGTATAAACTTTGAAGAAATCCGAAATACAATAAAAGTGCAATTTTGTCTTCTTTGCAAAATCTGCAATAAAAACAACAATGTTCACAACTGTCCAACCATCAAGAAACAGTTTTAACCACAATGCAGCTGCTGGGGGTTGCGCTAAAAGTGTAAATTAGACTGTTTTGGTTGAAAAGTTATGCAAAATATTATTCACCACTGAAATTGAAGGCGTTATAAAATCTGTACTAAAAGCATGTGAACGTTCTATTTTGCGGTTATTCCTCAAAGTATATATGTATAAAGAATATTTTGTTGAGAGGGTGCGCACATCCATGGGCCCGACAGTCATTTTGAGATCAGATGGAAGTTCTGCCTCCAGTTTGTGGTTGCACATCTGTAGGAAGTACTACTCAGGCTCCGGTGACTGCAACTCTTCCAGTACAATGTCCCTTTTACAATCTTAAACTCCAATGTGTAAGTGAGCTTGCATGCAGACCTTACCATTTCTTAAAAATGCCATGCCACTAGCTTTAAGTTCCATTTCCTTAGTTTCCATACTCCACCTAAGAGAAATGCACTTGCCACATTTTTACTGGTGCCAAAAAATGTACAAGTGCTTTCTATGAAATGGTGCATGTCGCCATGAGCACATTACATGTTTGGCACAATGCTGCAAACCCAGAGGCCAGCCAGGAACAGTGAAAATGTGCCATTTACTGCAGACAAAACTTGCTTGCATTAAATGCAAAGTTTTAATCATCCCCATAATCGCCAGCAATGTCATGTAGCATGCAAATGGTACTTGGCCGTCATAAAATCTCATCGACTGTGGTAGCGAGCGAGGAGTTTTTTGCAAGCTCTTCATTGGCAAAACCACGCTCCAGTCTTAAGGGGACTGTTGTACAGAGAATCTTGGAGATCAGGCTCTCTAGGGGTCAAACTGGACATGGCATGGAGGAGACTAACTTAGGAAAACTACCTTAGAAGCCCCGTGTTGCAAGAGTTGTGTATTACCTTGCGATTATATAAGTCAGTAGTAACGGAGGCACCTCCTAGTCCAAGTCTCTTTTCCGATAATTGTGACCTTGTTCCCGATTTGGTTGAAGGCGAAGTACATTTGCCCGGTTCCCAAAGACCTATTTCCCTGCCATAGCTGAGAAAGGCGGTCCAAATCCTAGTAAAATGACTGAAGGTCATCAACGGTCCTGGCTAAAGCAGAAGGACCAAGTCCCTTTCATCCCTCCCAATATGCCAGCTAGTACCTTCACGGAAACAACTCTGAAGATCTTTAGATGACCATATGAAACCTATTGAAGTTTACTCCAGTGCCACAGGGCTCCATATAACCAGAATAGGGTTTTGCATGGAACTGTGTAGCTGACACACCTTTACAATGTGAGCATGGAAAGGACACAGCCTGATAGTTGATGTAAGCCATTGGGGTGCCATATGTAAGCATGTGTCACTGTAGCCATTTACCAGTCTAAACAGAATAACCACATTACAAACAGCACCTATGCTTGAGGGACCAGCAAAACCACTCGGGAGTTGTGAGCAGCCATAAAGAAGCGCAGGCTTATGAAACAGCACATCTGCACTATCTGGAGGCCCCACATAATAGAAGCCGGAGGTTAACAAATGCATTGTTACAAGAGATCTGCACTTGAGAGGAGATGCCATTATGAGGCAAAAAGCAGACCGGGAAAAGTGAGAAGCAGTCTACCAGGGAGCTGTCGAGATGGTTATCGGAGGGATTCTGGAATGTCAACTGACCTAGCAGCAGTTTAAGCCAGCTGCTCTTGCTCTCTCTCCCCCCCAAATCTATGGCTGTTCGGTCTCAGGAATGAATACCTTGAATAAAAATTGATTGAGGTTCCTGAGAATCCTATCCCGAAAAAGCCTAAACAAGGTGGTGACATGAAGAAACTTCTAGCATCAGTGAGATGTATGCCCTTTTGCTGAAGGTTTCTCAGGATGTGGGAGAGATGAAATGCTCCATAAATGATCTGACCTCACAAGTTAATCATCTGGTGACCAGAGTAACAAAGGTTGAATCTGGAAACACTGTGCTGGCCTCAGACGTGGCAGGGAGCTACAGAGCCTAAGGACCCGAGATCAGAAATTTCAGACCTAAGAAAAGGAACTTGCTGCTGGAAGCTGGAAGGTGAAAGCAGAAACCTAAACCTACATTTGCTGGGGTTAAAAGGAAAGCTCTGCATTGGATAAGGACTTGGATCCAAGAGTCCACGATGTCCTAACAGAGGGGCCGGGAAAGGATTTTGAATCCTTGTGACCAGGATTATTCCGACAGAGCCGGGAAACATTTGGTGGATAAATCTAGGCAGATTATTCTTGTTTTAACCAAAGTAAATGTTTAAGACAGTATCCCGAAGGTGGCAAGGGAAACTTATTCTGGATGGAAGACCCCCTGGCCATTTACCCGGATTAGCCCAAGGAGATTGCTGAAAAAAGGAAGGCCTTCAAGCATGCTAAAGCTTTGGCACTGGAGAAAAAATGAAGACCATCCTGGTAAAGCCTGCAATTTTAAAGATTGTCATGGACGCAGGTTAAGACCACTGATGACCCTGCAGAGGCTGAATGTTGGCTTAAAGCTGAAAGACCTAGGATTAACCAGGAATAACTTTCTCCTTACAACTTAATGTAAAAGGCATGTAATATACTATACTTGCAAATACTAATTTTAATTAACATTTTGGGTTATTGAGGTGTGGTTACTGTTATTAACGGCAGCATTAGGAGAAAAGAATCAGCACGTGCTGCAGAGTGATCGTGTGAATTTTGGAGGTGCTTTCCTCTAATGAAGTGAGGGACAGAATAGTAATGTAGGAGCACGGGAAAGTCAAGGGCCTGCAGGATTTCCTGAGGCTTTATCAGGTCAATGAGCGGCATTGCCTCAAGTGTGCAAGTGCGATTCTACATTAACAATGAGGGACATGAATGTGAGCGCTCGAGTGTATGTTAGAAAAGCAGGTAATGCCGCTTGTCGGGACGGATGATTTGTGATGACGTTATCAGTCTAACAAGCAAAAAAGCATGGCAAAGGATTTGTAAAACAGCGCGAGATATTCATGAAGGTTGATTCAATGGTTCGATTGTATAAGTGGACTTCACGTATTGCCTCAGGTGCAGGGTAGTCATCTATACTGGGGGACTGTTGGAGGTTAAGATTGGATAGATAAGGCCATCTACAGACTGAACTTGCAAGCACACTTTGCATTTAGCTTAAAGGATAGTTCCGGGACTTTTTTTTTATTGTCCCTACGGGTCGGCCATGTGTTTGTAAGCATAAATCGGTAGATCGTAGGAAACTTTCCTATGGACCTTAGCCGACTTTTCGCCCATTATCGCACTCGAAATCAGCCTCCATTTTGTGATAATCCTATCATTCCGCCGCATCGACCTGGCTCACCTGCCTTTGCGGCACTAAATCAAATCCCCCGCCCCTGAGCCTGACATCAGCAGACGCGTACTGCCCATTTCAAGCACGTCTCGTGTCAACAATCGCTGCGCCTCAGCTATTGACGTGTTGCCATGGAAATGGCAGGACGCCTCTTTCCCCAATAAGTATAAACAGACCGTTTCACAACACACAGCAGCAGATTTTCGATTCCATTCCTCTCTCTGTGTTACTTTGAGTATTCTGTGACTCGTTTCAGTGCTCTGGTCAGCTACCTTCGCCGCTTGTAGCCCGTGTGAACACCTGTACCATCTCTGTAAATTATTTTACTATCTTTACCGCACAATGGCCACAATAATGCCGTATATGTACGAGCCCGAGTACACCGAGGAAGAACTACTGGAAAGTCAAGCACGCGAAAACGATGGGGATTCGGACGGCAGTTGGGAGGACCAGTCAACGGATGAAGAGCCTGGACCATGTCGCATGGACGGCGTCTCCACCTGGTGCACGTGCAATCGGTGCGAGCTAATGCCAACTGAGGAGGAGAACTGCTGCTGCCGTGAAAATTCCGGGTGCTTGGCCTACATTTCGGAAAGCGAGCAAAGTCTGCAGGAAGGCGAGCAAAGTCCGCAATGCATCACCGAGCTGCCAGAGTTCAGGGAAGCCTGCCTCTCACGGACCGTGTTGAGGATGATGATGGTGCTTATGCACGAACTTCGCGGCACTGTTCGTCCGCGTAATCCGAGTAACGAGTAAGTATACTCTGTTTGTGATGTCAGTAATGCCACCACTATTTCATGGTCGTCTCCCACATATAAAATTACATTTACATATCATTCGAACGCATGTAAATTTGTTCCATATAGTGCATTTTCTAGATATAATTTTTTTCTAAGAAAAATGACATGTGTTACCTGAATCGACATTGATAAGAAAGTTTGGTCAGTTTAATACAGTTTGCATCTTTTTTTTTTCACAGGTGGTACAGGCTGGTGGCCTATCGTTGCTTCACTTGGTGGCTTCACGGGAGGCTCGGACACCGCGTTCGGAGAGTAATACCTGCCTGTGCGGTACTTGCCATTAGACAACATTTCCCCAGTGACAGTGGACAATACCGCGGATTTTCCCTCGATGTGCTGCAACCTCAACTTTACAATGTGTAATGTTTATTATTTATGTTTAATTAAAATCTAAAATAAAGCCCAACATATATTTTAACAATGGTTGTTTTGATTTTTTAAATGAATCTAGTGTATATTCTCCTGGGAGGGTGAGGTATTTATAAACTCACCCCCCTGCATTCCATGTAGTAGATCCTGCAGCCATCCTCTTACATTCAGTTAGATGGCCTCTCCTTGGTGAGGCCCTGCGGCAAACGGGTCTTGTCTGCACGACCACCGCCCCGATCCACCCCCCGCCCTATCAAAGGCAGTTCGCACCGGGGTACTTGTGCTGGCAAGTGGAGCTGTCAGGGAGCGATAAAGGCCAAGAGGTGCCAAAGACCATGTACACTTCAAAGTGGTCTATAGAGCATGGGTTGTTGTTCCCATGTCTACCTCCAGACCCCGTGTCTCCTGCCAAGCATCCCCCCCTCACGCTGGACGGCCCCCTGCAATCCACATAAGTGTGTCTCCATTCACGAGTCTTCCTGTGTCTTGTCTGCACGACCACCGCCCCGATCCACCCCCCGCCCTATCAAAGGCAGTTCGCACCGGGGTACTTGTGCTGGCAAGTGGAGCTGTCAGGGAGCGATAAAGGCCAAGAGGTGCCAAAGACCATGTACACTTCAAAGTGGTCTATAGAGCATGGGTTGTTGTTCCCATGTCTACCTCCAGACCCCGTGTCTCCTGCCAAGCATCCCCCCTCACGCTGGACGGCCCCCTGCAATCCACATAAGTGTGTCTCCATTCACGAGTCTTCCTGTGTCTTGTCTGCACGACCACCGCCCCGATCCACCCCCCGCCCTATCAAAGGCAGTTCGCACCGGGGTACTTGTGCTGGCAAGTGGAGCTGTCAGGGAGCGATAAAGGCCAAGAGGTGCCAAAGACCATGTACACTTCAAAGTGGTCTATAGAGCATGGGTTGTTGTTCCCATGTCTACCTCCAGACCCCGTGTCTCCTGCCAAGCATCCCCGCTCACGCTGGACGGCCCCCTGCAGACCGCATAATGCCACGACATATACACGTCATTCATTCACAAACACACCCCTGTTTCGAATTCTTTATAACCCACTTCATATTTCTAATGAGAACTTCTTTGCGCTTTGCTAGTCAACCCGTGAAGGTGCTGGTTATCTGCTCTTCGTCTCTGTGAACTTCCGTGACCACTTTGAGCAAACTCGTCAGTTTGCAACCTGTGAACTGCTCCCTGTTCTACGACAAGAAACTACTCTGATCCCTGCATCTAACTGTTTGTTCGTCAAGGTAAGTCCATGTACCATAATCATTTTGCGTCCAATTTTTTAATTTATATCTATTTGCTAGTAGTCATCAAATTGCATCCATGTTTTCTTTTCGTTCACGACAGTACATGCAAGGAACTAGTCACATGTTCTGAGTTTAGTCAAATTACTTTTTCTATTTTTTGAAAGTTATTGAAATACTTATCCGCATGTGAATAACATGTATAGTTCCAAGAACCAAAACGGACCTTGCATTGAACCTTTTATGTGTCATTTAATGTTTTAACACATTGGTATTCATAGAGAATTGTTGATCTTTACTTTTCAGAACTTTCCATAATGCCTGCCTGTTCCATTGGCGGTTGCCCTTCGAAGACCCATAACAAATCTGAAGGTACTATAATGCATGTTTTCCCTAAGACAATAGATCAGATAAGAGAATGGGTCCGATATTGCGGATATCCAGCCTCTGAGATAGAAAGTAGAGTCCTAGAAGTCTTTGCGGACAAGAGGGGTGATCGATACCGCATCTGCAGCAGGCACTTTAGCCCAGACATGTACTCCACATCATTGCTAATAAGGACGAAAACACCGCGAGCGAGGCGAAAATTGCTCTCAACCGCTATTCCCACTCTATTCGTCCACATCCCTCCACTGGTGAGTCAAGTTTACGTATTTATCTCTCGGCATTGCGGTAGTGTGTAGCATTAGCTAACAATAATTTCCCCATTTATGTATCCACTCAATATGAAGGCTGAAGATTCTCCATCCGTGTCGTTATTGCAGTCATCAGCCACTTCAAGCGCCTATCGGGTAATCTTACTTAGCTATTCTGACACTGACTTGTTTTAGGCATGTAAATCAATAGTTTTAATTGATCGTGTAATTATTTTACCTAATGGTACACCACAGTACTCGTCCTCTAGTCTTTGTTTTCAGTTATAATTATTGTTATCCAAAATAATGCAAGTACTGTCTTTCAGGGAGATGCTGAGGAGTCCAACGCATTGACGACAACCGTAGATGTCACTCAGATGCTCGAGGTACGTTTCCGGACAGTTCCATCGATGGAGATCATCAGATCTTGCATTCTTGTAGCGTGATTGTTACACACAATGTTTCTTTCGTTTTTAGCCATTGGTATGTCCTTCTGTCGTCGCCCTCCTATGTGTCTTCTTTTTTCAATATTGTGTTCATTACTAATGAAAGTCCTATGTTTCAGGGAGTCGATGGAGCATTAGTCCAAGAGGAAGGGGGAGCATGCAGTTACGGGTCGGCGCAACAGCTTGCAGAAGTGTGCACCGCAGTTACAGCGTCCCTTGATGTTCTTATGCATTTCGAGGTATGGATACTGACAGATCAATCATGCGAGATCAAATGACGTGATTACATCCGCTATACTTCCTTCTTTATTAACGCAAGTACTATGTTTCAGGGAGCTGACGGAGCTTCTTCAACAAGAACATCACCCCTAGTAGTTGATGCAGATCTCTGGGTGGTGACACTTCCAACGATGGAGCAAATCGAATCATATTTGGATATCCATTATTTATTTTAGACAACTGATCATTTGTGCAGGTCTATTTAGATGAGCCGTTGACGCCTGCAGAAAGTTTATGTTCTTTTAAACAAAATAGAAAACCATACTAATGCAATTACTGTGTTTCAGGGAGTTGCTGAAGCCTCATCTTCAATAATATCATCAATGGAAGTCTATGCGGAGCCCGAGGTATGGATCTTGACAGTTCAATCTAACTAGATCAACAATGCGTGAACTATTGTCGTTTGAATGTTCTACACAATGCGTTCATTCGTGTTTTGCTATTGAGATGTACGTATGGGTATTGGTCCCCAAGTACATTTTGTGTTTTCAATATTATTATACATACTAATGAAAGTTCTATGTTTCAGCGAGTCGATGGAGCCTCAGTGAGTGATGGATGTGCTTATCATGAAAGTATAGTCGTTGCAGCGCGAGAGGAAGTGGAGACATGCACACACGAGTCGGAGCAACAGCGTCCAGATGTTGAAGTTCGAGGAAAGAAAGTTTCAAAGAAAAGAAAGCAAAAGAAGGTTAGTGTCCTGTTCACTATATTATGTTGTCTTTCACTGTCAATAGTTCAATACTGTAAGTTGTGTTTAAACTGAACATCCCTTTTCTAATCTGTCCTCTAGTTGCGAGTGGGTGTAAGAACTAGATCTACACAGACAGTGAAGCGAACGAGAGATGTTGCTTGTCAAACCTTTTGGCAGGGACTTGAGACTGGAGATGCATCGTGCCAATGGGAAGAATATGAAGTGATTGACAACGGAGCTATACCACCACCAGCCATTGATAGTGAATGTCCTCCTGGTAGTTTGGATGCAGTCGTAGATCAATTCACAGAATCCACACCCGCAAAAAATAAGAGCACGCGAAAGTTGAAGACATTGTTTTTTTCTCCCATCTCCGGACAAGGAACAGATGTTGCAATGGAAGAGAATGAAGTGGACGACAATGAAACACCATCAATATCACTCAGCATAGCGGAAGACGATATCAGAGATTGTACCTTTCATGCGAGTGACATGTCCTCAACGTTACAGGCCGAACCAGCTGGGATGCAGAGTGACAGTATAAGGAAAGAGGCCAAATTCATTGTATTCGATAGCTGTTTGATGGATATTATTATGATGATGAAATGTGGGCATTGGGTTGGTGGGGAAGTATGTGGGGAGCCATTGATTAATGTGACTCGTGCAATTCGAGGCACTAACCTTAAAATACATGCCACCTGTACACAATATCATCCGTTCGCATGGTCTGCACAACCCATGCTGGGGCAACTGCCAGCAGGCAATCTACTTTGTGCAGCGGCCGCACTTTTTAGTGGTTCAAGTTTTAAAAAGTTACAGTATTTCTTTCAGTTTGTGGGAATCCATTTCATTGCGAAAAGTCAGTTCTACAAATACCAAACCGATTATCTATTTCCAGCCATCAGCGAAGCTTGGAGAATGGAAAAAATGTCAATGGAAAGTACATTCGCGGGCAAACGCTTCAGGCTAGCCGGTGATGGACAATGCGACAGTCCAGGATTTTCAGCCAAGTACTGCACCTACCACTTTCAGGACATGGAAAGTAAGAAAATTGTGAGTTCGGTGGTCGTGCAGGTGTCACAAAGTACATCCTCAGTGGCCATGGAGAAAGTTGCCTTTGTAGCATCATTGCAAGAACTACAATCGCGGGGAATGGTGATCGACCTGATAGCCACGGACAGACACGTTTCAATTGCCAAGACAATGAGAGAACAGTACAAAAATATAAATCACCAATTTGACGTTTGGCATCTTGCAAAATCAATCAATAAAAAATTGTCGGCTGCAGGAAAAAAAAAAGATATGCAAGGTATTTCACAGTGGTCCAAGTCAATCAGCAACCATCTTTGGTGGAGCTCAAAAACATGTGAAGGGTCGTTAGAAATTCTACTGGAAAAATGGCGGTCAGTAATGTTGCACTGTAGCAACGTACATCGATGGTCGACAAATGAGCATTTCCACAAATGTGAACATGGCCATTTGTCCACAGAGGAGGCACGGAAGAAGAAGTGGTTGATTCCTTCATCACCCACTCACAAGGCCATTGAAAAGATTGTATTTGATAAAACTATAACAAGAGATTTGAGGGGACTCACGGAATTCTGCCACACAGGAGATTTGGAGGTGTTCCACAATATGTGCCTAAAGTACAGGCCCAAAAGATTACATTTCGGCATGGAGGGCATGATAAATCGGACTCTTCTAGCGGTCTTGGCACATAACCATAATGTTGGCCGTCAACAAAGTAGGACGACCGGAACTTTAGGGACGCTTCGCTACAATAAGGCCTTCACTAAAAGAAGTAAACAATGGGTGATCAAACCAGTGTTTGAGGATATGCAATATGAGTTTATTGAGAGACTTATCGTAGATGTCCTCGATAGGCACATACATGGAGTGGTGAACGAACCTATGCAGGGGACAACTGCATTGCCACCCAACATTGCCTCTGTTCCATGTCCACCTAAAGCAGAGCTCATTGAGAAATACACATCACGGTTTAAATGATTGTAATTCGATTGTCTGTTCTCTCGAGTCTCCTCATGTTGCAGGCCCATTGCAATTAAACCAAACAGTAATATAAATCATTTTTACAAAAATTATAGAATGTTTCCGTATTACAAACACATGGCCGACCCATAGGGACAATAAAAAAAAAGGCACGCAGACAAGATGCCCTTACACTAACTGGAGCTAACTAGAAATGTGTGCTCGCTCAAAGTGAAGGTCAGCTGCTTTGATGTTTTGCTCGGGTGGCGGAACGGCCCACGACCCAATATAAGGTTCTATTGTGATTTGACCTTGACAGGCCGGGACCATCCTGAAAGACTAAGAAAAGATAATGAATAAAATTTCAGAAACGAAACGATGAGCCACGTTCATTAGAAGAAGTAACGTCGGCAAAGAAGGAGTGGTGTTTCGGGTCTGCCCTACACAGAGACACAATGGAAAATGCAAATATAATGTAAGTAACTTTTGATGAGTTTATACCGCAATTTCATTACTATACAGTGGCTTTAAAGACGGGTTCAGTTGTACTTGTTCGTTCTATGTGGCATAGTGTTTTCTACCGCGCACTATCTGGAGGAGAAACATCTGCTTTTACTGAAGCACCTCAAAACCTTCCTCTTTGCTTCTGCTTTCTCTCTCCCTCTCCCCTGCTACAACTGGTCCACTGTCTGCGACCTCGGTCCTGGGCCCTTCCACTCTCCACCTGCACTGCCTCCCTGTCAACCCCTGCACTGGGGGACTGTCTCAGTATCCTACAGCCCCCCCTTCCCAGCACTTGTTCTGCACTTACCTTGCACTTGCCACCAGCTGGCCCTATTTATTTATTATTTTATGCTACTTACCTTGTACTCCACTCCCCCCCCCTCCATGCCTCGCCACGCCTTTAAACACTTGTGTACACCCAGTAGCGCTGTCCTCGCTATGAAATGAATAATTTTAATAAGGATCTGATGGTGAGACTAATTTCATTTTTTATGTTTTTAGGTACATCATTCACTACTGTCTGTGTCACGAGTACCAGACACCGGCGGACGGCTTCTACAGCCGCCAGTTGCTTCTCCGCGTGAACAACGTTACCACCCTGACCATTTTATGGGACGATCGCCAAGTACAAGTATGCCCTTACGCGGTACTAACGGTTAGATGCAACATACCTACCGTTGTGGTGGCCTAGTGCCTCGTTGTTGGAACAGCCATGCGATTATCAGTGCGACAGAAGAGCTTATTTTTATCGTAAACCAACACCCTGTGTACTGCACACGAACATCGCTTCCCTCAAGACGAACTAATTTGGATCGAGAGCAAAGAAAAATGCAAATCGCTGAATATTCTCTAAACATTTGATGTCCAATAAACGTACTTTGCCAAATGTACAATCTTGCCGTTTGCTTTTAAACCACGGTTTCACATTCCGAATTGTGGTGCTGTATTGTGAGATGCTCTAAGACCCTGTGTACAGCAAAGGACCATCGCGTTCCTCAATACGAACTTTTTGGAACATGAGCAAATAAAAATGCAAATCGCTGAATATTCTCTAAACATTTGATGTCAAATAAATGTACTTTACCACATTTACAATCTTGCGGTTTGATTTCAAAGTACAGTTTCATATTCCGAATTGTGGTGCGCTGTATTGTGAGCTGATCTGTGTTGATTTCCGGGGTCTGTGTGGAGTCGCGTAGAAGACGCCTGGGCGCGTTTGCCTACGCAGCTCAGTCACGTCACGGATAGAGGCGGGGAATATGAATGTTTTGATAAAGTCTGTTTCAGGGGCGGGGGATTTGATTTAGTGCCGCAAAGGCAGGTGAGCCAGGTCGATGCGGCGGAATGATAGGATTATCACAAAATGGAGGCTGATTTCGAGTGCGATAATGGGCGAAAAGTCGGGTAAGGTCCATAGGAAAGTTTCCTACGATCTACCGATTTATGCTTACAAACACATGGCCGACCCGTAGGGACAATAAAAAAAAAGTCCCGGAACTATCCTTTAAGCTAGGAGTGGTTGGGAAAGGAGTATGGAATATCTCACATACTACTAGAGATCACTAGTATCCTTTGCCAGAAACATCGCACTGTCTCTGGTAGTGATTTCACGCAAGCCCTCATGCGGTCTCCCGAAGGGACAGTACACTCGATCAATGTGGAACGATAGATAAGCACAGTAAGGAACATCCCACACACAAAGTACATCTTACGTGATCTGCAAAGGCGGGGCACAGGCTCAGTAGGATACAGAACACAAGCTCAGCAAGCAAGAGGGCACTGGAGGGGTAGATGAAAATTCATGGACTCAGTAGGGACAGCACACTTGCTTGGTAGGCAGCAGCATAGAGGCACAGTACAGTACATCGCTCAAGGTTAATAGAGAACAGTGCACAGGCGGCAACACCACAGCGGCTGATTAGGGGGCAGGATTCGGCTCTGCAGACAGAGGTCAAGGTGAGCAGGAATGGTTAGGAGTGAGCTCCATTATATTTTTACTGTGAACAGTTACATCACTCTTGCTAACCAATTTCATCATTCTGGAACTGTTCTTTTTTAAGTTAAGAACACTTCTACATTTTACCACGCGGCAGCTGACATCTCTCCTGACATCACATCTGCCTGTGATTTTGGTTAAACCCGTAAATTGTTATTTCAATTTAAAAGTGCAGACAGTTATGTTCATTATGATACAGGCCATTAACAAAGGTTACTATTTTATTATTAGGTGGCATTTGTCCCTCCATGTCTCTGGACAAGTGTAGGTGTGCAGCTGTGGTAGGAACCATAGTAACTATGTGCTTGGACTTTTGTAGTGCACTCCCGGCTCTGTAGTGGGGCCTGTCCTATGTCATCTCAGTAGACCATACATATAGTCACCTTTAGAGCCAGTAGCAGCCTGTATGGTTAGCTATATTTAAAATCACACGTCCTGCTGCGTAGTTGCTTGTGTTGGAAAATGTAGATACGCTTATCCATGAATGTGACAGCGCTGCCTGCTATGTTATTATTGGTCCGGGTTGCCGGTGGGCAGGACCACTGGTTGTGCTTTGGCATGGATTTTCTCAGGCATGCACCTCCTGCCATATGTAGATACATCTTTGCCCAGGTCAGTGCGGGTTAACAATACTGCGAGGGCAGATGTGGGCCAAGAGTGTGCGGCAACAGCACATGTACAGAGGTTAAGTCCTGGCCCAAGCAAGTCTCAAATATCTGTGACTTTTACATTGTCAAGTGCTTAGAGATAGCCGATTGGTCTCGGGTCTGCTCCTGTACAACCATGCAATACTCAAAGATACATAGGCCTAACAGGGTGTCTTTGATTATTTCATTTAATGTGGAATAACTGGGCCACCCTTTAATTCTGAAATACGTCAGACAAGACTCATTATGTGCTCCATGTGTGAGGCAGGGGTTTTAGGGAGTACAGGCGAGTGGAGGCCTCCTAGAGTTGTGTGGGTGTGAGGATTTGAGAACAGATGAAGCAGTTGAAGGAACTGGTGAATGAGGGGTGAAGGGGGACAATGTTGTTCAGTCAATGGGGGTGGGAAGGCATCTGTAGGGCAATAAAGGATGGGCCTTGGATAAGATAGTTGTCACTGTTAATTGTAGATTTAACTGCATCGATGCTGCAAACCATGTGGAGTGGGCTTTGGCGATTGGACAGTGGGGCGTTTATCGGGCATTGATTAACCTCCCATTCCATGTTGTCATTCACATTGTGGGGCATATGATACATTAACAATCATCCCCTTCTAGCTGTTCTATAGTGGCCAAGGTTGAGGGACTTCACGTAACCTTATAAGGAAAGATTGGAATGACTAGAGAGATAGGTTCCAAAACTATTTTTATAACTGGACTCAATCTCTGTTCGATTCCTTGCCAATTGGTTTCTGGCATGGATAGCTTAACGCATAGCTTTTGGTTGGTCTGAGAACAGGGAGGTCAATGAAGAAGAAATCTATAACATGTGAAAAGGATGCTAAAGTCTTTAGTTTGGATTCATTACCAAATTAATTTAAACACATCCTGTGAAAGAGAGTTCTATCCAAGCAAAGTGCTAGGAGACGGTTTCTTAATATTAGCTATGGCCTGAAAACGAAGTTGGGGTTAAATAGACAATGTGTACAAGTGTTGTTAAGTGAAGGTTGATACACCAAGCAGCATCAGATGAGGTAAATCTGGAATGAGCTGGGGGAAGAATGTGCCTTTGATATATTTGCAATCCCTATAGTTCTTGGCAAATGTATGTATATGATGTGCTAATTATTGCAGAGTGAATGTTTAAATAGAGGAGACTTTTAGGTATTCGCAACAATAAATTGATTAGCGATGAAGAAACTGAAATTATTAGAATTTTGGAGGAGCGGGGCAGAGTTCTCTCTACTTTGAGTACGGAAGGTACCCGTGGGTTGGAATTCACAAAACTAAGTGGTTATTTGTCTTGTTTTTGTGTTTGTTTGTTTATTGTATATGTGTTTTTTTCGCTTCACGGTGGGTATCGAACAATTTAAATATGGCAAATTCTTGTAAAAAGACTTGAAAGTAGGCTCATGGAATGTTACTGGTGCAACTTGTGCAAACAAAAGAAAAATAATTTTGAACAGATTGAATTATTTGGGGCAGATATAGCCCTACTACAGGAAACTCACTTAATTGAAACAGAGGCAGAGAAATCGAAACTAGGGTGGGTGGGGAAGGTTTTCAGCTCTGCATTTACCTCAAGTTCAAGGGGAGTATGTACACTGATAAGGAAACACTTGCCCATATCTGAAATTTCTTGCAAAAGGGACAATGAAGGACGCATGGTTTGTGTCATTATAAAAAAAAGGTACAAAATGTTCCTTACTGTGTCTGCAATGTGTATGCTCCAAATGGGGGAGATGGCACATTTTTTGTTTCTCGCACATTTTGTGCAGAATGTGAATCAACCAAACCTCACAGTGGTGGGAGTGGGGGGCGGGAGATTTTAATATCACACTTGACCCAATGCTGGATAAAAGCAGAAACACAGAGTACTGAGAGTGCAGTGAAACAGAAGGCCATGATGAATTCACGAGAGAGTGCAGGCTACAAGTCATGCAGAGACAACACCAATTAGACCGACGATACACATTTCATTCTGGTCATCATAGAATGTATTCTCAAATTGATCTACTTCTGACGTTGGGATTATGCACACAGAACTATAAAGGGGGAAGATATAAAAACCATTTTGATCTCCGATCATGCATCGCTTGACATGACATTTGTGTTTCCATTGGCTAAGACAAGTATCTGGAAACTGAACGTTACGCTTCAATGATGCAGAAATATTGGATAAGATTGTGGAGAAAAATTGGATGGAGGAGGATGCGGTGCAATATATCTGGAAGGCTTTCAAATGCTACATGAGGGGCATTCGGATTGGTCTCTCGAGTAAAAAGAAAGGGAGACCGAGGTGAAGAACCTGGGTGAAGAAATTGAAAAGAATTTGAAAGCATACTATGATAAATTATTCAATGGACTCTTAATTGAAATGCTCTTTAAATAAAGAAAAACAAACTAGAGGAAATACTTACAGAGAAAGCAGAAAAACCGCCGTTTAAAACAAGTTGCAATTATGAGGGAGGTGAAAAATGTTTGCCTCTTGGCTCATCATCTTCAAATAATGAACAATGAAAAATCAATTAGTGCAACTGAAGGCATGACAGGTGCTTTAACATTATGAGCCAACTGAGATCAATAGAGAATTCAAGGAATACTATACAAAACTAAACTCATCGGATGTACATTTGAGCCCAGACCTTATGGAAGCAGTATATTAAAGGATGTAATTTAAAAGAGACTGAAACCGGAGGACAGATTGAGTTTACAAGAGCATTTCAACATAGATGAGCTTATATGAGTAGCATGCCTTCTGACCTCAGGGACATGCCTGAGCCGACGGTCTACCAGCAGAATTATACAAGATGCCAGATGAAGTATATACCCCGATGCTGGCCATGCTGCATTCCTCGCTAAACAACGGTTTGCTTCCTTCTACCACTTGGCATGCCACCATTTCACTATTCTTGAAACAAGGGAAACCATCAGTGAACCTGAGTAGCTACAGACCAATAAGTTTGATTAACACCGATAATAAGATATTTGCAAAGCCCTTGACATTGAGATTAGAGAACCCGTTACCCGGAATCGATCAAGAACAATCAGGTTTTGTTGAAGGGAGACCTGCATCTGAGAACACGCGTGGACTGTTGCTAACCCTATACGAAAGTAAGACATTACCGACTGAGATGACAGTGTTATCACAGGACGCAGAGAAGGTGTTCGATTGCATCGAATGGGAATACCTCATGGCCGCTTTAGAGGTTTTTGGATTGGGAGAAAGCATGATTCGTTGGAAACAACTTTTGTACTCTAGACCAACGGCAAGTGTAAATACAAATCGTCTTTCATCAACAGGATTTGAACTAGGAAGGTGAACAGGACAAGGATGTCCTCTCTCCCATCTGCTATTCGCCCTTACAATGGACTAGCATAGAAGATTAGGGGAGATCCCTAAATTCAAGGGATAAAATTCAGAGAGGCCACACAAAAACTATGGCTTTATGCAGACGATAGACGTCTGGTAGACACATCTGTCCCAGCAAGAATAAATCAAATTAACATTTTTCATGAGTACTCCGGTTACAAGATAAACTGGTCAAAATCGAAGCAATGTCAGCTTCAAAAGCATGTACCAGTCAATGGTTGTGTAATAATTTCAGATGGTGCCCGCACAAAATGTGATACCTAGGTATTTGGTTAACAAAACGAAGTGGATCCAATGATGGATCTTTATCATGTTAGAGAAAACTTGAAGAACAACTTGCGTAGGTGGAATAAATTGACACTAAGTCTATGGGGGAGAGTGAACACAAAGATTATTTCGGCTCTATGTATTAATTACATCATCAGTACGATTCCTATAGTGGCTAAAGAGAAGGCTATAAAGATAGAAAGCTTGATACAGTCATTCTTGTGGGATGGGAAACTACCTCGTCTAAAGCTATGGAAACTTCAAATATCATCATCTGAAAATGGAGCATTGGCAGTTCCTGACTTGGAAATTACCACCTGGCTTTTGGTGCAAGACATCTGGTTCCATTTATTGAAAATTCTACGGATGTCTGGACGCAGGCTGAAACCTGCATATCTACTCCTCTGGCACCTAGGGCGATACCAACATCAGAAGATGCAACTGGATGCAAATCGTAGGCACCAACGACATTTTTGAGCGAATGTTGGAAAGGCCTAATGAAGCAAACCAAGGAAGAAGCCTCCAGTTCTAGTAATTCGTGGCTGTGGCTAAATCGAGAGATTAAGCTAGGAGGGAAAATGTTTTTTGCCAAATTGGCTTTTGAACGGCATCCAATGGTTGCGCAATCTTATTTGAAGGAAACAAATGTATAACTTTTAACAGATTAACTAATGAAAAGGGTCTTGCACATTTAGGGAATATCGGAAACTGAAGTGTCTCCTAATCAGACTGACATGGCGAGATGACCTCTAACCCCAGGTCCCAGTGCATACACACAGCAGGAAACCTCCTGCCCCCACAGATTAGCAATATCATATCATCCAAGGATGGGACTCAATACTCGTTCACTCATTAAGCACTCCACAGAGGTGGCCGACTACATCACTAGTCAGAATATCGAACTCTGCTATCACAGAGTCATGGCTATATGATGCTGCAGCCTCCGCCCTTGCATTATCGGTCCCAGCGGGTATAGTATTCTCAGAACTGACTGCATGAATGCCAAGGGCGGTGGAGTAGCACCACTCTGACCAAACACCCCAAAATTCACAAAACCGAGACTCTCGATCCCTGAATGTGAAGTTCTTTGGACTAAATTTGAGGTGAATCATAACGCCACAATCAATATATTCTTATTATACAGACGCCCCCCCCCCACACATCATGCCCGATTTCCCGACACATTTCACTGATTTGATATCCCGCACTGATCGGCGGTGGCTGAGGGACAAGTGGATCTCGTCCTCCTTTTGGTTCATACAGACTGTGCTAAAATTACAGTGTGGTATCGTCAAAACCTAACAAAAGAAACCTTTCTAAAATAGCGAATGCAACACCAAGAAAAACGGATTCTTTCCTGATGACCCATTATAGAAAAAAATAAATAAATAAAAATAAATAAATAAAAAAATCGAGAAACGCGTATAGAGAAATGTATGTATTATTTGAAAGCAAAAAGTTAACAAACCTTTGTTTAAAAAGTGATGAAACATATGGAACAAAATAAATAAACAATTATCACAAATAAAACCACAACTGAAAGAAAAAAAAAATAATAACATCATCAAGTGGAAATTGTGATATTTGGATAAACTCGTTTATGCCATCACCCTGAGAAAATACCATATGATACAGTGAGCTGGCGCACTGAGAAAGACGTGTCAGACAGAGCACCAGCAAACACGCGGCCTGGCTGCCGCCCATTGCAGCGCTGCTCCTATTTACCTGTGCGGGCCGGGGTGCCGCATATACCTATACAGGCGCGCTGATACACAGAGTGGCTTGACTGTACCGGGTTGCCCGCTGCTGTCCCAACTTGGACCCTTTGCAATCGATGAGGATACAAGTACTGGTGACCATTTCGAAAAATTGCCGCGTGTTGTGCTTAGGCGTGCCTTGTGAGAGCTGAGGCAAGGTCCACACCAAGTCTCTAGTGTGTCGAGATGTCATCCGGCCCTGCAGCACGTGACTATCGTGGTCTCGGAACATCACCTTCATTGAGTACCACTTTCCAGCGCTGGCAATGGAGTTGGCATGTTGGTGAACCACTATCCCCTGTTGCCTGCCAGCACATACCCTTACCATCGAATGGGACTGTGCAACAATTTACGCCTCACCAGACTCAGCAATTATCTTTTTTATCTCGAATAAACAAGGTGCAGTCCCATCGCACCTGGCCCCCAGTGTGCTCCGAGGGCCAGGTTTCTGGGGGAGACAGGGTGGGCAACTCTGTCGCTGACCTTCTGCAACATCACCTTTCCTATCCTGACCTCCCCTGTCCACCCACCCACCCACCCCCAGCCACCTATTGATCCTGGCAGACAGGTGTACTAATTCACAAACACCCCCGCCAAGTCCATGGAGGCAACAGATCCAACGACTAACAGCGAACCTGCTTCAACTTCTGGGGATGCCCGTGAGGACCATTTATTGGTGGCCATGCAGCGCGGCTTCAGGGCAGTGAATATCAAGTTTGATGACATTGTATCCACCATAGGCTCCCTTAAATCCAAACTGGAGAAAGAAAGCACCCATATAAATGAGGCAGAAACAAGGATTGGCGACACAGAAGACAGGGTGACAAGCATGACCGTGACATTTCGCAATTGAAGCAGGAGGTCAGCCAAATCTTTAACAAGTGCGAGGGCCTGGAGTCGCGCTCGCGACACAACAATATTCGCATAATTGGGATACCCAAAGCAGCCTGCAAGGGTCCCATGGAAACAGTCGAAGATCTACTAAAAACTTTATTCGATCGCACAAAGTTCTCCTGGCAATTCTTGGTTGAGTGCGTGCACCACGTCCTGGCTCCTATCCCTAACCCTGGTGCTCCTCCACGCACTACTTTGGCAGGACTGCTCAATTACCAAGACAGATCTAATTATGGGATTGGCACGGGAGAAAGGCACACTTCGTCACGAGGCATCAGTAATCCATATTTACCCGGACTGCTCTGCTAATATACAAGCCCTGCGGAAATCATAGGACCCTGTGAAGAAACTACTGCGAATCAGACAGGTTCCATATGCATTCATGTTTCCTGCCAAGCAACGGATCCAACATGGGGGCTGCGCACATTTCTTCGAGAATCCAACTGAGGCAATGGCATATACAGAGGCAGCAATTTCTCTTCCCCTCCTGCGGCGAGACTGCAATCGTAACCATAGCCGGCGCAACAATGGATTGGATAACATGGAAAATGACTTCTCCCGACTCATGAATGTGCATATATATATTCAATATTTTTAATGCAGGGACTGGCTGTAGACACTGCGACCAGATGCAGGAAAGCAGCCTGTGTTCACAGCACACCCCTAGAAATTCCCAGTTTATTTTGGGATACATCATCAAATTGAGGGTGATGAGGGTGGAGGGGTGGATGTCCGTTGAGTTGGGGGTCAATGACTTACATTTACACCAAAGGTTATTGAAGTTGATAAGGTTTGTAGCTCTTTTTATATGTTCATTTAAAGAAAAAAGTGTAGACCGTTTCCCTAGTACACACCGAAAATAAAGAAGTCACTATCCTTTTGAGCGAGAAATATTATATTATATACACACACACACACACATTTTATAATGGAATGTGCAATATGATGAACGGGTTTAAAATACAACTAGCACCAGATTAGGCATCACGTTAAGAGACACCCTTAAACTCTCCAACGCACTGGGCGGAGCAAAAAAAAAAAAAAAAAAAAAAAAGGGACTGTGGCATTCACTCAGATTGAATTTGGATCACATTGTATTTAGACAAATTGGGTTTTCAAATATAAGCCCCGCACTAATTAAATGTGAAGTCTTACGAATGCGAACACCATGATGAAAGAATGGGTGAATTGTGCAATTGACCCCAAATACCCGGAGTGGACTGGAATCATTTTGCCAAAAACATTTAATGCACTGCAATGATTTGTCTCCTTTGGGCTCAGTTAAATAGCCCAACACAACGCCTACCAACACGGCACAGATGGAAATGACAAAAGATTCGATGGAGCTTCACAAATCAACATGATATGTGGCATATTACATCCGTTAATTATATGTCAGTATGATGTGTAAAAAGGCAGGGTCTACACAAAATTTCTGTTCTATTACTGAAGCACATTGGTAGGATGTAAATGTCGGAGAAAATGTTCCAAGATGGCGGGAGGGGATTCAACAGCAAATAATGCAGTGTACTCCAATGCAAGTTCCCCTTTTATGTCTACTCTCTCACGTCCAATCATCAGCTGCTCGCTTTCTTTTTCAAACATTACAAAAAACCACTTGCGCAACAAGGGTTTAGGTTGTGATCAAGTGGCGAGTTTTGCATCGAAACGCATCAACGTTTCCACATTATGGGAGAGCCTTATTTTTAGCGGGGTTACACTGACTACTCATCTGAGGCCAGGGGATTGAGGACTCTTGATACACCGTACACTTCCCTTCCAAAAAAAAAAAAAAACAAGCACTGCATTGACCCCCAGGAAAGGTATGTCATTCTATGGGGAAAGCTAGCAGGTATAGATATAACACTAGTCAATACATACGGACCCAACTTAAAAGGCCCCCGAATTCTATGGGCAAGTAGCAGAAATTCTAACCGGGGGTCCCCACTCTCCGACTATGTGGGGAGGGGACTTCAACACAATCCTGAACTGTGCAGTAGTCCACTCGAGAGACAATGCAGGCCGCATGGTATGGCAAATTATGCAACAAACGGAATTGGTGGATGCATGGAGGGACCGCAATCCTAGCTCCCGGGAATATACCCATTATTCATCGGTGCATGATGCACAGTGCAGGATTGATTACCGGTTGGTCCCAGTGGCACTGGTTCAGGACTGCAAGATATATTCTAGAGCTATTTCCAACCACTCACCGGTTGCCCTCCAATATGCCCCCCCCCCACCCGCCTTGGAGAATGCCTCCTTCATGCCTACTAGATTCACTATTTATTGCGACATTGCGGGACAGCGTCACAGACTTCTTCCAGAGGAACAAGGAGTCTGTTCCCCATTATTCTACTTTTTGGGAAACATTCAAGTTATGGCTAAGGGGCGAGGTGATCTCAGTCTCCACCCGAAGTCTAAGGGAGATGAGAAGGAGCAGGGTAGAGACAAAACTGAGACAGCTCGAAAATGAATTAATAAGGAGCTTCTGGGTCTCATTAAGGGTACACAAAAGATTAAGTGCACACCAATATTTTAGGAAATAAAAATTCCACTGTAAATTTAGGGAGATTTCTTCACGGTTTAGGTGCTCCAGACTGGATATTGGATACAAGATCAAACATGTAAGACAAAGTAACAAGAGGTCCCTCAAGAATCTGGGGGGAGGGGGGTGGGGGACAAAGCCTGGGCACACTTTAGGCTAACAATGCCTTCAGAATGTCAATGTTGTAATCAAGAATGTTTGGCAAAGTAAAATCTTTTAATGATGAAAAAATACATGTATTGAAAAGTGTAAAGTATAACATGAGAAGGCAATTCATTGCATAGAAAACCATAAACATACGAATTTGCACATTTTATATAGTGTCATGTGCTATTTGATTCTGTGAGAGAACAGAACTAGATGTGATACATTCATACGGCAAAGTTAACTTTTACAAGGCATAACATCATAATCCAAAACAAATATCTCGAGAAGCATTGAGGACTTAGGTAGTTTCTACTCAGCACGTCTTCTCATGTCAATACAACGCATTTCGGACATTCATGCCCCATCATGTATGAGATATTGGTGGGTTTCTGTAATAAATGCAAATGATCCTGTGTCAAGGATACTGTTCTTTCGGAATAAATTAGCCAACCTTAATGACCAATAGGCTATGGTCAATAACCCGTGTCCCTCACTGAACTTTGTTTTCAGTACAATGTCTGGATAAGTCGCTTATGACTTCTCAACATTGCTGCCATTCTGTCAACCTTACTTCAACGTGGCGCTCTGTTCTCCCAGCAACGCCGAGTCAGACAGCTGAAATGACCCATGCGCGCCGGTTGCCGTGACAACCGAATCCTTCCCCCGCATATGGAAGACCGTACAGGATTGCTTCAGCAAGCACCGTCAGACTTGGACAGCCCTTATCAAGTAAGACCTTATACCCTTCACCTACTTCTCCTCCCCCCCCCACAGATGTATTGCCCACAACAGACTCACGGCACGCATAATACTTATTGCACAAATTGCTGCTCTTGTCCCACAGGACACGCAAGCACGTGAAACCATTCGGTAACAACTGAACCCACTGGATTCTAGGATCCCTCTCACCTTGCTAGCTGAGTAAACATACCTGTACAAGCAGTACCAATATAACTTTGCTGACTCTTAAGGCCATGACCTGGGACTCAGCGCTAATCTGTAGCGACTGGTCCCATGCTTGGCCATACATCCATATTACCACTCCCACAAATGCATATCTATTTTACTTTTAGTGTCCACCAGCTATGGTGAGAAGTCATAAGAGACTTATCCAGACTTTGTACTGAAAACAAACTCTTCAGGGAGGGACACACCGTGAACACACAGGTCAGTGACCACAGCCTATAAGGTTGGCTAATTTAGTCTGAAAAAAAACGTATGCTTGACACAGTATCATTTGCATTTATTACAGAAACCCACCAATATCTCATACCTGACGAAGGGCATTAATGACCGAAACGTGTTGCATTGACACGAGAAGACTACCGAGTACAAACTACGAATCCCAGTCCTCCATTCTTCTCGAAAGAGTTATTTGTTTTCGATTATGTAATGCCTTGTAAAAGTTACCTTTTCCGTATGAATGTATCACATCTAGTTCTGTTCTCTCACAGAACCAAATAGCACATGGCTTTATATAAAATGTGCAAATTCTTATGTTTATGCTTTTATATGTAATGAATTGCCTTCTTGTTATACTTTACACTTTTCTATGTGTATTTTAAGGGTAACTTGCATAAGAAAACTTTCAGAACTAGCGGACAGAAGTCAGACTAAGGACTCAGCCCCTCAAGGCAAGGCGATACGGAGAAGCAGATAGGCCGGGCCGAACGCTATCCGATCTGAGAAAGGGACACAACACACATCACCGGGATCTTGGGCCAGTCTGGTAACATTATCCGCACATGAACGAGTTTCACCAATACTATAATACCCTATACGCCAATTGCGATACGTTCACTGATGCAGGGTGGACTAGTTAATCGGACAACATCCCACTTCCATATGAAACACATCTAATACTTAACCATCCACTCACACTAGATTAAGTTGCCGAGGCTCTAATGGCCCTCCAGTTGGGGGAAGGCAACCGGCACGATAGGATAGTATGGGAATCGAACTATATAAAGAACTCCGACAGATTCTGGCACCAAACTCCTAAAGGTCTGGGAAAAGTCCCTACAGACAGTAAATTATCACCTACACTCTCCGAAGCTGTAATTACTGTACTGCTGAAGCCAAACAATCCAGCTTCGGAAATTGCCTCATACAGGCCATTATCTTTAATCAACACGGACAAAAATGTTGCCAAAATTCTATCCGCCAATCTCCTCCCCTTCATGTCAACATTGGTTCACCCAGACCAATCTGGATTCATCCCGGGACGTTCGACTGAAGTTTAATCTGCGTAGATTCTTCTGCATATAGCCCAAATAGATACAAGGGCCAAGGCGGTGGCTGTCTCGCTTGATGCAGAGGCGGCCTTCGACTGTCTCTTGGCGGTTTATTTTCATGGTGCTCCGACGGATGCAATTGGGGAGCCACTTCATTAAATACACAAGTCTGCTTTATGCTAACCCAACAGCTAGAGTGTGCACTCTCTCCCGCCTTTCAAATGAGTCATGGCACGAGACAGGACTGACCATTGTACCCCTGGCCCATATAATACGACAGACAGTCACAGGGGTCTTCATATTGCAGGCCCACCACAAATTATATCCCTTTATGCTGACGGGACACTGTTATATATCCACCACCCGGAAATAAAAATGGCTCTGCTGCTGAAGAAGATCTGAAAACTCACAACACATCCTGGATACCGAATTAATGTGGATAAATCGAACTGTTCCCATTGACTGATGACACATATCCCGACAGATTTAATGGGATTCAGATGGGTCCAGCATAAACTGGGCATACTGATCTCTCGATCACACCGCTCTCTACTTGCAGATAACTACAAGATCTATTTAGACACTCCGGCCGTCAAGCTGCAACTATGGGCTATATCATTATACGGCAGAATCTCAATACTTAAAGATGGTAGTTCCCAAATTGCTGTTTTTTTACTTTTGCAACATACCGATATGGCTGGGTTATGCTTTCTTTGACAAACTGCGCTTCCTAGTAATTAAACAAACATGGGGAACGGGAACCCCATGAATGAAATGGGAGGGATTGACCAAACCATTTGAACAGGGAGGCCTGATGGCGCCTGACTTTGAGCTCTACTAAAAGGCACATTATGCAGGATACTTGTACACCTCGCATGATACCCCATTACATTTGGACCTTGAAAGATAGTGCTTTGCCCACAAACCTAAAATCAATCATCGTTGCTGATCAACACCTAGACTCATGTTCATTTGACCTGGTCCGCACAACAGTAAATGCTTAGTCGAGACTTTTTAAGACACTAGGGGTGGTGACACCATACGGCGGGTCGGTTCCTTTATGGAGATGCCCGGGAATCTCTGCCACGCCCCCGCCCTGCCTTACGACAAAGATATCCAAAGCTTGTGGGACACTGGAGAGGAGCGGTTGCTGCGGGACCTCTTCCCCCATGGGACATTGGTCACATTCGAAGGTTTCAAGGCCAAACTGGGAAATAAGCAAAATTAGATCACTTCAATATTGTAGAATGCAGATAGCATTCCGGCGCTGATTGCCCTCGTTTCCTCAAGAACCGATCACCTGCACACCAGTCAAAATGTTAGTGACTAGCGAAGACCCTAGAAGGCTCGTGTCCAGACTGTATAAGATATGCCAGGCCAATCAAACAACCAACAACAGAGCCAAGGGGAAATGGGAAAGCGATCTAGGTATAACAATACACAATGAGCGATGGTTGCGCTGGTGCCGCTTGACAAAAGCAATCTCCCTAAATATCCACTTTAGGCTAATACAATTCAAGATACTCAATTGCACTACACACCAGCACATATCTCTCGATTGTGCCAGCGGCAAACAATGAATACGCAAGATGAAGCACAGCAGCCGCAAACCCTCTACATATGTAATGGAGTTCCCCGCGGATTTCCAATTTGGGTTGCTAAATTGCAAACAAAATGCTGTATTGGAAATCCAGTGAAGCCCCCAGTGTCAACGAATGGCTCAGGGAACTGACCTATGCTAACGATATGGAAAAATGCTATAGCTCGTGGACTTCACCTGTCTGTAGACCCAAGGACATATGGGGCCCATTTCGTAACTTCCTACAGAAAATGAATGTTGAATAGTAATACTTGTGATATATAATCACGGTTATGATACTGCTTCTCCGAAACTTGTACTGAGAATTTATGCTGTTGCAAGGCATTGTAACTCTCTCGCTTAAATTTGTGTTTTGTGGATACACATCCGTCACTGTACTAAATAAAGTTTAAAAAAACAAAACAAAAAACCCAGCGCAAGAATGCTTATACTGGGGGATAAGGGGGGGGGGGGACTTCAATCTTGGATACATGAATAATCTAGATGCCTCGCCCAAAATGGTTAAAACAATGCTACTTGACTTAGGCTTCCACCAACATATCACTGAGGGTATTGCACAAAAATATCAAACAAAAATCATTTTTTTTTTTTTTTAAATGGTTGAAATGATCAGATTTAGTCTGTACCAAAATTAGGTACAGCCAAAAATGCCATTCGGTTTCCATTATAGCGAACAAGGGAAGTGTGGGGGTATCAACATTTTTCGGGAACCCCCCCCCCCCCCACAAAAAAGGACCATGCAGCGCCGGTTGCCATCCGCGGAAGTGAAGGGAACTGGTGCTGCAGGGACTCTTTGGCAGCGCGCACTTCGCTGTGTGCCACAAGATAAGTAAGGGGGCAGGGGCCTATAAAGGCCATTTGGCTGTGGGTAGGTTATTTATAACGCGCTTAATACCCAGAGGTTTCTAAGCACATACCAGAGGATTGAACTGTGTGTTGCTCTGTCTCATCTTGTTTCCAAGGCGAGCATGTTGCCCCCAAGCTATCCTCCCGAGACAAATATAGGAGAATCATTAGATTATTGCTCCAGCCTCCTGCTTGGCTTCTCTAAATAGGAACTCACCTGCTTACAGGTCATACAAAACAACGCTGTGTGGGTTTACGTAGAACAGACCACGTTTTCGCAGCTAGGCTAGCATTACATTCCCTCCCTGGCGGCACAGGATTACTTTTCATGTACAATTTATTACGCTTAGATGTTTGCATGGTAGAGCGCCCAGGTACCTGATGAACTGTCTTACATTGCTAACAGCCGTAAGGGCTTTAAGATCTAACAATAGCTGCCTTCAGGACAAACCCAGGACCCTGCCTGTCCTTTGTGGCCCAGAGATATTTTCCTCATGCAGCTCCTCGGATCTAGAATGCTCTTCCTCTGGATCAGAGAGCATGCCCATCGCTCGCAATCTTTAAACGCAGGCTGAAAACTGCTATTCTTTTAGTTCCCCTTGATTCCATATTCTTTCTGCTGCCCTCTTCTGTTTTTTGTTGCGTCTTGTCTCAACGCCCTCATGCCTCAGGGCTTTCGTTTCGTGCTTTATAAATAAATAAAATGAGAGGCACGACTAGGGGTGTACTGAACTTTGACTTAGATTAAGTATACAAGTAAGTATTCAGTCAAAGCTGGTTAAGGATACAGATGAAAAAGAAGGACTAAAAGAAGGTCCAGGAGGAAGTAACACTTGACAAGAATGCTAGGAGAATGTAATGACAAGACACATTAACAAAAAAGAAACGAAACTGAACAAAAGTGTCAGTTTCTCAGAACTGGCAGGGCCAGCAAGACGCAGGAGGAGACCTGGAGAAAACCCACAAAGGAGAACTCCCTGGATGTGGAAGATGACCTTTGTAGGTTACCCCGGCTGACGGAGCAGAGTGATCCGCAAGAGAAGAGTAGACCATTGCACAGCAGCCTGCAATGGACAATAGAAGAGGTAATCAAAAAGGGAAAGCGTACAGAAATCCAGCGATACACAATGGATCTGATAGGGCTACGGAGACAGAGAGCCCTAGAACTGTAGAGAGTGAGCTGAACAAAAGATGCAAATTTAACTAGAAAAACATGATGGGCGGTTTCGCCCTGGAACTTGGTCAAAGTGGTCAAGGTACCATGAACCTGCAAGTGAATTTGTCACTAGACCCCAAAGGCAGTGTCTAGAGTATCAAGAAGGGAACTGGACACTACAACCTCAATGCTTTCGGGTGTGCTATAACCCTGGCACATGGGTCTTCGAGAAACAGAGGGAGACCCATAGAACTGCCAGACAGGAGAACTTGTATACAATAAGTTGTATCCCTTTTCTATACATTATGCTCGAAACCCTCCGAAAGTAATCCTTTTACTTTGTTAAAATCCCCACAGTAGCCGTAGGCCTTTATGTGATCACCCGTTCTGACAAGAAGAAAGTATTGAAACATATGGCATATTTGGTATTCTGCTGAGCCGTTTATTTTCTTCTCGCTTTGGACGACAATTTCTCTCAGTCAGTAAAAGCCCTTTCTGCTAAACTTGCAATGCTCCTATGCCTCGTTTTGTTTAGCAGTTTTTGATGCTTGTGCTTTAGAGGTTTACAATAGGTCTTATACGCCAGTGGGTGACTGTTCTACATTTCTGAAAGAATTACATGTGATTCAAGGACTATTGTTTTAAGATTCTGTCTCCCCACAATAATGCAAAATTGTGGGCTGCACAATATCTGAAGGTACCCGAGAGTCAAACAGCTATCCTCCAATCTCATGACTCCCCCCTCACATTTCTTCTGCCACCTTTTCTAGCTGAATCGAGTTATGTCTCGACCAGGTATGGCCATCTCGACTGCTGGAGCTCACTGTACCATGGGGAACTATGGCCTCCAGAGCTTTTACGTTGATTAGAGGATATCCTCCGATCTCTAGATTGATCTACCCAAATCGACTGTCAAGGACCTATTTCAAACAAATTGGTACGCATCACGTGGGGCCTGCAGCTTTGCCATAAAATACTGGCTTTCCTTACAAAGGTGAGATATAAAACAATTGTAGGAAAAGAAAGAATATACCTTCACAAGGGCATGTTCCCTTTGCCATTCGTACACTGCTTCCCTGCTTGTCTTTCTCCTTTCAACAATCAGCATGGTTTAACAGATCTTCGGATTCAATTTGCAGTTTAGCCATTTTCACGATCCTTGTACGGGTCTAAGTGTTGAATTTTGTATCATGCCCAAACAAAGAGGATTCGGTATATTCCTCAGCTACGTCATCACTGAAACTACATCCCACCTCCAATTGGTGCTCACACTGTAACATTCACGTTTATAATACGCACCAAATGTTAAACTTTATTATCAATATGACAATATATAATAGCCTCTTTGTCTAAACAGTTTTGCCGCTCAACATTGTTAGAAAGGTCTGCATTTTCAAACATTAGTCCTAGTCCTCAAGGTATTATTATACCTCAAATGTACAAGTTTTGATCAATTGCACGGGGTGAATAGCTACTGTTGTGACAAAACACCTTTTACCAAAACGCTCTAAATCTTTGTTCTACAAGCAGCATTAAAAGATGATATTTTCTGGAGCTCGTTCCTTTGATTAGCACCAAATGTTAATTGGGTGAGCGGCAAGTACCACATAGCATTGGTTCACCAATGGTGTTGAGCAATTTTAAGGCCACGCTAATATCTAGCAACTTGAAACTGTGCACCACACAGATGAGCCAGGTTGCAGAGTTTGCACTTGCCACTAACCATTGGGTAGTGATATTTGGCACGAGGAGTGTGCTGTGGCTATGTATAGAATGGAGATCGCTAATGACTTTTTATGGCTGGCTAGTAGCTTACAACTTGAATTTCGTTCCCCTCCCCCCCACCCGCCCCGCAGAAGCCACACTCGAGCATTCAAACTGCCATGGGCACTGAATGTAATCACAAGTGCTTTGTGTCAAAGATGGCTTAAGAAATACTCCCAGTCTCAGACGATTCAATGGTTTTCATTTTATTTTACAGGGCCATAGGGCGGGCTCTCGATCCCCCTTCTTCTCCCCTCCCACTCCTCTGCCTTCACCTAGAAAGCAGCACCCCCCCCCCAACCCAGGTGTCCCTATATTGAAATAAATTGATGTAGAGGCAATGTAATAGTTAAAGACTTGTTTATTCAAGCCTAGTTCAAGCGACAGCAGGCACCACCTCTAAAGGCAGAACCCAACTGAAGATCTTCAGAACTCCATAGAGAACTCCCCAAATAATAACATAAGAATACACATGACTTAAATAGAACACTGAATAGAAAACATGAACAGAACATTGTGATTGGTCTGGATCCACACTCAGAACTATATTACCTTGTTAATTACCTTGTTAATAATTGTTCAATACATGTCTACCTAATTAACACATATATATGTAGACTCAACACCCTACTTTCTAGATTGGTATATGACCTCTACTGACTACGTTCCAACTTATAGTAGAGGTGAAGACCTAAAGGCAGAATGCCTCATTTGTCTAACCTGCCTCAGAGACTTCCTGGACAGTCCATACACTATCCGGTGAGTATCAATCTAAAAAAAAGGGTATCTTCTGTACCTCCAATGCCTTTCGCTCCTTCTAAACCTCACCTCCACCCTTTGATGTTACGACTCTCTCTCGACAACACGTCTACGCCCTCCTGCACCCCACTGCTACTGCACACGCGTTCTACTCAAACACCCTCCTTTCACCCACTTGGGCACTTTACATTCACCCCCGGCAGGCTCTCCCAGTGGTCCAGGGCTGATCCCTCCTCTTTCACATTCTCTGGTGCATTCCAGAGTCCTCCCCATGGATGGAGGGCTCACTGGGGCACACATGAATTCCGACTCATCCAGGTTGCTGCATTACCCTGCTGACATCATCAGTTACTCAACTTCTTCTGGTGGCATGTGCTGCACCAAGCTCTTTGTGGACTCCTCTAGGTACTGCACTAAGCTTGCTGTACCTTTTGCCGCGAAGGTACTTATGCCACGAAGTTGTAGAATCCTCAGGAATGGAGCGGAGTCCCACAGTGGGCACCAGTTATTTTTGCCCCTCTGCAGCTGGATAGGGGTGGGGGAGATCTGGGCTGTGGGTGACCTCTGTATAAGGGTCAGTTTGGAATCCCACAATTATAGAACGCATCAAAGATTACCTCAATAATTTACAGAAAATGTGAGATAGATCAATGATTTTGATTCTTCTGAGATAAGTCGATTATGCAGTCTGAATATGAGGAAATTGATTTCTAAAGGCAGAAAGCTGTATTGTGATGAATACAATTGAGTCAATTGAGTCATAATGCTTAACCCAGCAGTCACCTTGTCCCATGTGGGGACGGCAGCCACTACCTGATCCTGACCCTGGGGGCAGCTATATATGGGAGGATCACATGGGAGGAGACAGCAACTGGGGAGATGTCATTGCTTCATTGGATAAGATGGTGTATCCCCTATTTTCCCATAACCGAATGGCCTGTTGCCATGCATCTGTTCACCTCTATAGGGAAAGTAAAGAAACCTTTCCCCTCCCCTATACCGCCAGCACCCTTTAGGCCAAACTCCAAACATAACCTTAAGAGTAAAAGGGAATAAAACCAAAAAAAAAAAAAAAACAAACACACCTTGCACTTCTAGTTCTCCTTCATGTAGAACTGATCTTCCATGTGGGATCATTGAGAAAAACCTCCAAGAATCATGCATCAGAAATCATCAATAGACTAATTCCCACAACTACCTAAATCCTCAGTTAATATCAGTGGACTTCCACATTCACCCAAGTATTGAGACAAGGAGGATGAAGGAATTGATACAGAGCAGCAAAATTGTCAAACGTGATGAGCGCGCTAGTTGCTGGATGAACGCACCTGCATGAGACCTTTAAAAATGGTAACCGAACTATAAGATGGAGCTCAGGAGAAGATGCAACATCCAAGGCAGGCAGAGGCTGGAGGCAAGAGCTGAGTGTGTGCAAGATGGAGAAACATTGTGACGTAACAAAGTGAAATAAGATTATTTTGAAAGGGCAGAGTGCCAACCCAAACCCAAACAAGAATGTATGCAAATGTGGGGAAAAGCACAAAAGAGCAGTGAGACAAGTAGATATGCCAAGCCAAGAAAGGTATATGCTACTTGAAGGTAAAAAGGAACTGTAATATGAGAAGTCCTGAGAAACATACACCAAAGCAGTTGAAAGTGCAAGAAGAGAAGTCCTGGCAGGGCAGTATAGCAGCCAAACTGCAAACCTATAAAGGAGTGTAAATCAGAAACACTATTTGTAAAACAAAGAAGGAACTTGTGTTAAAGAAGAACCTACAGGGTTGAACAGTTTTTATCCAACAGGATTGTTGTGGGCCAAGAAAGAACTGTTAGACCCAGAGACATTTGTGATACCAGTGAAGAAACCAGGGGAAGGTAATCATCCTCTGGAATGAAGATCTTTTCCATTTTGGATAACATTTACGTTGGAGCTATTCTAATTTTGTTTGAGAACACGTTTTCCAAGTACTAGGTTAAAGAGGGCACTAGGATCGGGTGGCTAGGAAAATTCCATGCTGGGGCCACGCCAATCCGGGTATCGTGCCCGACACGGCACTGAGACAGCCATGGTTGATTTAAAGTCCAACCTGGCGGTCATCCAGCACTCCTTATGTTGATGGATCTTTCAATTTGGTCGACCACAAGCTATTGGCAGCTAGGCTTCAATCCTTGGTTGGCTATACCGACTTAACGACGCAATGGTTGGTCTCCTTATTGGGCCCTTGTAATGCTTGCATTGTTATTCACGATGCCTCTTCCTCTCCCACTCTTCTGACACGGGGTGTTCCTCAGGGTTCCCCACTGTCACCAACACTTCAACATCTATATTCTTCCTCTCCTTTTGCTGCTGGATGACCTGGGTGTCTTGTATACTAATTATGCTGATGAGACCCAGGTCATACTTGAACTGTCTGACTTTTATTCTGTAGACTCTGATGCTATTAATTCTATTTACACTCATTCATTCTTGAATGACCCAGAATTAAATGGCCTTGAACACAGATAAAAATAAAAGGATATTCTCATCGCTGCCTCTAGCCATATGCTTAGAAATCTCTAATGAATATGCAGCATTATTGATCTCCAACGTATCTATTCCCATGGTTCAGAGAGTTAAAACTCTCCATGTTACCATTGATGCAGAACTTACCATGATACTTCATGTGTCTAAGAATAGTGCCTCAAGTGGTTGGATTAATAAGCAGCTCGGCTTTTTGCGTCCTTTTTTGTCTGTTAACAATATGTCCATTCTAGCCTCGGCTTTGAGGCTAGATTTTAACAGTCTCGTAGCAGACACTGCTAAATCCAATCTGGCCACCCTTCAGATTACACAAAATGGTGGGGTCAGAGCACTGCTGGGTCTTCCAATACGGCATAACCATTAATGAAACCAGACAAAAACTGCACTTGTTGTCCATCAAGCACCGGATTTCTTTTAAGATCCTTACACGTACTAGTGTTTGAACACCGAGTCCCCCCTAAATTAGCGCATTCAGCGTTATGTACCGGTACAACCCCTGAGGTCACTGAACAGGCTGGGATTAGCCAGACCAGATTTTGCCTTGCAAAATTTGGGAAATCCTGGTTTAATGTTGTGGCCCCTGTTATGTGGAACTCAATTCCTCTACACCTTAAGCTATCCATCTCACTTGTTGATTTCAAAAAGAAGCTGAAGACCTTTCTCTTTACGGCCCCTCAGCTTCCATTTTCTTTTCTGGATTCCTGCACTCTCTTTCTTGGATTGTCCGTTTGAGGCCTGCGGGGGATTTGGCGCGTTACGATGAATTAAAGTAAATAAGACATTTCCCTTGTCACTTTTTTCATTTTGTTTGTAGTGTGAGGGTCAGGATAGAAGGTTTGGACACAAGGACGCCTTTTGACAAAGACAGATCTTTAGAATTTAGGTAGGGAAACTACTCTTAGAACAGGGTCAGAGGCACGTTTAAGTTAATTAAAAAGGTCTTTAACCAAAAACATGACAACTTGTGTGTCCGGCTTTCATTTTGGACACTTCACAGTATCCATTTTAACTACCTTTCTGGGAACAATCTAGGTCATCCCTGCTCCAAGATCCTCCCAAAGATGGTACAATATAAGGGCTTGCGCCTTGCAGACAGTCTGTCCCCACTCGGTATTATCCTTCCTGTGTCTCTTTCACACTCCCTTATCTCATCCTGCTCTCCTCCCTCTTACTCCACACACCGTCTACTGACACTTCCTTCTCCATCCCTCCAATGTCAGTCTCTCACACACGCTCTATCGCTCGCTCCCACACACGGCACTCCATCCCCAAAAAAAAGAGCCTGTGCTCCAAAGATAAAATGGAATGGCATTCCACCTGCACTCAAGTGGGAAAACGAAAACGCACATTACAATACACAAATAAGAGCCTTGCCTTAATAAAGCAAATCATGCACTCAACATCTGTCAGCTAGTATAAATACGGAATTTGCCGAATATTCCATTTCAACCACAAATGTGTTTTTTATCTGATATGGTTTAAATGGAGAATGATTCCCTAGTGAACCAAATATGCAGGAGTGCTGAAGATAAAACAAATAACATGCCTCTTTTGGTAGGCGAGTCAGCACAGGCCCCCATTTACAGCATAGGGGGAAAGAAATATTACTCTCAGTACTATCAAAAAATAAAGGGATATGGGTCTCTGCGACAAAGGCCTTAGATAAACTGTTAATAGCTTAGTAAGTTGAGCACACGCTACAGGGATACATGTAACCAGCAGATAACAGTCACAATAAGATAGCTCAGCAGGTTACGTGCCTATTGCAGAGATCTGTCTGTAACCAAAGGTCATATGTTCAATACCAGTGAAATAGTCTCAGTGGTATTGGAACCGCCGTTGTGATGTGTGAGTAATATGCCAAGCGGGCGCTAACAGCTTACACTACTGGCCGCTTACATCAGGCCAGCCTGCACTTCACAGGTTTGATTCTCAAAGCAAGGCAGACAAAATCCTTCATAGGTCAGTAAATTACCATGAATTGGGCAATAGTAACAATTGTTCTTTACAGTGCTGTGAACCTACAGGAATGTGGTAGCTTGCACCATATCAAATACCAAATAGTTACTTGTAAGTTGCAGAAACCAATACGAGTGTAATGGTTAAGGCAAGGAGCAAAATGTGCATTCGCCACCAGCTGCTGGCTAGCGATATTGAACTCTTGGTGACTAAGAAATTATAGCATTGAGGTGGCAAGTGACTTTTTGATGGCTGGCAAGTAGCTTGCAACTTGAATTCTTCGCTCCAATTTAAGGGGCCATTTTATTTCACTTGCTGCAAGTTTGTGTGCCTGACAGTAAGGTCAGAGGTTCCAATCCAAACAGCTAATTATAGAGATTAACATGGACACAAAAGGTACGGATTGCTGCTTTATTCAAAATTGGGAACATACAAATAGAGCACCGGCTCCTGCCCATTCCGTGTCCCAGTCCTGAAGCTCCAAGGAGCGTGATCCGTGAAGATTGACGGTATGAATGCGTGCACTCAAGTGTACAGAGCAAGAGGATGACTGTGCACGTTTTAGGTGACTGGGAGAGCCAATGGGATTGTTCTTGCTTTAGATACTATAGGTGTAGCATTGGGTTTTAACTTGATAAAATGTGCAAAGTTCGAGACAACCAGTCTCATTCTTGAAAACGTTGGGTTCCCAAATTAAAGTGTCATCATTGACTCTGTGCCTTGACAATTGATAGAACTTGGTCCAAGTGCTCCAGATCTAGCTTTATTGCCAACGTGTCTTGCTCCAAACACCATGATATTAGGTAGCAGTTTTCCCGATTACATGCACAGGTCCGGAGGAGCACCTCTCCTTGAACTCACACTTTACGGTGAACTGCCCTAAAATCTCAATTGGGATCTCCCCATGTGCATTGGCAATCACAACAATTTAATTTAGGGTACATATATTGAACTTGGTCTTCCACATAAAAGGATTAGAGAATAATCTGATCCCATGGTCACAAACAACTGTGTCTGTGCCAGTGATCCTTATGGTGGGACGCAGTTTAGCACTTCACACCAACTGTGTACATACCTTTATCACTTCCTACATGTAGCACATCACTGTTTAGTGTGCAACACCCGTCTAGGTGCCTCTTCCTTCTGCATGCCCTGCACATGACTTGAAAGCATTCCTCGTCATTAGCCATGTGGTCAGGGCTCCCACCCCTAAAATATCTGCTGGGAACATAACCACAAGTGTCCTCTGGAAACTTCTGTACAGTCTCTTGACCCTTGTTCTATCCGAATACGTCGGTGGGTGCATGCTTCACTTTTAGATTCCTGGTGGCCAGATTGGTGGCCACATTAGTCTCACTTTCAGTCTTCAATATATCTGGTTCCAATTCCGTCATACAGCTCTCTGTGTTCTATTCCTTTGCTATTTCAATTGCCTTCTCAAGAGTTGGATCTTTCTCCATCCACAATGCGTACCGAATTGTATGAATGTCCAACTCAATCGTGAGTAGCCATTTCTCAAATGTTCTTCCTAGCAACGGTTAAATTCACATTTGACGGCCAAACCTCTTAAGGCAGTTAGGGATTCCTGTGGACCCCCCACCCCTTCTACTGCACACGAGTGGCAAAATAGTATCTGGCCAGAGTCTTGCACTCCTTTGTAAAATGCTCGTCAAGCTTCGTTAGACTTACTTCAAAACTATTAAGACAATCTTGCTCTTGAGGTACAAGTTCTTGCAGCCTTTTAAACATGGGATGACCGTCATGTCCGCGACAGGGAAACAGTGGAGCATCATTACCGTTAATGCAAAGTCTGTACCATAAACTCCAAACATATTTAAGAAACCCTTTCACTCGGTCTTTCCATTTAACAGTCGGTTCAGCACGTGATGGTAGAACAATGCAGGCCCATATTCGCCATGAGCCACTAGCCTGTGGTGTCCCCAAAAGTCAATTCACCTGGTAAGAATTCAAAACAATCACTACAAACTTGCATTGCACCCAGCCACCATTGGAGGGAGCCGACAGGTCTACGTTTGCATAATTGCTGATTTGATCTATATCCTCCGACACAAAAGGCTGTCAACCTTTCACCGCTCACAACAGTGCATGTAGATGCTGTAAATCACCGCCGTATGCAGAGATTCCACTGTGGTGATTCGTCATCACAGACAGCCGATTACGCCGACTTTCCAACTGGTCTGAATCACGGCAGGCAGACCCTCTCTGGATGCTGGCCAGTCAAGCTCGGCTACTCACCACCAAGGTTTGCCATTCCTGTACCCTGCGTGTCACTAAACCGCAGTAGGATAGCGCTTGCTGCTACTTGTGTGCATCGGCAACCTGGACTGGTACTTCGCCACAGTTATAGAGATGAACTTGGATGCCAAGTCACAGTCTTTCTTTATTCACAATTGGGTAGATAGGATTACAGCCCGGGCGCCTCAGGCATCTCTCCTCAACCCAGTCATGATGCTATTGGATTAATATGACTTCTGCAAAAACCCACGTGTAGCCTGCAGGAAATTAATTGCAATCCCTACAAAATATCCCAGAGGGTTAAGTTTGCTGCATGCATCTTTCCAGACCAACTTTCATGTACATCTACCCAAGGTTGATAATACACTGATTTCTGTTGATTTGTTTAATGGCTTACTTGCTGCACTTGTTAAGACTTCAAGTCTTATTTGAAGAAGAAAAAAAAAAAGAACACACACGCAAGTTTTATTTCGTCTTCCCAAAATTACGAGACAGGAGAGTGTCTCCAACAGAAAGCATGTCCCTCAACATTAGAGTTGACAGGATTTACATTTTGAGTGTTACAAAAGGAACAATGTCCAATTAACAAGTAAAATGTGATTATTCCAAGTCTGAAAATCAGGACACACACACACACACACACCCCCCCCCCATCCTTAACTACAAGGCCGCTACCGCAGGCCATGTAATATATATCAAAGTCCCCTTCTCCAATTTGGACCTTGGGAAGAAAGTACTCCTGAACATCTAAACGTTATGTATGCAGCAAGTGCAAATACTTGTAATACCCGTAGCAAAAGATAAAGAAATTGGACATCTAACAGACACAAACCTTCCCTTGGTTTATTTTTTCTCCCTCACATAGAACTTGGTATTGTTTTTGGTTTATTTAACGAGTTTCGGCTTCTTTATTAAGAAGCACATGGACCTACTCCCATTATTCCCCCCCAAACTTCCCACCCCCCCCGCCCCCAAGACTGCTGACTCATTGACAACAGCTAATTTCACTATGGCTTGGCCCTGTCTGGGCCCATAGAAGGCAGTAGTGTCCCACTACGGCCAAATCCCCATAAGGTCACATGATACCCCTCAACATCGAATGGCTAACCCCACACAGAGAAGTATTTAAGGGAATGCAAAAAGGGCTTGGCCCTGGGCGCCAGCCATCGCAGTGACGGGGTCAATCAGAACCCACATCGTTGCCCGATTGAAATAATTATTTTACAAAACATGCCAGGATGTTTTATAGTGCGTTTCTAAAGCACCTGCTGCCTGGATGTTGTTCACAGGTACATTCTGCTCTTATCAATTAATCCTGTAAAGCTTTCGGTGTTCAATATAGTACACACACCAGGCCGATTCTCAAACCTTTCTTAGCGCAATTGAGAATATTCACTAGCACAGCTCACAAATTGCAACAAATATAGGTGCACCCCAAATCCACAAAGGGCCTCTTATTGTGGCCATTTTCAAACACCGAATCCACAAAAGTTGCATGAGAAAGATGAAAGACCTTCCCCTGCCGTCTGTTTGGACTATGTGCAGGGCAGGCCCAATGCATGAGATTCATTTCGGAATCTTTCATGCATTTCCTTTGAAGTGGGCGGGCAGCAGCATTAACCACTGGGTACTGAGAGCCAGTAATAAATTAAAATTAAGGGGGCATGGCAGCACATCTTTGCAACCACGGCTGAAACGCACAGGTCACCTTTGAGAATAAAATGAACTGGGCATTTCTGAAATGAGCACAAATGAAAAAAAGTACATCCTCTGTGCTTTGTTCGTTTGCACACATTTTTGAGAATCTACCCAAGTGCGTCTGTTCCCTAAATGACAGCTCCTTTAGAATTCTCACCCTTCTGTGGTGAATATATGGATCACGTACAATCCTGAAAGTTGAAATGCATTTTGATTGATTTGAGAGCCACTGTTTTTCATAAGATCATTTTGGAGAATGTTGTGCATTTGCCAGATCACAGTACCAAATTCCAGCAAAAGAGAGTCAGCCTTTTCTATGTTTGGGGTTGATAAAGCATAATTGTTAGTCACCCGTACTGCACTGCACATAAATACAAAAATGTAAGTAGCCGAACCAAACAGCACAAGCTATAAAAAAAAAAAGTAACATGGCATCAGTATAATGCAGGTCTATAGCTTGGTTCTACCAATAAAGAGTATTATTCGGGAGAGGTGATTAGGTAGTCCACTTCAAGGCGGTGGAAAAAAAGTGCTTAGGCTCATATCCTTGCTTTACCAGATGATGATACAGTATATCCTGGACAAATCATCTTATCTCGCTGCATAGTAACACAGATCTTTAGCGAGAATAGTTTCAGGTGTGCTTATTTGGCACAAGAAATGGGTTGCTTTTTTAAACAATTTCAAAAAGGTACTTCCGCCCATCATAAATAACAGTCAACAAGTCGACTGTTGGGTGTATTTAAAGCTTTAAAATGCAATAGAAAAACACAGATTAAGTCTTTTAAGCTTACATCAATGAATATTCTGGTACTCGTCTATTTGCCTTGACGTTGGAAAACATGGAGCCAGAATGAATCTCCTTTTGCATAACATGCTTCTATAAAGTGTTGTTTTTATAATAAAGTTGGTTTATGAGATTTGTATACTTTTCAAGTCTGTGTACAAAACGGCTATTCTTTTAGTTCATTAATGTCAAACATAATAGCACCTTGATATACACAAGAACTGGGAAGAAATGTATCAAGTGCAGAAATTGCACCCTGCATAATGTGCAGAAATTGCTGATTGGCTCAAATCACTGCTTAACCAACATGTGCTATACTCAGCAACTCATTTAATAGTGCGATTCCCAGCCCATCAAAATTGCCATTCTCTAAAATTTCAGAATTGTTAGCCCTTCAAGTGATTTAGTTCTCATAGTATGCCAATCAAAAATAAAAGTCTCACTCATGGCTTAGCTAGCTATAGTGTTGCTTCATGTACAATAGTGGCCTATTGAAAAGGGCCTATATCATTTATTTATTTTGATTTTTTTACAAAGTTGCCTTCATAAACTTAATTCCACAAAGTAATGTGTGTCTTCACTAATATCAATAATGCTTGAAAAACATATACACTCTGCAGTGCACGCATGCACCTTAATGGTAGCTTCTAATTTATATCCACTATTTAATCTATGTGTACTTTTCTCATTGCTTCTAAATTGTCTCCTTGCTGGACTGCTCTTACATTGTGGGGTTGCCAGGCTATGTGTACCTTATTAATACCACCACTGATCTGTGTCCTGCATCTCCGACTACACCCTCCTCCTCATGACTGCTACTTTCAAAATGTGTTATATACAACACCATCACAGTTGACTGCGAGTGTAGTCCTTGAAATGCCACTTGTTTATGATTTTGATTCCAGCAAGTGTGAAGAGGGGAATGCACTGGAGGGAAGCACTCATGCATATCTCCATTGCTGCTTGGCAGCATACCCAGCTATGGGTTGTGAGTGCAATGAGCGAGGGGGCACGACCATAGCTTTTGGATCACTTAATTACTCTGGTTCTGTGTAGGGAGACAAAAGGTGTCTGTGCCCCGAACACATCTTTAAGATATCCCTGTCCACGCATGGCTGACAACGCACCGGGAGCAGAGATGAAGATTATAACCAGGTAGAGCATACTTTCGACAAGCAGCACATACGGCAGGTTGCATACTGGACAAGAAACATTAAAGGAAGCACAAATATGAGAGGCAGCACGTGGAGGACAGGCGAGGCTTGTGTGACAGGACAGATGAATTACTAAGTAAAATACATGTCCACACATCAATTATAAAGGCAGCGAACGGTGGATTTTAAACTGCTCATTGAATACTACTGAACACCTGGCAGTGAGTGCATGTGACAGCAGCTAGGCCAGGCATTAGGGGCAGACTGTGCATGGCACCCATCAAACAAGAAGCAGTCCAACAGGCTCTGCTTATGAATAGGCAATTGGGAAAAGTAGTATATACACAAGATGACACTGATGACAGGTAGAACTAACATGCGACACTCATAAAGAAGCAACATACAACTCGTGGGTGCCAGGACACCACGAGAGCTGCGGCTGGCGGGAGGTCCCTACGCCCCCCTCCCCGTTTTTGGTCCCCTCCGCTGGAGTTCCACATCCTCCAGCCCAAAGCCCGACACACCCCTTGCACTCACATCTGGCTGACCAGCTTCTGTCTGAAGGCCGCGCTGCGCCAATCTGTCTCTTGCCCGCTCACGTCCATTTTTTTTGTCCGCCCCCGCAGTCTGCCGCCTATGCCACTACTCCTCAGTCACCCACACAGGAACTTACGCAAGGCACGGAACGGCAGGAGCATGCCGGGAGAAGAAGTCCCGGCAGCTTCCAATATGCCGCGTCACGTGGCGCATGATATCATAAACACAGGCAGGTATTACAGTTTTTGCCGGTGCGATTGGCAGCCATCTTTTTCGGCTTCACCTAAAGAAGACTGCGTGGTCTAGAATTTTGGACACGTACGAACTCACCGGCGCACAGTTAACAACTAGAGCGCTAACTCAGCTCCCACGTCACAAAAGCTGCCAACTCTCGGCACGCTGTCTGGCGCTCGATCAGCTGCACTGGGAGCTATTGGAGCCCAACACTTTCACTTTCGTTTGGTTCATTCGTGTTCGGAGTCTTACATTTTTTTTCAAAGGACACCAGAATAAAGAGAAAAAGAATCCCATGGATATAACTTTTTGAAAATGACAAGGACTCACAGGGTGGGTAGGGAACGGCTGAGAACACATTTTGCTGGTGCACCGTCCCGCTTCCTCAGGCAAGGCTAGGTTAGGCTAGCCCAAGGAAACTCCAAAGACCAGTCCCCGAGCCGATCTCCTATCCGTAATGAACCAGAAGAGTCGGGACAAGAAACCAGATAGTTTCCCCAGATCTTAAAACAAAGGTTACTTTAAAAGAATCTAATTATTCTTTTGCTTTTGGCATACAACTGTACTGATTAAATTCCCAGACCCAATCGGAACAATAAACTTAAATTTAGGTCAGGGCAGATCTATTGGGCGATGACTGTAACGGATGAATTGTCTAAAAAACGTGGTTTCTTCAAAAGTGTAACTGAACTCCCCTTGTAATACTGAAAAATATACACATTATAAAAAACAACTGTGTAGTATGAGGCAATCACTCGGGTATTTTCTGCTTCATGTTTCCGCACAGACAATAACCTTTAAAGGTAATAAGAACTATCTATATGGCTAGGACCAGGGGAACAGTAAAATATGGCGCTGCTATTTGGGGCCACGTGAATCAAAAGGCCATTTAATATGAAGAAAATAGTTTCCTGAAAATATTGTTGGCCCTACCATTATTGGCCCAAAATCAGACAGTCCACAACAAGCTGGGCTTGAGTTACATTGCAGATGAGACAGCAAGCCAACCCAGCGCGTTGTGGTTCAAGCTCTGGGCAAACTCCAATGCCTCGTTATCCCAGCATTTAATAAAGAATATCATAAGGCAGAATGGTGCAAATAACATTAAATGGCTTTCCTTTATTAAACAAATGCATCAGAATGTAAATTTGGTGGGGCACTTCGAGGACCCAAGATTATTGAACAGGGTAATGTCCTTAGACATCAAAAGAGAGTGGCTGTCTGGCTTCACGATGTTAGGGAAACCATAGAGATAGTGAAACCCTCTAATAGACACTTCATGCTACTGACCACAAATGATATTAAGTACTATTTATTTGGTGGTCTCACAAGAAATCGCATTGCTGCCACATCACAAGAGCACGCTTTAACTGCCTAACCCTAGGGCAAGTGATAGCAAACAGAACAGGATTGAATATTCATGCAGGATGTCCCGTATGTGGGGCTGGGTTGGCGGATCAGGCACACTTCCTATTGTTTTGCCCCTCTTATGAGAGGCTAAGCAGGTGGATGTTGGTTCCGGTCTTTAGATGGAAACAGTTTTCCAGTATCACCCAGCGCTCATATTCCTGCTGAAGGTGGAAACTGCCCTGACAGCCTGGGTCTTGTCGACCTTTATAAGCAGGCCACTGAAAATCCACCAGAAGTCTATACAGGAAATGGATGTTGTTTATTCATGATTTTTGGAATAGAGATTATTCGTAAAGTGATCAGAGATCTGCAGGTTTAGGTTTTTGCTTGGTTTTAAGGGGGGTGGTTAAGGGGCATGTTTTAATGTTTTTTTATATGTGGTATTTATGATTTCTGTGTTTTAATCGTTGTAATTTCATGGATATTCATGTCTGAATAAAGTTTTATTGACTGAAAAATATATTCGAAATGGGATTTGGAAGAGGAAGGAGAAAGAGACTGGAAAGGAACCATTAATGTAGGATTTGAAGAGGGGCAAAATAATGCAACAAGAAAAGGAAGTCAAATATAAACATTGAATTAGGGGACACCCAGACATGGCCTGCACACCTTCCCCTTATTTCGAGGTACCAGGAGCATACTCGCCAAGGTATGTGACGTATGAAGAGCAAATGAACCTACAAAGAGCTGCTCTGGGACTCTGCCCAGTATACATCAGAAGGTCCATACTGGTTGAAGCACCCATAACCAGACAACCCTGGGCAGCACGGTACCCTATCAGACAGCCATACCAGCTGCTGATACGAAATGAGGAGTACCTACACACGGTCCACGAAGAGACCCCAAAAGCCTTAATGGAAGACCAGTGGAAATGACTCAAGGGCCTGAACAGACTTGTGAATGAACAAAAGCGGCTATCGAAGACAAACACGCCAGTGCGAGTAACTACGAAATTGAATGTAATGGACACAGAGAAGAGACAATGTTAAAACGTGAGGAAACGGTGCTACGAGACAAGATCGAAGCAACCGACTTGTTAAACGTGTGTAAATATGCTTGAAACGCAAGATGCTAAGAAATCGATACTGCTTGCAATGCTTGGTAGAAGATAGAGCGGCAAGCGCCAACCATATATCTACCTCAATAAGGCACATTATACAAGTGCGACTCCATTTTGTAAAAGCAGAAATGTACCCAGGCTGCCAGAGGCCTGACAGGCCAAGTTTCGCAAACCAGCCAAAGGCAAGTGAAGGGGCGGAATCGAAACTCAACAAAGAGCGGCTCATGCCTAGGAAATCCAGGTCAACCAGAGAAGGGGAGGAGAGCGTCAGCTCACAAGACTCCAACTTCAGAGCATACCAGCCTGCCTCATGAAGGTCAAGGAAAGGGGGGCCCATGCAGGTGGCGAGGCTGAAACAGAATTAAATGCACTAAAAGCTGGAAACTGAAGCAGATTCATGGTGAACTAACACGTGACCAGCCAGGCGCAAAGAAGTACCATCGCCTGATATCATCCAGGACCCGAGGATGCCATAACTTTTCCCGATAAGAGACTACAGTTTTGAGGCCATCCTTAGCCAACTAATTGACACATCGCCCTAAAGCACTGATTGATGGGAGGGAGGCAGAGTGAAACTTGGGACACCTAGCACAGGGGTGTCCATTCTGCATGCTGCTAATTAAAAGTGGAAATTTATGTCTAGGGGTGTAACCTGTGTATGGGAGTGAGGGGCCCCCAGGCCCCCTCGCGCCGTACACTTCTCAGTACGAAGCTTGGACCACGTGCCTCCGGTAGTGGGGTTGCCCCTTGCTCTTATGTAAAGTTAACCACGGTTGACCGCTACATAGATGGGACTACTGAGCAGGACACGGGGCATCCATATTTTGTGCCCCTTTCGACTTCATCTTGGGTAAACAGGCCTCACTGCGATAGTACAGCAATGCTCAGCTCCCCTTCCACAGCAGCAGCCAAGGACAGAGACACACACACACAAGGCGTGCAGGCAGCTGGATGGCCCCCACCCTTGCACTCCCCCTGCAAAGGAAAGCTCTGCGCTCCCATTCTCACGCTGAAGCCGGAGAAAGTTGCAACAACCAATATGATACAGTTTTCTTCCTCTGAGATCACTGCTAGCATGAGAACCAGCATGTGAACCAGGATGAGCTAAGCACTTTCTGCTCGTTCGTCCCCATAAACGTGCAAGCCACCCACCCCCATTTAGAGCAATTTATTGCCATTGTGACCCTGCGCTCCCTGTAAGGTATCTCTTTCAAGTGCCAGACCCTCGCATGTGCTGCGAAACCCACCCAACACACCCACTACTAACCTTAAGCATCTTACCACAATATATGTTTTTACTCATACTAATAGGTCTAAGCTTAAGAGATATGTGAAACACACCTTGATTCTTTTTACATGCACAATAAAGGTCAAGGCCTCCAATTATAGCCACGAATGACCCAATTGTACTGACAATAATTACTATGTGTAACTTGTGTAGAAATATGAAAGTAGCATAAAATGTTTAGATAATTTGTTATTTAATGTTTTTCGAATGCAACATATTAGCTTAGGTAGTGACCACAGTGACCGGACCCTGACCTGCGTGGAGCACAAGATATTTGACGTCCATCATCTCGTCAGCCACTCAACCAATCAGGAGGAAGAGATGCCACCCACACCTACAGCACCATACCGCCTGGCCAATCCGGTCCATTTAGTATTTTTTGTTAGAGTTACTTTAATTGATATCTATACCAGTAGTGATGTAAATGTTGAGGTAGGGTTTTTTCGGTTATTTCCTAGCTGGAGAAATAAACCATCCTTTGAACTCTTGCAGCTGGGTCTCGGTGCCTTCTTCCCCGAAAGGGGTTGGGTTGGTTATTTTCTTTTCTCTCACACGTAGTAAGCCGGGGAAAGGCACCTACACCTGCCCAATCACAATGGACCAAGTTATCTGGAGTCCAATAGATACTGTAACCAATTGTTACGCTCACCTGGCTCCCACAGGGGCGTCGGTCGGACCCGGACAGCTGCGGTCTCCACCCACGTAATGCGTAGTGCAGCGATGACTGACTGGATCTGCCCTCCTAATCTTGTCTGCTTAACCCGTAGAAATATTCTCCTGCAAGTGGAGAGATGGATTTAGCCACTTGTGGATTCAAGTGATGGCACCCCCACAGTTCCCCCCAACTAATCATCTCCAAAATGCCCTCACAGCAATCTCACCTTATATTCTTGAAAGATGAGCTCTCCATCCTGCGTGGATTTGCAGGGGCACGTCGATTCCAGTTACTTCACTGGTTTGAATACTCGGGAGAGTTCCGGAGAGTATTGACTCTGAGGTTCCTGGTGAGGACCAGTAAGTATTAAGTTCATGGAGTTCAATATGTCCGATGTGCACTCTTGTTCCCCCTTCCTTTCTTGTCTTGCAGCTGGCTTGTGAAAAGATGCTTTTGTGGCAGCTGGTGGCGCTCAGGTAAGAGTCTGTATTACCCGGCGCTGTCCGGTAAATGTTGCACGAGGAAAACGTGTTGTTTTGTCTCTCTTTACAGATGCAGCACGTGAAAATAAAAAGGATGCCTCCGGTGGTAAATCAGGTAAGTCTATGGTGGTAAGAATTATATTTGTTGGTTCCCTCGGCTCACCTTGTGGTTTTCTTTTGTCTCCTAGGTGGCGAAGTTCGGCGAAGAAATGATGGAGGGAGCGCCGACCCGAAGGATGATGTGAAGACTTGTGAGTATGGCGCGGCGCTGCAGCTGGAGGTGCGGCGCGTGCAGAAATGATGTTCTTTACAGGTCCGGAGACAAGATGGATCTAGAATCAGGTGTGGAATAGAAATAAGTTTGTTTTCTAAACTTGTCCCTTTCTTTCCTCTTTGTTTTAGGAGCTCCGGATTCGAGGAGGGCGTGGCGGAAGACTGGATGCAGGCTGCAGGCACGGTGAGTGTTACGCTGCTGGATGCAGAATAACGCGAAGCGTGTGTTGCTGGTCGGGTGTGGTTTAAATAGCCTCAAAAGTAGTCCCAGGTAAGAAGTCCCTAGAACCACACCCGAGTAAAAAATAGTCCCTGTAGAAAAATAGTCCCTTTCAGGCTTCATGTTGGATTGGAGTCATTTGCAGCATGGTCTGCCTGAGGTAAGTAATGACTATGAGCCTGGCGCCTTAGGCACCAGGACTGATTCCTACTATGAGCCTGGCACCTAAGGCGCCAGGACTGAACCCAGATAGCCCCTAGCCGGGGCTGCTGACATTTCACTAAATGTCTAGATGCCTGCTCCCGGGGCTGATGGGCTTGGTCCGGATGCCTGGGGGTGGGCATCATGAAAGCACTCCCCCCCAAGGCCCCTCCTAAAGTTGTTCTTCCCCTGGGCCCTGGTTTGTCTGGGAAGTTCTGATGGAATCTTTTCACCAACCGAGGTGCATGGACGTGGTCACTAGGTTCCCATGACCTTTCTTGTGGTCCGTAGCCCTTCCAATCGATTAAATAAAAAAGTTTTGATTTAACCATCTTGGAGTCCAGGATATTTTTTACCTCGAATTGAGGTTCTCCATCTATCAAGATGGGGTCGGGTGGTTTGGTTAATCTTGTTCCTGGTTGAACTGGTTTTAAAAGTGAAACATGAAAGACAGGATGAATGCGCATATTAGAGGGTAATTCCAATTTGACGGCTACCGGGTTGATAATGGCCTTAATAGTGTAAGGTCCCAAATATCTAGGGTTAAAAGTCCGAGTTCCCTTCAGAGGTATGTGTTTTGTACCCAGCCAAACTTGATCCCCAATCTGGTATTGTGGAGTTTCACATCTATGTTGATCAGCATTTTTCTTATATTTCTCTTTTGCTTGTTTCATATGTTCTGTTGCCTCTTTAAAGGCTTGTGTAATAGTAGAATGCAAATGACTACTGCAGGCATTTCTAAATGCTGAGGCGAATCTAGTTCTGAGGTTCGAGGGTGATGTCCATATATGGTATAAAAGTCTCAGATTCTGTAGGTTTATCACTCACACTTTCCTTCCCACTAGCCCACTCCTCACCTGATGATTCTGTGTGGGTCTTTACGGATTCGTCTGATGAGCTTTCCGGCTTTTCCCTCCAGGCTGTCTTTGTCTTTGTCTTGACGATCTTATTCTTCTGTTTGACGAAATAGGAGCGAGCTCCCCCGGAGGCCACTTTGCCTATAAGCAATTAGCCCAGCAGCGGGGACTCCGGGGAGCCCACCCCAAACCAGGGAAAAGCCTTGCCGAAAAACCCTGAAAGATTGTGTAGCTGTAGTTGGCAGGAAGTTGTCGGCGTGTATCCGTACTTCAATAACCAGCATGCACTGGTAAGTGTTCTTTGTGAATAGGAAATAACGATCCAGTGCGGAACAGCACAAACGGTACAGTACTCCAAAGAACTTGGACAACAAAGTGTTCCCAGCAGAGAGCGTCCGATGGCAGATGAGACGCTGAAGCAGGTGTGAGTATTAGAAGGCAGCGCAGAGCGCGGATAAACAGCGGAAGCAGAAAACAAACAGGCAAGCGTAATAAACGGGAGGAGGAAACCGCGAACAGCGGTAACGGAAAGACACAGGCAGACGAACAGGGAAGGAAGGCACAGGAAACACAGAGAAACAACTGGAGGCAGAGCTCAAGCGAGGTGTACTCACGTAGGCAGCAAGAAAGTTGCAACGCACAGGTGTTCTCCATTTTCAGGTACTTGTAGGCAGTACAACAGAAAGACTAGACCGCACCTTGCAGTGACTCAGAGTCTAGTCCTTCTTCCATAGCACCCATCTGCTCCATACTTTCCATGGGCGATATATGACAAAAAGGGGCTTTGTCCGGTTCCTGAATGTACAGAGTTATTGTATGCATACTCGGAAATCCATAAAATATCTTTCCAATTACTTTCGGTCTGGTGTAGCATGCAACGTAGGTACTGTTCAAGGGTCTGCTTGGTCCTCTCCGTCTGACCATCGGTCTGGGGGTAGTGACTGGTTGATAACCTCACGTCAATTTGCGCCAGTTGACAACATTTCTTCCAAAAATGTGAAATGAATTGACTACCTCGGTCAGAGACCTATACGGAAGGAAATTCGTGTATACGAACAATGTTTTCGAGGAACTCCTTGGCCAGAATTGAAGCAGAAGGTAATACCTTTAGAGGAATAAAGTGGGCCATCTTGGAGAAAAGATCCACAATAACTAGAATGGTGTTGAGCCCATTACATGGAGGTAGATCTGTAATAAAGTCTACCGATAAGGTGTGCCATGGTGTAGGTGGAATATCCAAAGGTTGTAAGAGGCCAGCTGATTTTTTCTTCTGACTTTTGTTTTGGGAGCAAATGCCACAAGACATTACAAATGACTTTACGTCTTTTCGACAGGTGGGCCACCAGAATTGTCTCTTAATTTTAGCTTCAGTTTTTGCGATACCTGGGTGTCCTTCCATCAGGATGTCATGATAATTGGAGATGACTAGTTCTTGTAGTTCCTTGTGTGGTAGAAATAGTCGCCCTTGATAATAAGGTAGGTTATTGATGACTGAGTAGTCCGGGCCTTTCTTCACCCAGTCCTGCAGGGCTGTTGGATCAAAGAGTTGTTAGATCTTTACTTGAATATCCTCTAGTGTCTGTAGAGTGGTTATGCCAAGAATTCTTTGTTCTGAAATTATAGGCACCGGTTCCGGGTTCGCATATGCTTCTCCCATCCCTATTCGGGCTAAGGCATCTGCCTTGCCATTTTAAAAACCTGGTCAATAAGTGATCACGAAATCGAACTCGGCAAAGAACAATGCCCATCGAAGTTGACGTGACGATTGGGCCTTGGCTGTTTTTAAATACTGCAAGTTCCGGTGATCAGTGATTACCGTAATGGTATGCCTGCCACCGAGAAGATAATGCCGCCACGCCTTGAAAGCGGATTTGATGGCTAATAATTCTTTATCGGTAACCGCATAGTTTAACTCGGGTGCCTAGAACTTTCTGGACCAAAATGCTACTGGGTGAAGTTGACCGGTTTCAGGATCCTTCTGGGACAGGACAGCTCCCATGGCCAAACTGGATGCATCAGTTTCAACTATGTATGGAAGTTCGGGGCATGGATGCTTTAAGACAGGTGCAGACGTGAATTTCGCTTTCAGCTCTTGGAAGGCCTTTTCAGCTTCTTCGGTCCACAAGAAGCGTTTGTTTTTTCGCAAAAGTGCTGTGATAGGGTGTACAACATGTGAGAAATCCAGAATGAATCTACGGTAGAAATGAGCAAATCCGAGCACGCTTTGTACCCCTTTAACTGAACTGGGTGATGGCCACTTGAGGATTGCGTCCACCTTTCGAGAGTCCATTCGGACTCCTTTTGGAGTCAGGATAAATCCAAGCAATTCAACTTCTGAAGCATGAAAAACGCATTTTTCCAATTTTGCATATAACCTGTGCTGGCGTAGTTTCTCAAGGACTGCACGAACGTGCTTCACATGGTCTGATTCTGAAGAGGAGTACACTAGAATATCGTCTATGTATACAACAACATAGACGTCAATGAGTTCACGAAGGACATCGTTCATAAAATACTGGAAGGATGCTGGTGCATTGCACAACCCGAAGGGCATCACCTGGTATTCGAATAACCCGTACTTAGTGCGAAAAGCAGTCTTCCATTCGTCGCCTTTCTTTACAAGTACCAGATGATATGCCCCTCGGAGATCTAATTTAGTGTAGATGCAAGCGTCCTTTACTTGGTCTAGTAATTCGGGGATCAGCGGCAATGGGTATCGGTTCTTAACCGTGATCTGATTTAATGTGCGGTAGTCTATGCATGTTCTGAGGTCACCTTCCTTTTTAGGCACGAAGAACAAAGCAGAAGATGCAGGGGACTTGGATGGGCGAATGAAGCCATTAGCAAGGTATTGGTCCAAGTATTGTCGTAGGTGAAGGTTTTCGGGTTCCGTAAGGGCGTAGATCCTACTACATGGAGGTTGTGCACCGGGTATGAGATCGATTTGACAATTGTATGATGTGTGAGGTGGTAGGGTGTTTGCCTGTTCCTTTTGGAAAACATCCTGGAATTCTTGATATTCCTGAGGTAACAGCATGACTGGAGTAGCGACTGTGGCCAGGCCTTGGTTCAAGGGTTTTTTTGGGTAACAAGTATGTGCACAATCCGGGAAGGTTATTCTCTTCTCTCGCCAATCAATACAAGGATTATGTGTTTCCAACCAAGGTATCCCCAGTATTATTTGGAACTGCAGGGCTTTGATTAAATCAAACACAATAGTCTCTCAATGCCCATCCTGACCCAATAGTGTCATCTCTGAGGTGGAATGAGTTACAGGCCCAGAGGCAATTTCAGTTCCATCGACTGTGGTGATGACATCCGAAGTGGTCTTTTTGCAGAGAGATAGATTCATCCTAGAAGCCAACTCGTGGTCCACATAGTTTCCTATGGCCCCGCTATCAATGTATGCCCTCACTGCGTGCATACGTGATGGCTGCCTTGGATCTATAAGGACCAATGGTATGATGAAGTGCAAGGTCTGAGTATCCTTCTTCAAGCTCGGCAAGCAGACCTCTACGCTTGTCGGGCGTGGTCGTTTCCCGAATCAGGCTCTGTTTGATTTTTATCAGCAACTCCGACTACTTTTTTAGATGTTTTTATAGGGCAATCCCGTAGAAAATGTCCTGAGGTCCCACAGTACAGACACAATTGCATCTGCCGCCTTCTTTCTCTTTCCTTTTGAGTTAAGGGTCCCTTGACCACCCCGATCTGCATCAGTTCTGATACATCTTCCTTTGAGGGTAACATTGGGTTTAACCAATACCCGATTCTCGAATTTAGCTCGATCAGCCTTTCTATTCTGAAGTCGGTGGTCTAACTGGACCACTAAGTCTATATATTCTGCACAATCCTGAGGTGGGTTCACAACTTGGGCCAAAACGTCTTTGAGTTCACCCCGAAGGCCACGATGAAATAATGTAATTCGTTTTACCTCTGGCCATCCGGTTTCCACCACTAACCTATTGAAAGTGGCGATATAGGTTAGTAGATCCTGGTTACCTTGTCGTAATGATAAAAGTTCGTTATCCAGGGCCTGTCCCTGTGAATGTCTGGCAAATAGTCTTTACATGCTCAATTGAAAACCTTGAAAATCCCGAAGAAGAGGGTCATCCTGGTTAACTAATGGAATTGACTAATCCGCTGCGCTGCCACTAAGATATGATAGTACAAAGGCTACTTTGGTTTGGTCGTTCGGAAAAGCTCCAGGTCTGCATAAAAAGTGCAAGCGGCATTGGTTCATAAACACAGCGAAATTTTTTGGGTCCCCAGCAAAGCGTTCAGGTGGAGCTAAAGGAATGCTCCCTGGTAGAACCACTTGCACAGGATTGCTCGATGAAACAGGAGTTGGATTCCCCCCGAGTCCAGATAATGGTGTTTGCCCAGCTTGGTTTTGCAGTAGTTGTCTAGCAAGATCATCAGTGCGCTCCTTTGACACAATCAGTTCTCTCCTGAGGGCATTAGTCTCTTGGCGCGCGGAGTGCACTTCTGCCCTAAGTTCCCCTAGCAATAGGGCTAGTTGGTCGGTTTCTGAGGTTTCCATAACGCCCGGGTGGGGATTTGTAGATAGTCTTTGCGTTCTGTTACGCTCACCTGGCTCCCACAGAGGCGTCGGTTAGACTCGGACAGCTGCGGTCTCCACCCACGTGATGCGTAGTGCAGCGATGACTGACTAGATCTGCCCTCCTAATCTCGTCTGCTTAACCCGTAGAAATATTCTCCTGCAAGTGGAGAGATGTTATTTAGCCACTTGTGGATTCAAGTGATGGCACCCCCACAGTTCCCCCCAACTAATCATTTCCGAAATGCCCTCACAGCAATCTCACCTTCTATTCTTGAAAGATGAGCTCTCCATCCTGCGTGGATTTGCAGAGGCGTGTCGATTCCAGTTACTTCACTGGTTTGAAGGCTCGGGAAAGTTCCGGAGAGTATGGACTCTGAGGTTCCGGGTGAGGACCAGTAAGTATTAAGTTCATAGAGTTCAATATGTCCGATGTGCACTCTTGTTCCCCCCTTCCTTTCTTGTCTTGCAGCTGGCTCGTGAAAAGATGCTCTTGTGGCAGCTGGTGGCGCTCAGGTAAGAACAAACAGAGAAGAGAGTGGGCACCACAGAATGTTCAAAATGTTCAAAATATTCAAGTAAGTTTGAAGTCAAAATCAAATGTTTCAAAAAGAATATACATCCAATTAAAGAGGAGCTGGCTATGACAAGTCAGGAGACACCCGGACTTATAATTGTAACACATGCAAAAGACCAAGTAATAATACCGGGTCACACAACCGCTCTCATATGGGGCCCAACTCGGGCACGTGATTATTTCTGGTTCAAGACGATATGCTCAGGTATTCATAGTGTGCAATACTTCTTAGAAAATAGGAAGATGAGTCTGTTTGATTCATATCAAAATGATTTATCCATAGTAGTTCAAATGTAAAGCTATCACTAATAATCCTTAGTGAGGAAGCAGTTGCCACAATCCAAATGTGGTAGACTAAATAAGCCAATGCATTTCGGAAATTATTTCCTTCATCAGGGCAATTCTAATTGTGTAAGTCAAACAAGCAGATATGTAACATTATAAATTCACATCATGGTAACAATTCAAACAAAGCACACATTGAAGAAAAATGAAAGGAAACATACCAATCAGTAGATATTTCATGATGGGTATTTATGAAAAGCAAAAAAGAAGAAAAATATGCAGTAAGTAGTTTGTAAGGTACGTAAATGAAACCAAGGAATATCAGGCTTGGTTTTACCTCATAGGTGTGGCCAGTGATGAAAAACAGAACGTCCTGAATTCATACCCACTCAGCAGTGGGTTGTAGATAACATTATACACGAATGAATGGAGAAAATCCACTCGTGTTTACAAGGGAACAAATCTGTGGATCATAAAAGATCCAGTTAGTTGCTGTGTCTTAAAATACACTCATACGTAGTCAAGGGGAAAGCGTTGAAGTCAGACTCTCACCTTGCAGTACACGGAGCGAAACAATCCTCCACCGTGCAGCTGCAGGGCAGTGTCTCTGACTGCCGTGTGAAGCCGTTGTCTCGGCAACGGTTCTTTTGTTTAGCACGTGACCGCCTCGTATCTGTGGGATGAAGGTGGTCACAAATAGTGATGTAAAGTCAGCCAGAGCCCACATAAAATAACAAACAAAGTATTTATGGGGCATCACCAATGGGTGCCCGTAATTGTAATGACAGAATCTAACTATAAAATAATGAAACAAAATGATGGAAATGGAAAAAATACTGTCACAGGTCCTGTGGCTGACTGGACAGCAAGATGTAATGAAATTAAACAAAGGTAATGTGAGGTGAAAACAAACATAGTGGGCAATAGGAAACAGTAGAAAAACTGGGAAGAACCCCAGTGGACCTCAAACGGTGGGACTATTCAAACGTTGCTAAACAGTTGAAGTACAGCCTCAGTGCGTAAGGTGTCACTGTGAGGCGGCACCTTGGGTCCCAGACACCGTCCGGGACATGCACTAGGGCTGTTTTTAGAATGCTCTAAACATGATTAAACATGATTAAAGTGGCATGTACCAAACAGTAATAAAGAAATAGAGCAAAAAGGCTTCTATGTTTCACAAGAGTAGACCACGTAAGGTGGATTGATTCGAACATTGCTACAGAGGTCAAGTTCAACTAAAGTTCAGAGGGTGTCAACATGGGGCGACCATGCAACAAGGATGGTATCCGAGTGTTCAGAACATCATTCACAGATTACTCTGAGCATCATACGAAGTAGCAAATGCAATAACAAGTCTGTAATTAAAGCACAGGGCAAAGAGACCCCTATGTATGAAAACATGTTAAAGCATACACCTGTGACACAGGAAAAACAGTGGTATCACAATCAAATATAACTGTGGTAATTGATTTCCTCATTCAAACCACTCGGGACCAAACTACAGAGTTTATCCAAAATGTCTCTCTGCGATTGAGGCGCAGACCTAAATCTTCATGAGGATTATTTCTTGTGAGAACTTCGAGAATCAGAAACTTAATTTGTGAAAGATTGTGATTGTTCAAGGCCCAGTGGCGAGCCACGGCCGAATTAGGGTTGGAATTACGAATGCACGACCGGTATTCGTTCCATCTGATTTTGGCTGCTCTAGTTGACTGGCCGACGTAGTATGAACTTTAGTTGAACTTGACCTCTGTAGCAATGTTCGAATCACTCCACCTTACGTGGTCTACTCTTGTGTAACAGAGAAGCCTTTTTGCTCTATTTCTTTATTACTGTTTGGTACATGCCACTTTGCATTTTGTTTAATCATGTTTAGAGCATTCTAATAACAGCCCTAGTGCATGTCCCGGACGGTGTCTGGGACCCAAGGTGCCGCCTCGCGGCGACACCTTGCGCACTGAGGCTGTACTTCAACTGTTTAGCAACGTTTGAATAGTCCCACCTTTTGAGGTCCACTGGGGTTCTTCCCAATTTTTCTACTGTTTCCTATTGCCCACTATGTTTGTTTTCACCTCACATTACCTTTGCTTAATTTCATTACGTCTTGCTGTCCAGTCAGCCACAGGACCTGTGACAGTATTTTTTTCCATTTCCATCATTTTGTTTCATTATTTTTTACTTAGATTCTGTCATTACAATTACGGGCACCCATTGGTGATGCCCCATAAATACTTTGTTATTTTATGTGGGCTCTGGCCGACTTTTCATCACTATTCGTGACCACCTTCATCCCACAGATACGAGGCGGTCATGTGCTAAACAAAAGAACCATTGCCGAGACAACGGCTTCACACGGCAGTCAGAGACACTGACTTGCAGCTGCACGGTGGAGGATCGTTTCGCTCCGTGTACTGCAAGGTGAGAGTCTGACTTCAACGCTTTCCCCTTGACTACGTATGAGTGTATTTTAAGACACGGCAACTAACTGGATCTTTTATGATCCACAGATTTGTTCCCTTGTAAACACGAGTGGATTTTCTCCATTCCTTCGTGTATAATGTTATCTACAACCCACTGCTGAGTGGGTATGAACGCAGGACATTCTGTTTTTCATCACTGGCCACACCTATGAGGTAAAATCACGCCTGATATTCCTTGCTTTCATTTACTTACCTTACAAACTACTTACTGCATATCTTTCTTCTTTTTTGCTTTTCATATATACCCATCATGAAATATCTACTGATTGGTATGTTTCCTTTCATTTTTCTTCAATGTGTGTTTTGTTTGAATTGTTACCATGATGTGAATTTATAATGTTACATATCTGCTTGTTTGACTCACACAATTAGACTTGCGCTAATGAAGGAAATAATTTCCAAAATGCATTGGCTTATTTAGTCTACCACATTTGGATTGTGGCAACTGCTTCCTCACTAAGGATTATTAGTGATAGCTTTACATTTGAAGTACTATGGATAAATCATTTTGATATGAATCAAACAGACTCATCTTCCTATTTTCTAAGAAGTATGGCACACTATGAATACCCGAGCATATCGTCTTGAACCAGAAATAATCATGTGCCCGAGTTGGGCCCCATATGAGAGCGGTTGTGTGACCCGGTATTATTACTTGGTCTTTTGCATGTGTGGCGCTCAGATAAGAGTCTGTATTACCCGGCGCTGTCCGGTAAATGTTGTCACGAGGAAAACGTGTTGTTTTGTCTCTCTTTACAGATGCTGCACGTGAAAATATGGAGAGTCACAAAAGGATGCCTCCAGTGGTAAATCAGGTAAGTCTATGGTGGTAAGAATTATATTTGTTGGTTCCCTCGGCTCACCTTGTGGTTTTCTTTTGTCTCCTAGGTGCCGAAGTTCGGCGAAGAAATGATGGAGGCAGCGCCGACCCAAAGGATGCTGTGAAAACTGGTGAGTATGGCGTGGCGCTGCAGCTGGAGGTGCGGCGCGTGCAGAAATGATGTTCTTTACAGGTCCGGAGACAAGATGGATCCAGAATCAGGTGTGGAATAGAAATAAGTTCGTTTTCTAACCTTGTCCCTTTCTTTCCTCTTTGTTTTAGGAGCTCCGGATTCGAGGCGGGCGTGGCAGAAGACTGGATGCAGGCTGCAGGCACGGTGAATGTTACGCTGCTGGATGCAGAATAACGCGAAGCGTGTGTTGCTGGTTGGGTGTGGTTTAAATAGCCTCAAAAGTAGTCCCAGGTAAGAAGTCCCTAGAACCACACCCGAGTAAAAAATAGTCCTTGTAGAAAAATAGTCCCTTTCAGGCTTCATGTTGGATTGGAGTCATTTGCAGCATGGTCTGCCTGAGGTAAGTAATGACTATGAGCCTGGCGCCTTAGGCGCCAGTACTGATTCCTACTATGAGCCTGGCGCGTAAGGCGCCAGGACTGAACCCAGATAGCCCCTAGCCGGGGCTGCTGAGGTTTCACTAAATGTCTAGATGCCTGCTCCCGGGGCTGATGGGCTTGGTCCGGAAGCCTGGGGGTAGGCATCATGACACCAATAGTACGTTGTAGATGTAGTGACGTCTATCACGCGTGATGTAGAGGGATGGGCGTAGACGCCCACCCGATAAGAGTTATCCAATCCGCATGCCCTATTATCATATACAGATGTAACACCTATACTTAAGTTACATTTCCTAATCAATTATATTGCATGATGATTTTTTATAGAATTAGACGTCAGTGATGACGATTTTCACCTATAAGAGTTGCTGTTCGACTGAGGTTCGAGGAAGTCGGAGCGAGACAGGTGATCGCAACGCTGCTGATTTCCATTTCTTTCTCTGTTTGATGTACTTGTCATTAAACAGACTTCCCTTTGCCAACTTACTGAGTCCTTATTATTGAGTTGTGTTGGAGTAAGTGAATCCTGCACCCCCCTTCCTCACATGGTGCAGCTATCTTGTCTTACAAGTACTAGAGGGTGAGCGCTGACCTATGAACCCGTCAGTGATTTCCTCTCCTCCAGAACACTTGGTAGCGTGAGGACGGTTTCGGCCATTAAGTATTGATTATATAATAATAAGACACCTTAGACCGACGGCACGAAGTAACTCTAGGCCTTCGGCAAGATCATGAGTCCTTTCGCCATTCCGGCTGAGTAGACTGAGAAGCTCCCCGTGTAAAATGATAGAGTAACATTTCAAAAATCTGCAGTGGGTCGGAAGGAACCCGCCTTTGCAAGCATAACCCTTCTCATTCCCACGGGCAGCCAATCGGACGAAAACCTTAAAGGCAGGAAGAGGAAGGGGCGGTGATCCCGAGGTTCCAGAGAGGAAAAGATGCGATTGGTGAGTGAAACAATAAACTTGTTACTTTGGCAAATGTCTTGTAGGCATTAAAACAAGTAGGGGAAAGGTAACGGAGGGTGGCGGTGAAAAAATAAAGTAGTTAGAAGTAGAGAATAGGGGGTAATGACTCAAGCATAAGAATAAAGAGTGGATACCGGGGGGACACCTGAGATAAAACGTAAGGAGTACCAGGGGGGCACCTGAGATAAAAAGTAAGGAGTACCAGGGAGGCACCTGAGATAAAACGTAAGGAGTACCAGGGGGCACCTGAGATAAAAACGTAAAGATTTGCCTTATTCCTGCGCTTTAAAGAGTGGTCAGAAGAAACGTGAACTCATAGCCCAAAGTGGGGGGACGATTTAGGCTACAGTGACGATTAAAAACAGCATCGCAGGTATACGTGTGTCCAGCTGGTGTTCGTCTAGTCTGTCGAGTGTCCAGCATATGTGTCTTGTTGTATGTCACATGTAAAATAATTGTATTAATGATTGGTTGAAATGCATTTTGGCTTTACGCGATTCCGTAACTAAGAGGGAATCGCCATTGAATTGATGGGTTTTGAGTAAATTGTTAGTATAAATTTTGGCGGGAAAAGATTGGATTGGAGCTTGTGTAGGTGGTGCTCGCTCATACTATTGGAGGGTTAAAGAACTGTGTAAATACTGTTAGTAACGAAATAAAAAATGGAGGAAGTTACCCCGCTTGCGCATTTGTGCATGCAACTGCCCAAGCATGCACCAAAACTAAAGAAATACAGCACGGAGTGGGTTAAGGGTACCGCCAATAAGATGTTTATGCCTTGGCCCCAGAACGGGTCACTCTCTAAGGCTGACTACCTTCCTACATGCCACATATACAGGCAAGAAGCTAGAGAAACGTCTTGCTGTTCTAGAATTGTGGGAAATGTTTGAAGAAATGAAGGTGGAAGAACCACCCACAGACTGGATACTAAATGTATGTACGGAGGGGGGTGAGACGCCTACCGCGCCACCAGCCCCGCCTGAGCCAGTCATTGAAGGAAGTAAGTCAGAGCGTCTGTACCCACTAAGAGAACTTAAGGCAGCCACGGGGTATAGCAACCCCGCATATGAGTCGCCTACGAACAGTAATGACGATAATAAGGGAAAAGAACAGGAAAACAATATCGCCTCCGCGGTCTCAAGGGACAAAGAGAGATGCGAAGATGAAGAGAAAGATTAGGCACAGAGTTGTGCACCTCCAGATAAGGAGAAAGAGGGAAATAACCGTAAAGGAAATGAAGGTAGAGTTGACGAGATAGCATTTGCGAAAGACGAATGGATGGGAGGTCAAATAATACTGAAGTTGGATGGAAAAGGAAGTGATGATTTGAGGCCAAGGGAGAGGTCTGATGAGATGCAAAGGAGAGAGGGAGAGAAAGGGATGGATGAAAGGACAAGGAAGAAAGATAGGCTAAGGCGAGAACAATTTTATCGCAAAGAGCAAGGAATACCGCTCAGTCGCACACAATACGCAGCCTATAAAAAGTACAGGCAGAACATGTTAAGGTTAGAGGAAGAAAGTAGAGTGCACGAAAGGAAAGTAAGAAAGCAGGAAGATGAGAAAAGTAGAAGGGCAAAGGAACGTAGAAATGAACGGATGAGGCTAGAGAAGAAGCAAAGAAGCGAAAGGAAATAGACGAGGAAGTAGAACGTAAGCGCAGACAGAGGGCACGGGATCTTGAATATTTGGAGCGGGAAGTGATTAAACCCAATCTTGCAGTAGAATGGGAAGACATAGAAGAATTCTTTCCTGCAAGCAATGCGGTACCAGGTACAAGCAGGACAAATATTGAAGATGACTTCGACACCAGAAGCATCGGGGAAACGATCGATAAAATCTACGACGAGATGGGGCTAGAGCAGATATCCGATGGGGAAAGGGAAGATGAGCGCTTAGAGAGCACTCAGCTATATGATACTGAGGATGTCACCCGAAGTAGTGGGAGCAGGGGACTGTCCCTAGACAGGCTGGAGATTGGGCAGAACGAAGAAGATGCAAGGAGTTGTGTAAACTGGGATTATTCAGAATCTGACTCCGGTGGGGAAACAGAGGATGTGGCGCATGAAGAAGGGAGACGGTGCGAAAAACGGCTCCCAGTGGACTGAGGGGTACGATGGTCAGATGCTAGCGAGTCCACAAGTAGGACACCGAAGTCTGCCGCGCAGTCCGGCCGACATGAAGGAACACCCCATGGTCAGAGGGGGGCGTCAGCACCAGCCTATACAGACAGACTAATCCAAAGTGCAGATCTGATATTTCTCTAGGAAACCTGTCTGATGTATAATGTGGGAATTTATGGTTTTTCAACTTTTCAACAGCTGGCCCAGCAACTGGGGGGGTAGGCCAGCAGGGGGTCTGCTTGTGGCAGGCATGTAGAAATGATGTTTTTGTGTCTTCCGAACTGTTATCAAATGAGAAACAGGGTATTCAGATTGTGAGAGTGACCATCTCGGGGGTTAAGGTAGATGAGCACTGGTTCGTGGTTAATTTGTACTGGAACTGTTGGGGCTGCAATCTTTGGGAGTTTTTACAGGATTTATCAGATCATTCTTGTACAATATGTCTCCTTATTCCCAGCAGACCAACTCATAATAGCAGGTGATCTAAATTCCAAATGTGTTGATGCCTTGGTTAGAGCATTGGGCCTTAGTAAATCCAGCACAAGGAATGGGAAAATCCGGATAAAATTTATGAGGGAAAGGGATCTCTGGTCATTAAATGGAAATGTGTTGGGTGATCTCTCCTGTGAACCCACGTGGCATAGAGGTGCCTCCTTTTCTACATTAGATTACTTTTTTGTATCTAGAAAGATCTTTGATAGATGCTCAGAATTTGTTGTGACAAGAGGAAATATAGATGATCATGATATATTGATTGCCACAATTTCTTGAGAAAGGGCGTTGGTCCAATTAGTTTACCAGCCAGAGGTTGTAGTAAACTCTGCAGGTAACCGCATAAGAAAATTTGATAGAGGGGGTGTGACTCTCATAAATAACTTGTCTAGACGAGTTAAACAGTTACCTGACAGAGAGCTCTACGCTTGTTGCACCCCGGTCAATTTTCAAGCATTCTTGTGGGAATTCAGTCCTCAATCTGCCCAGAGCAGTAAAAAACCTGTGACCCATAAGCATGTTTTTGATTCACAGTTTCATGAGTGCAAGAGGCTGAAATGGAAACAGATTGTCAGATTAAAAACAATGGGCCTTGATAAAGACCTTTTGGATAAATACATAAGGGATGTGAATAACTCTCACAGGAATTGGGTATGCTCGCACAGACACCTAATTTACCAACAAGATGGCGAAAAGATGTTGAGGGCGGTATTCCGCAGTAATTGTAGGAATTTTTGGTCATTGGTAGGCTCGTGGGATAACCAAGAGTCGATCTTGCAGGAGCAGGTGTGTATCCGGCACTTTACAGAGGTTTATGGTGATTCCGTTACATCAATCCAAAAAACGGATTTGGGAGGTGCATGGGCCTTATCCTTCTCATGTGAGTCTATTGAAAAACAGATGAATAAATCGTCCAGTACTAGAGCGGTTGGCCCCAATTGCCTTAGTAATAGTATTCTAAAAAGGAATCCCTCCCTATGGGCACGACTTTTGAAACATCTATTTGATAACATTCTATTGACTAAAGAATTTCCGGAATCCTGGAGATCTTCAGTGGTGATCTCCATTTTTAAAAGGGGGGACCTTTTGGCTGCCTCAAATTACCGTCTGATATCTCTTTTAGATGCAGACAGCAAAATCTTTGTGGGCTTGATCTTGGCAGAAATGGAGATCTGGGCCAAGTCTAAGGGCATCATCCCTAAACAACAAACAGGGTTTAGAAGAGGGCTGTCAACCTCCCTCAATGGACTGGTATTGAGTTGTCTCTGTGCTCAGTCGGGAGGGAAAGGTGGGTTGCCCCTTTTTGGAGGCTGGATTGACCTATCCCAGGCGTTCGACACCATTAATAGAAATTTGCTTTGGAAAAAATTGAACGCCTGGGGGGTCCCTCCTCACCTCCTGTCCATACTCATCGAACTCCATGAGAACACTTCTATGCGAGTTAGATTATCAAGAGCTGGCGCCCTTTCGGACCCAATAAAGATAAAACGAGGTGTCCACCAGGGATGCCTGATTGCCCCCTTTCTATTCATTCTTTTTATCTCTCACTTGACCCTATGGTTGCATGATAGGGGTCTGGCCTCCCCAAAAACTGGTGATCTGAAAATTCGTTGGCTTGCAAATGCTGATGACGTGGTAGTCTTGGACCACACTCAAGTGGGTCTCCAGCGTCTATTGTCGGCCCTAGCAGACTATGCCAAGTGTAATGACTTAAAGATTAACCCAGAAAAATCTAAGATTCTTGTATTTAAACATCCTAAAAAGTTAATAAAGTCATTCACTTGGGTGTTGGAGAACCGGGTTGTAGAGGTTGTACCCGAGATCACATACTTAGGTGCTAGCATTCAATCTTTCCCGACTATGGGTCAGGTTGTCGCAACATTAGAACTTAAGGCACTTAATCTGTGAGTAAAGATGTAAAAAAGTCTTTATAAATTCTGTAAATTCTCTATCCTGCATATGATTAAGTTTTACATAGGCAGGGTAGTTCCGATTCTTGTGCTTGGTTTGGAATTTAATCCCCTATCTTTCAATATAGAGTGGGATAAATTGGAGGCCAAACTGTTGAAGAAGCCACTGAATTTGCCCAACTGTGATCCTATTAGTTGTCTGAGGTATGAACTGGGCTTGACCTCATTGAGGGGAATTATGGAGTGGAAATGGGCCTAATTGTTGAGATTAATCTTAGACCCACCCAAATCCTCATTATATGAAGATGTTGCATTGGCCAGGCAGAGAGGAGGTAATATCTTCCTTACTAACTTGGAGACAAAATGTCAAGAAATACTGGCTGAGCCGGATTGTTCTGTGGAACTTCTTGTCGAGAATCCTATGAAAGTCAAAGGGCCTCATTACGACCTCGGCGCTAAACGATGGTGCTATTAGCACCATGGTCCATGCCGGGGTCCGCCATGGTGAATGGTGGAATTACCGCCCCATTCCAAGGTTGGCGGGGCGGTAATTCCCCATTCACCATGGCCCCTTCCCCATTCCCATTTTTGGCCCATAGGGCTCAATGGGAATGGGGAAGGCGCTAATTACGGCACCGTAAATTACGGTGCCGTAATTAGCTCCTAGGTCCCTTTGCGGGTTGGTTTTTTTAACGCCTGCTAAAAGCAGGCATTAAAGCGCAACCCGCAAAGGGACCTCGTAATCAGGCGTTAAGGGTTTAACAGCGCCGACACCTTTTACGGCGCCGTTAACCCCTTAACGCCTGGGTTGTAATGAGGCCCAAAGTGCGCATTCAGCAAGCTGACTGCATCAGGACAATTGAGAAAATGAGGTTGGCAAAACTTTTGGCCTCTCATAATCAAACTGCTAAAAGAAGAGCATATATGCCACATTGCTTAAATTGGTCCTCGGATTCAGCCATCAGATCCATTTTTTTGAGATTTAGATTGAATCTTCTTCCCACACAGGAAATTCTATCAATAAGAAATAGTGAGGACTACCCGACTGATTTGTGTAACAAATGTGAGGATAAGGAATGTCAGTCCCTTTACCATTTAATCTCAAAGTGCCAAGGTACGTGGGCTTTGAGAGTATCTAGATTTCGGGGTTTTGTTCATGATATGAGGGGGTTGAACATGGATATATTTTGGGAGCGATTGTGTTCCGGAGTGGAGGTTTTTTTGACATTGGAGGTAGTTGCAGTTCTTAAAGAATTAGGTTTGGGGGGGGGAGATTTGTAAGCCAAACAAGATTCTAGTATTGTTGAATATATGATTGTTGTTCTGAGGATATTTTGGTTTACATTGATGCATTGGGCCTCATTACGACCCAGGCGGTAAGTTACCGCCTGGGTCGTACCTTTACCACCATGGCGTAAACTACGTTTACGCCATGGTGGTTGGCGGACTTACCACCCCATTCCGAGGTCGGCGGGGCGGTAAGTCCCCAATCCCCATTTACCCTTCCCCATTCCCATTTTTGCCCCATAGGGCATAATGGGAGTGGGGAAGGCGTTAATTACGCCACCGTAAATTACGGTGGCGTAATTAACAACATGGTCCCTTAGCGCCACGGATTTTAACACCTGCTAAAAGCAGATGTTAAATCCGCCATGGCGCTAAGGGACCTCGGAATCAGGCGGTAAGGGTCGGCGCTGTTTACGCTGCCGTAAACCCCTTACCGCATGAGTCGTAATGAGGCCCATTGTGTTTTAACCGGTTTTCCCTGTTTTTAATTTTTTTGTAGGTCTGTACTGAGGTTTATTTTTTTTTATATTTCTTTTTGTTTTATTAATTATTCTGCATTGTCTTGGTTTAACTGAGTTTTCTTGTTTGTAAAAAAATATTCCGTGCTGTTCAGTGTTAAAAGCCATTATATAGTTTTTATTAATTATGTATGATAAATGTATGGCTAATTCACTATAAATAAATAAACAATAAGGGCATTGCCAGGTAGACGGCAAGGCAGGGATGCCACCCCGGCGATAGACCGGAGAGCTATGGGGAAAGGGAAGGAGGACTGTGCATTCCAATTCCCATTGCTAGAAAAGGGGGGAGCAAGACCACAATATATTCCATGGCCGCACATGGACCGAGAGAACCTTAAAAATAAGCTTCCAATGCTGACATTGGGAGCCGGAAAGAGAATACACGAGTTAGAGAAAATGATGGGGGGTGTCACCTTAGCTATAGGGGACATAAAGGGCCTCCTAATTGCCATACTTAGTGAAAGAGCAGATGATGTATGGAAACGGGCAGGCTATCCTAGGGTAACCCTAACTAACACCTCCCATGATGGAGCTCCATTTAATAACTGTAGGGCAGCAGTGTGGAAAGCGCTGCAAACGCTATATCCAGACATTTCTGATATGGGGGCTATAATGACTCGGAAAATGAAAGAGTCAGATGATCCGTTGATTTGTATCCAGAATTTTCAAGACACGTGGGTGCTCGAAATGCATGAGTCTTGGACGAAATCTATCCCTGTATTCTACCACATATTATGCCAGAGGTTGCCTGAACCGGTGCAGAAGCAGCTCAAGAAATTGGTAGGAACAGAAGCTAAACCGTGGGCCGAAAAATACAGTTGACAATTGCACACTACTGTAGATTGTTGCAAGAAAAGAATCGGAAAAAGGAGGCAACTTGCAAGGGCGAGGAGGCGAAGCTGGTGCAAAAGAAGCTCTCGAAGTATGCTCTCGAGGGAGCCATGCTCACCATTCCAGCCAAACCAAGCGCACAACAAGCGACCAACCCATCGCAGAATAATCAGGGTAACGTGGGATTTTACCAAAGAGGAAGGGGTTTTGGAGGAAGAGGATGGCAGAGTAATCAAGGAGGGTCTCGAGGTAACCAGGGAGGATTTCAGAATAATCAAAATGGCTTTCAGAACGTGCAGATGGGCGGTCCAGCTATGCCAGATGGACAGATGGCCCGACCACCGCCAGTGTGTTGGCTGTGTGGAATGTCAGGACATGTGGCGCGTATGTGCAAAAGCCAAGGCAAATGGCAAAACAGCCAAGGGATGGGGGCAGTGCACAAAATTACACAGTGCAGCCGCAGGTGTCAGGCGTGCAGCAAGGTGCACAGCAAGTGGTTCAACCACCGAACATGGGGAACTTGCCGCAGGAACAATCCCAGCAGGCACCACCGCAAATGTCACAGGGCACTAGCTCCAGAGGGGGAGTTAAACCTGGGGCTGAGGGAAATCAACAAGTATACAGTGGGCCGAACTTATATATGAAATAGGGGGACTCTGATGTGCTCTATCCTATCAGTGACACCAGACCCTAACAGGGAACCAAGGGTGAATGTCACCATAGGGGGTAAAGAATATTGCTTCTTAGTTGACACGGGAGCAACGCGCTTGTGCATACGAGAGGGCACATTTTCCTTGTCCGGCGAGGCTATAGATACTCAGAGTTTCAATGGAGCTCATAGTAGAGTTCCCTTTACAGACGCACTCCCAGTCTCAGTGGAAGAACGCGAAATGAATGTACCCCTATTATATTCACGTCAGACCCCAGTAAATATTCTGGGCCGAGACCTGATGACTAAATTAAACATGACCATCTCGTTTACCGAGAATGGTATAGTGTGCTCCACTCCTGGAATGCATTATTCAAACGGGTGCGAAATGATCAGAGAATGCTCAGGACGTATGGCCATGAGAGCTGTACCGTTAGAGCCAGAAGTCTTTGCATATGGCGTGCGGGTGCTTATGGCGGGACTGCCAGGCCTCGCAGATAGAACTATGAGGACACCTGATGAGTTTCTGTTCAGGCCAAGAATACCCATGCACGAAGAGGAGGGACAAGTATTTCCCTTAATGATACAATATGCCGCAGTGCGAGGGAAAGTGGTATTGGGCGAAGGATATGATGACGAAGGCAGACAATGGTGTGCGATTATCGCCATCGAGGAAAGGTATCGAGTGACTGACGTCACCGATGACGATCTGTTCGAAGAGCACCCTGACCTAGAGGAGACGAGAGTGGAAGTAAGTCTCACATTTTGGGTCAAAATGATCAGACGGGAGGTGCCACAGAGAATGATGTTGGCGCTGGTATGTCCAGAATACTTTGATGACGACATGGCCCAAGTGCCTGCCGCAGTATGGACTACAGGGCCCTATGACGTAGGTCTCCTGAAGGGGGCAGGTGAAGTGAAAATTAAACTGAAACCAGGAGCAATCTTACCACGGGAGCGACAATATCCCATGTCCAGAGAGGCAGATGAAGGGATCGCGAGATTTTTGAGCATTAAACGATATAGTTGAAGCAGAGTTCCCTCTAGTCCCCAATCCATCCACAATACTGTGTAACATACCCACTGAGGCAAAATATTTCACATTGATCGATTTGAAAAACACATTTTTCTCAATTCCACTCCACCATGACTCTCAGGACCTGACGTCATTCACTTTCAGACAGATGCATCTAAAAAGTATGAGGTTGCCACAGGGGTATTGCGAGACCCCGTCTATTTTCAACAGAGTCCTGCAAATGGACCTAGGCAATATTACGGTGGACAGTGTTGTTTTGCAGTACGTAGATGACATTCTGATCTGCAGCACCACTGAAGAGCAATGCAGGTGCGACTCTGTCCAGCTATTGACTATATTGGCTGAAAAGGGATACAAAGTTGATAAGGAAAAGTTGCAGTACTGTCAACAGAAGGTGTTGTACATAGGGCAACTGATCTCTCATGAGGGGAAAAAGGTAACCCCAGAAAGGGCTTAAGCCATCATGAACACGGCCAAGCCACGCACGATAAAACAAATGCAGAGCTTCTTAGGCCTGTGCAATTATGTCAGAGCATGGGTCTTTGACTACAGCTCGTATACCAAGCCCTTGCTTCAGGCTTTAAAGAAAGCCCAGGCAACAAAAGGAGAAATTGAATGGACTGAGGCAATTGAGAAAGGGTTTGCAGAACTCAAGGGGGCAATTTGTAAGGCCCCAGTTCTCGGGATTCCTAATTATGCAGAGGAATTCTACCTGTTCTCACACTCTGATGGTAATTTTATGACAGCAGTGCTCGCGCAGCGAACCTCGCTGGGGTACAAGCCCCTAGCATATTACAGCGGGAGTCGACCCGGTTATGAAGGGCCACTTTCCATGCGAACAAAATCTAGCTGCTGCCGCATTCGCTATCGAAAAGGCCTCATCCAATGTGATGGGGTGCTCCATGACATTGTATGTTGAGCATTCACTGTTTGCCATACTAGAGAAGCCAAAGGGCACACTGACATCTCAAAGAGCATCCGCCTATGAGGTGATTATCTCTAACCCATCAATCAAAATAGTGCGATGTAAAACTGTAAACCCTGCTACGTTCATAGCTGAGCCAGTCACAGAAGGAGTACCTATACATGACTGTGCAAATTATGAGGAATTCTATGATGAGATCCCCAGGATAAAGGAAAACACCCTGGCAAGTGGAGAGATCGTCTTTATTGATGGTTCTTCGAGAATCGACCAAGAAGACGGACAAAGGTATACAGGCGTGGCCGTGGTAAAACACCTAGCAAATGGAGAGTTTCGAGTACTCATCAGTGCTTGAATACCCTCTCACTATTCTGCGCAAGCTGCAGAACTGCTGGCACTGATACTCGCCATTGAGAATCATGCAGACCAGGAAGTAACTGTATACAGTGACTCAGCCTATGTGACGTCCACAGTACATGCAGGTCTAGAGTGCTGGAAAAGGAGGGGCTACCTCCGAGCAGACGGCACGCCAGTGCAACATGCAGCCTTATTGAACAGGCTGATAAAATCACTGCAGCTCCCAGTGGGCATAGCGGTCGTAAAATGCGCCGCTCATACCAAGGGGATGGATTTCATGTCATGTGGAAATCATGAAGTAGACACGGAAGCCAATCGCATGGCATCCAAGAATGAAACAATCATGGACGTGGAGGTGGCACATACCCATGAGCGGATGATGGTAGCGCGAGCCTCACCAGAAGCCTATAGCAATATGGGGCAGACTCAGCTAATGGAGCTCCATGGGGAGGCACCTCAGGAGGAGAAAAATTTGTGAAAGGGTCAAGGGTGTTCTTTAAACCCCTCTGACGGGTTGTGGAGGCAAGACAGCAGTGGTAAACCAATAATGCCTGTCGCCCTTCTAAATGTAGCATTATAACAACTACACTACCCCATCCATATGACAAAAGAAAATCTTGCTGCAACGCTCGCAGAAGACTGGTTCACACTGAATTTAGCAGAGCATGTTGCATTTTTCATAGTGAACTGCATAATCTGCCAGCAATTCACTGCTGGGCACACATTAAAAGTAGTGAGAGGGATCATCCCTAGACCAAATGGACCATTCCAGCACTTGCATATCGACTATGTCGACGTGATTCAAGTGTGCAATGGGTACATGTATTTCATTGTAGTGGTGTGTCCGTTCTCTAGATCAGGCTTGTCCAACCTTTTTGAATGTGGGGCCGAAGTATTAACCTTTTGTCACCCAGTGGGCCGGCGAGCCAAAAGTCAACAACCTCACCCAAAGCAGTATGTTAAAAATCGATATTGTGTGACCTTTGACACAATAGCATCACAGGCAGTGATAGCCATGCAGTCCCAAAGATAGCTTTTGGTGTCATGGGCAGTGATCAAAGGTTAGTTGCTTGTGATTTCTATTTAATGATCAATGTGTCCACAGTGTAAGATAGCACTGTCACTGATGTAACACATTGTCATGCTGGTTGTACCCAAAATATGCCTCTGTAGCAACTTGTCTATGCTGGCTGTTCCCAATATAGGCCAGCATTGTCCTGTACAAAGCATGATTGTTGCTGCCTGAGCACATGCAGTGTGCCCAATACATATGGCAGCTTATCTCTGTAATACACATTACTTCTGTGGTGATGAAAGAAGCATAATTCAATTCAACAGATAAAATGTGGAAAAGCGATCACCCAAAGGTGAACCTAATTGAAGAAACGCAATGTGAGCACAATCTTAAAATATGCAACCTAGCAGGCCTAGTGCACACTTTAACTTTTCTTTCTTTCACCAATAAATCGGGGGGAAAGCGCAAACGCAGTCCCCCACTACCAGAAATGATGTAGTCGCGTATCCCGCATTTGGGGACATAGCAGAGGTCAGCAAATCCGATGTGCAATCGGTAAGCCTCACCCTGGGAGATCTGCCCTTAAGATCAGATTCTCCCCTGCCAGCTAAGTATGAGTTGCATGCAAGAGGGCAGGGGTTGGGCCAGTTCTGGAAGCCCCACTAAGCGAGGGTGAGAAGGCAGGCCCTGGCCCAGCCCCCCCCCGCCCCGGAAGCTCTGAGCGTCTGCAGAGCTGTCTGTCCCATGTGCAGGGGGAAGCTCCGGCAGGCAGAGCCCAGCAGAAGAGCAGATTGTAGCACAGTTCCTTTCTCCCATCAGGCCCTGCTCGGCCCGAGATTTGTATAAATAGCAGGATGGCTCGAGCAGGCCTGTTGGCCCCACACGGGCCCATGGCCCTCCTGAGTGGAGCTGCTCAGCTCTGGGCCCATTGACACCATCGTAATCATCCTGGACCTCGACGCTCCACCACCCCTGAATCTCCGAGTTCTGCTCAATGACAATGCTGAAGCTTTGACATCTTTGCCGTAACCATATGCCGTGTTGTGTCAGCCGAGCCTGCACAGCGCCAAAGGCAAGCATTCCCTTGTCCGGGCCCAGAGGTCACCGAGTCTTCCAGTGCCATCCCCTTGGCACGGCCTACCCAGCGTTTTCTACCCGCAAATCAGCAACACTGCCAAACAGAACTGCATCATTGGGGCCCATTCATTGGGGCCCATGGCTGCTGCTCTCCGACTTGACCCCAGCCCAGCGTAAAGGCATCTATGCTCCTGGTCTGGTCTGATCCGAAAGACAAGAACTAAGGTATTTTGGGAACATAGTACTATTGTTTTTTTGTGTTGCAACTGTATCAGCTCACACCTCTCCTGAAGGGTATAGGCTGCCCTCAGACTGCGCTACCAAAAGAGTGAAAATAAGTTATACCTGTTGGGCTTGCCTGTTTCATTTTTTATGATTGGGATCACTGCTGCATGGGTATTAAGCACGTTTTAAATAACCTATCATAGCATACATCACAGCAAGGTGTAGGACTGAATTGTCAAGCTCCCACCCCACCCCCCATGTGGATCTGAATAAAATATGTGTAACCTTCATAAGCAACTTACAGAAACATTGGCAGGTGGTCCACTGAGGCCCATTTGCAGGTTGCATTGTGTTATTGGGGCACTACTAGGGTAACATATTGTGCGCTAGCCCTTGGTGTTCCTTTTCCCCGCCGCTTGTGCTTTGAGTCGAAGCAGCATTCTTCCTCCACGTTTTGTTCAAAAAATGAGTTGGTCACATTGTTATTCTTATTCAGATCTCCGTTATGAACTGTGCATCAACCTGCGCCCAATGTTTTCAGCTCTGTCATCCTGCTTCCAATTGTGCCTGAGTTGATACAGAAAATGCGTTTGTTCTGCATGCGTGTGTTTATTTCTATACATTTCCCCCCCCATCTGCCATAGTTAAGTGTAGTTTGCTGCTCAACTGTAGTATGTCCAAAAGTGTAGGGTCTTTCAGTCACCCTTTGTGCTGGCTCAGGCGCCAGAGAACTCTATGGGTTATGCCCGCCGTGCAACTGGTGTTCCAGTGAGGTTTCAGCTTGCTGTGTACACACAGTATTCCCCTTTCTTCTTTTCAGATGGCTATACGCTTTAAAATGTGGTTGTTGTATAATTTACGACCTGCCATGTCGAGGGGTCACACCTGCTTTTCCTCTGCTGTTCCAACACACAATGCTCCTGGCGGCATCAATTCTTTGCAGTTTCTGCCTGCGGCCGCTTATCTCCCAATGTGTTGTGGGCCCGTGTGTTCCTGCTTCCAAATGAAGCCCACGTTGATTTTAGGAAGGCTCTGGAGCGTTTCAGCAGTGGTACGCAGAGGTGTCAGAGGGGTTGGGTAAAGTCAGTCATCTGTGCGGGCCCTCCAGGCTGCCGTGGTTTCCTCACCCCCTCTGGCCTTATGAGATTCCATTTCCCTTTTCTGCAGGCGCCAGTACGCTGGTGCTCCTTTTGCAGCCTCCCTGGTCGCAGCTGGCAGAAGCGCCCAGCGTTTTCATGTGCCAGAGGGGTTGACGAATTTATTTATTTCTGCAATGTTTGTCGGATATCTGACAAACATTGCATAAATAAGCAAATTAACACATCGTGGCTGAGGACTGTAACTACCTCTGTTGACCCCATGGGGTCACCAAAGGAAGTTACAGTTTTACGCACATTTTTTTTAAAAAATTTTTTTTACTCAAAGAGTTGTTCAACATACGGCCTCGCGGGCCACATAAAATGGCTTGGAGGGCCGCATTGTGGCCCGTGGGCCGTATGTTGGACATCCCTGCTCTAGATGGATAGAAGCAGGTCCCTGTACACACCCCGACGCTACCTGTGCTGCCAAGTTCCTAGTGAGGGAGGTATTCCCTAAATGGGGGGTGTGCGAAGTAATGAGATCAGATAACGGGATCACTTTGTAAATTCAGTTTTTGAACAGATTAGCTTGTTGCTTGGTATAAAGCACAAGTTCTCGTCGGCGTATCATCCTGACGGGAATGGGATATGTGAGTGGATCAACTGCTTGCTTAAGAAGAGGATAGTCAAGTTGAAGCTCACATTAAAGAAGGGATGCCTACACTGGCTACCATTGGCATTGTATGCACTTCGGAACCAACCCGGCTCCGACCATCATCTCACGCCGCACAAGATAGTTACAGGCAGAAGGATGAGGACCCCTCTTACCCCCCGAGATAGAGCTAGTTGTGATGCCCAGCCGACTAGAGAGGTTCTGGGAACAGAGATGCAAAAGTACCTTAACTGTATGACATCCAGCGCCTCTGTCATTACAGGCCAGCTGCAGCGACAGCGAAAAGGGGACGGCGCAGCACGAAACACAGCAGGAAGTGCTGAAGCAGACACCGAGCAAGGTGTACATGCACCCCTCGTCTTCCCTGGTGACAGCGTGCTTGTGAAGAACTTTACCAGGAAAAGATGGGACGAGCCTAGATTTAATGGCCCTTTCATCGTAGAGGACTGCACCCCCTACGCCATCAAGCTCCAGGGCAGAAGGGCATGCATCTTCTTAAATTACATTAAACCCTATATAGGAGAGACCCCTCCTGCTGCATCCAACTGCAAAGAAACCACAGACAACGGGGAAGAACCTCAGCACGTGCAGACAAGATCCCTGGCGAGGAAGAAGGACGCATGAGCAGAAAACCAAGACAAAGAACCCGGATGCTAGTTGTGGTATTAAACTGGACAGGTTCCCCAAGCAAAGGGGGAATAAGGACATAACGAACACTCAGTACATCCCAGTTGCAGGGTAAAGAGAAGCACATCCAAAGCCATAACAACATTGATAAAATGATCTTTTGAAAGCACGACATGCCCAAGTGATACAAAGAATCAAGATTCTGATAGACTGCGAATAAGACATTGCCTGAGAGTGTAACACAGTATCCTGAAGCAATCAGTATTGAGACTCTGTTCCAGCAGAAATCTCAAGTGGGATGTGCTAACCTACTTCCAACTTGTGGTGCTATCATACTCATCACTCATAGGGAGAGGAGCCAGTGTCACAGACTTTATTCAAGATCCGGCCAACAAGAAAATAATCTGGCAACTACTGACTGTCATCACGGAAGGCTTCATTGTACTGCCTGAGTACAGTGATAAGGGTACAGATGCTTCCACCACAAGTGATCATTGATGAGCTGACATACATGCTTTTCTTTCGCATCATAGAATGCCCAGGACTCGTCGGGAGAACCACAGATACCTTATCCTTTATCAGAGGTCCAGGAAACAACGAATTCCTAAACCGAGTGTGGTACAAACCGAATTACGTGCTAGCAATCCACGCAGCAGGAAAGTGTAAAAACTGTTTACGTCAAAAAAAAGGCCAATGAACTAGAGACTAGAAAATCAGAACGAATGTTGTTGTCACCAGAAGACAGCCGATATGCATACCATGTCGTCTTTCACCTCATTGAGAACTTTCCAGAACTAGTTGGTAGACCAAACAATGTTGACGTACCCGCATTCCTCAGAGACCCAGTAAAGAACACACAATTAAACAAGCTCCTGAGAGCCATCATAGTGCAACTGAGAAGTAATTAGGTTCATCAACTGCTGAGGAGAGCCTTGTGAAGAGGAGATCCCAATAAACTTTCCGTCGTGGAGCAGATCGAGGACAGAGACACTGTTATTCAACTTGACCGAGTGAAAGGAGCGGACACAAGAACTTCACCATCTTATTTTGATCTTTCTGCATTTTTCGCATTTTTTCCTATTTTTTCATATGTTCACTTTTATTTTTATTTTGTTTTTATTTTTACATTTTATTTTTGTGTGATTTTTTGCAGTTCCATCTCTTCATTCTTTCGCATTGAGCAAGTTCCAGCATGTCCTCAGGACCAAGGCAAATTCGAGGTGTGCATTGGGACCTCACCTATTATAGATATGCATAATGAATGTGATGTACCAAAGTTGCTAGCCTAACCCTTTTACATAGAATAGCACAGAAACTGTACTGAGCACCCAGAGACTGCCGTCGTCACTCACATGAGGGGGGACATTTGGAGAAGTATTCGTCACTTTAATAGTAAAGAACTCTCGAACTACGAGACCAGAGCAAGAGAAGGAATAAATAACTGACTATGAACTTATTCAAAATGGGGGCCCAGAACAGCAACTTGGTTTTACCCCCAACAGAAGGGCGCCCCCACTTCCCTGGAAGAAAATGCTGCAAATTTCTGTTCCGAACGATTATGTGTATATGTTTAGTTATTATTATTGTTTTTCTGTCGTTAACAATCAGAAATGCTTTCTTTATTGGTGCACGAAGTGTCCCAATCTCAGTGCACCCACCAGATAATGAACATCTGGGGCCTACAAAAGCACCCAGAGCCTATATAGTAATTCCAGTCCCAAGAAAACCTGATGATAAAAGTAGTGAACTAAATTTACATGTAATGAGCAATGATTTAGAAACATTTGAGGTAACAAATGAAGAGAAAAGCTGGAGACAGGGTCAGCATGGAATGAATGAAAACGCTGCACTGACCACTGCACGCACCCACACAGAGGATGCACACAGACAAGGGCAAGTGTCAATGGCTACAGGGCCTCCAACGAAGGCAGCAGAGAAGGGGAGACTGCCTACCGAACAATCTGTTCCAGAAAACAGTGGAAGTACCCAAGAGGAGCCAAGTGAAACACTAGAGAGAGAGGGCAGAGCAAAATCCCTCAAAAGGACAGAAGTAGCTTAGAAGGAATTCACAGAGAAAACAAATGCTGATAGACTATTTGTTCCCCTTCATAGTCAGAGCAAAGAAACTGCACAAGGAGTTGGAACATAGAACTGCAGAGACTATAACGACAAACACGCCAGCTCGAGCACTGCAAACAAACACCACATCTATGACTTAGCCTCATGTTGAGGAGATGGTGAGCAAATGGCGGCTAGAGAACCACAATGAAAAACAACAAGAGGAGAGGAAGAGAAACACAAAACCTTCTCCTATCACAGCGATGCAGTCGAGGCAGCCTGCTCCACCGAGACACCCAGAGAGGAAAAGCAGAACAGACGCATTTAGAGACATAGTCATAGAAAACTACAGAAGAACGCTGAGAATCAAGAGAAGCCCACACGAAGATAACAATGAACCTAATGATTACCTGGACAGCACAGCCCATCTCGGAAACATCATATGGTACCAGCAGATGAAAGAAGTAGGACGAAGGCAGTCGGAAGGAGAATGCTTCGTCTGTGCTCTCCTACCATATAGCATGGGAAAATCCAAGATCTTCGTGGCTGTAGAAATTGATGTCCTTGTATGTCACATGTAGCAATGTGTAACACAAGAGGACAATTTATGGGAAAAGACACCTCGTTGATATGGGCCAACGAAAAGGATTACCCGGATGAAGATGGCTACATCCAGGACATTAAAAAAAGAAACCGAGGGCACACCAGAAATTATGTGATCAGGTACGAGAACCCTGCCATCAAAGGATCAGGGATAAGATGGGAAGTTAACCCGAGACTGAACGTTCAAGGGAAGACTGCAGAAGAGGCTCAAATCTGGAAAGAACAGAGGCCAAATGCAGATCTGGGGGTCAGTGGTCGCCCCAGATGGATGGGAGGATGGAGTAGTAATCTGCTGAGCGTGGATGGTCCTTGGAGCCTGCAAGGAAGCAATAGAGAATTCACAGAGGTTATGCAAACCTCTGTGGCCAAAGCTAGTAAAGTTACTAACATGGGTCAAAGATAGAGGGGGACCCCTGCAGATAGTGCCACTGGAAAGCCCGAAACAATGTTTCAGAAACAATGGCACAAGAAAGATGGGAGAGAATCAAAACTGTGGAAGAATCTTTGAAGTCCCAGGAATGACACAGGTACCGCAGTTATTATGGACCATTACTGGGCGTGTGGATCCAAGGCATAAATAAGGCTGCCGAAAAACTGGGAAGGCATATGCAGACTAGCGAACGTCCACGTTCCCGCGCTAGTGATCTCTAAGAATGACCTGAAGTTGGACAGTTTCCCGAAAGCAGATGCTCATCTAAGAAAAAGGAGATCTGTGGAACTGGTATCCAGGATGAAGAGGGAAAATTACTTTTCTCCCAAATCAGAAGAGGCATTCCATGCAATCCCGTACGAACACAGGCTGTTCAGCCTCACCTCGACAGTATTCACAACACTACTCTTGCCCCACATCCAAGTTGGAGTGAATGCTAAATGGTTGCAGATAACCAGATGGGAGTTATTGCAGACCATCAATACCACTATAAAAGGATTCAACGTGATCAAAGAAGAGCTGAGAGCAATTAGACGGATGACCCTCCAAAACAGATATGTGCTTGACATGATCACTGCAATGGATGGAGACGTTTGTGCAAAAATCGGAGAATCATGTTGCACATTCGTACCATCACACGATGAAGAAAACGGAACCCTAACAGATGAAAGTGATGAAGTGGACGATGACAGCTGGTTTGGAGACCTATTCTCGTGGGTCCCACAATAGATGGCAGATATATTCAAGTTTCTGGGAGCTCTACTAGCAATGGTATTGCTAGGATTCTGTGTTATCAAGATAATCATTACACAGTGCCAGAAACCTGCGAAGAAAGCCATAGGGATGAAAATAATGGTTGATGTCGACCTAGAGTGGAAGCCCAGAGATCTGACTGATGAAGAAATAAGAGACTTTGTGAAGGCCAGCAAATTTGCGCCAGAGGGAACAAAGTTCACATACCCTAAGAAACGAAGAAGGTATAAAGGAAAATGGATCTACTGCAGCCCAAATGGACAATGTCAGCTAATGACATGGAATAGAGACGAACATTTGAAAACAGCAGGAAGTTTGAAGGGAGTGATAAAAATATGGACTCCAAAGGCACACACATTCACACCATCATGTACAAACGCTGAAGAAAATGAGCATGACACCGAAGAATCAAAAGAAATGAATGCAAAGGAGGGTGCAGAAGTGGTCGATGAACCGACCAGAGGGGGGGGTGTAGAGGCGGTCCCAGACATGGCCTGCACCCCTTCCCCTCATTTCGAGGTAGCAGGAGCGTACTCGCCAAGGTATGTGACGTATGAAGAGCAAATGAACCTACAAAGAGCTGCACTGGCACTCTGCCCAGTATACATCAGGAGATCCATACCGGTTGAAGCACCAATAACCAGACAACACTGGGCAGCACGGTACCCTATCAGACAGCCATACCAGCCGCTGATACGAAATAAGGAATACCTACACACGGTCCACGAAGAGACCCCAAAAGCCTTAATGGAAGGTCAGTGGAAATGACTCAAGGGCCTGAACAGAATCGTGAATGAACAAAAGCGGCTATCGAAGACAAGCACGCCAGTGCAAGTAACTACAAAATTAAATGTAATGGACACAGAGAAGAGACAATGTTAAAACGTGAGGAAATGGTGCTACGAGACAAGATGGAAGCAACTGACCTGTTAAACGTGTGTAAATAGGCTTGAAACAAAAGATGCTAAGAAATCGATACTGCTTGCAATGCTTAGTAGAAGATAGAGCGGCAAGCGCCAACCATATATCTACCTCAGTAATGCACATTATACAAGTGCGACTCCATTTTGTAAAAGCAGAAATGTACCCAGGTTGCCGGAGGCCTGACAGGCCAAGTTTCGTAAACCAGCCAAAGGCAAGTGAAGGAGCGGAATCGAAACTCAACAAAGAGCGGCTCATGCCTAGGAAATCAAGGTCAACCAGAGAAGGGGAGGAGAGCGTCAGCTCACAAGACTCCAACTTCATAGCATACCAGCCTGCCTCATGAAGGTCAAGATAAGGGGGGCCCATGCAGGTGGCGAGGCTGAAACAGAATTAAATGCACTAAAAGCTGGAAACTGAAGCAGATTCATGGTGAACCAACACGTGCCCAGCCAGGTGCAAAGAAGTACCATCGCCTGATGTCATCCAGGACCCGAGGATGCCATAACTTTTCCCGATAAGAGATTACAGTTTTGAGGCCATCCTTAGCCAACTAATTGACACATCGCCCTAAAGCACTGATTGATGGGAGGGAGGCAGGGTGAAACTTGGAACACCAGGCACAGGGGTATCCATTCTGCATGCTGCTAATTAAAAGTGGAAATTTATGTCTAGGGGTGTAACCTGCCCAATCACAATGGACCAAGTTATCTGGAGTCCTATAGATACTGTAACCAATAGGATGTCGTAGTTGTAGTGACGTCTATCAAGCGTGATGTAGAGGGATGGGCGTAGACGCCCACCCGATAAGAGTTATCCAATCCGCATGCCCTATTATCATATACAGATATAACACCTATACTTAAATTACCTTTCCTAACCAATTATATTGCATGATGATTATAGAATTAGACGTCATTGATGACGATTTTGCCTATAAGAATTGCTGTTCGCCTGAGGTTCGAGGAAGGCTGGGCGAGACAGGTGATCGCAACGCTGGTGATTTCCATTTGTTTCTCTGTTTGATGTACTTGTCATTAAACGGACTTCCCTTTGCCAACTTACTGAGTCCTCATTATTGAGTCGTGTTTGAGTAAGTGAATCCTGCACCCCCCTTCCTCACATGGTGCAGCTATCTTGTCTTACAAGTTCTAGAGGGTGAGCGCTGACCTATGTGCCCGTCAGTGATTTCCTCTCCTCCAGAACACTTGTATGAACTATATGATGGCGTAGAAGAAGGAGACTCACAATGAGGGGTAATTTTGTGGGCTATAAACATTTATTGTGTTGCTCAAGGAAACCTATCCCTCCCTACTTCTTAGGGGCTTACCCTGCCTAAACCTAGGAAACCTTTAATGAGCTGTCAGAATATCTGTCAAAATTAAATGTTCTCCGTCCTCCTTCAGAAACCAACTAATCTAACCCTAACTCTATAAACATAAGTCTTTAAAGTGAAGTTCATGTTTCTTGCACCAGGAGAATGACTCCCTTCTCATGGCTGCTTGTTTCAATCTTATTATTCAATCTTATTGAGACATGACTGATTCAGCTGCAGCGGTCCAGGTTTGAAATTCCCGGGTCTCATTTGCGTACTGCTGGCTTCAGCGGTAAGAACTCTTTAGTCCATTCTGGCTTTCTACTTTCTACTGTGCACTCCACACTGGTGTAATGTCAACACCATCTTGGAAAGTCTCTTTGGCACTCTTCATGCCTACAGTGATCCACCTCATTACAGTACTTGGCTGATTTTGCATATGGTGTTTCCATGGTCTTCTTTTTCACAGTATGTTTTACATTTGTCACAGTTGTGGCTTTACAATAATACATGGTTCCACTATCAATGGTGGGAGAAAAGGGTGACCATAAGGGTAGGGGGTTATGTGACAGGGTCTAAAGGGTGGCTTTTCCCCAAGTGGATGCCCTTATTCCCAGGAGGGGAGTCCCTCCCTATGAGGTCCGCCCACATATAATCACCCGTAGGTGGACTATCCGGTAGCGGCCTCACCTCCCTAGCCTCATAGGAAAGGGCTCCCCCCTGGGGAGTAGTGATGAGACCTGGTGAATCGTCACAACTACCAAGGGTTTTATAACTTTAATGTAAGGTCTGTTACAAACAGTGGGCCTCATTACGAATGTTGTGGTAAGGCAACAACAGCGCCGGTAGTGCTATCGGGGCCATTGTTACCTCGCCGCAATAGTCCGAGTATGCTCGCGGGTGCCGCTCTGGAACGCCTGACCAGACCAGGCGTGCAGAGCGCCACCTGCGAGCAGTACCCCGTTGTTGTCATCCTCCCCATTCCCATTGAGCCCTATGGGGGCTCAAATGGGAATGGGGACGTTCCAGATCCGGGTCCCGCGAAAGGGAATTACCGGGCCCTCCAAGATCGGAATGGCCCGGTAAGTCCCCTTTTGCGGGACCCGGACCCAAGTTTGGGGGTAGCCATACCCTTATTAAGGGCATGGCTACCTCCAAACTCGAAATGAGGCCCAGTGTCTCATCACAGTGCATTGTATACAGAGGTCGAACTGAACCAGTTTTAAGGAGTGTCTCATCACAATGCATTGTATACTGAGGTCCAAGTGGGTGGGAACTAACGGGTACTATGTTCTTCTACTTTTATGGGACAATCCACCATCGTTCCCATACTTTATGCCAACCGGCGCACCATTCCTTGACAGCAGATGAAGGGCGCATTTGTTTGTGTTTTCCCCTACTGGAGATTTGGACCCGAGTCCTTCTAGGAATGTTTTAGTGGCACATCTTGCTAAGCTATCTTTCAGCCACTGGATTATATTTGTTTATTTCCATAGCCTACTAGGTACATAATGGCCATTTAGGGTGGACAACTTTTGGCAAGTGTGAGGGGTCAGACATTTGAGACCGACACATAGGTGGAGTTTTCTCACATGAAGCCATTTTATTATTAAATAATAAAGGGTGAGACAAACGCCTATCATTCCCTAACCTAACAAGGAGTTCCCTACCTAACTAACTAAAGCTAAAGGAACGTGACCTAATGTCCAAAGGTATCTGTCTCTCACACTAATACAACAAAATCATACAGGATTTGACTGTTTAAACTTCACAAAATAACAAATGAATTCAAACATAACAATTATAAACAGTAATCCTTGTGAACAGGGTTGGATCCCCTTCCACTGGATCAATTCAGGATGTTTCCATTCAAAGTTCAGTTTCAGGAAAGTTCTTTTTACTTGCCAAGTTCCACTCCCGGTAGAATACACAGTTTCCCCCAATATGTCTTACACTCACAAAGTGACAATCTCAGCCAAGGCATAAATTAGTTTTCAAAAATTGATTAGCAGAGTTTGCTAATTACATTTTTCTTGATTAGCAAACAAACCCATTTGATTAGCAATTTTGTACTAATGTTTTTCATGCCACCAGAAGATACGTGTACCCAAGATATAAAATGAGCAACAATATAGCAGTTTTGTGTACCACTTAAGTAAGACATTAGTGAAAAGTCAGGCCTTGCAAATTCTTTAAAATTCCATTAGACCTGCAAATTGAGTAACTTAGTTTACCCACTCGACTGAAGAGACATGTACTAGACCCATGGCAACGGATGGCAACACATTTTAATACACTTTCTGTACAATGGTGCATTTCACCACAAACCCACTTTAGTTTGGCACACTGCTGCCACCCAGAGGCCAGCCATGCACAGTGAAACTTTTATTTGACATTTACTGCAAAGTAAAGTTTTAAATAAAAGTTTCCAACATCCCCTGCAAATGGTACTGGCCCTTCTTAAAATCTACTCGATTATTGAAGCGGGAGAAAATATTTTGTGAGCCCTGGATGAGTGTCTGTAAAAAAGGTTAGCTGCATGAATGGACACAAATAAACAGATATGATAAAAAGGCTCTGAAAACAGCTTGGCCAGCTCGCTCTACTGCAGGTGCAAATACATAATGCAATCATAATCATAGAGCAAAATTAACTCTGGAGGCCAACTACAGTGTACAGTTTTGCAGTAGGTCTGTAGATGTACAGACTGGGTAAAACTATTGATCGCTACTTTACGTAAATATCAATTCAGCTTTGTGTATTCATTATGTATAAGACTAAGCTGAGTGGATGGCGTAGGAGGCAGAGAACTGGGCAAACTACGCAGAATATTGTAGTTTGCGGCCATCTCACTTTCAGGATAGAGGTATTAAGCAACATGGTAACAAAGAATTTCAAGATACACTTCACTGTAAAACATGCAGGCAATGCAGTGTTTCACAGTAGCAATACTCTAATTATGCATTATGTAACCTATCACATTTTTAGAAAAGGAATTAAAAGCCTTTTTTTTTAAACAAACTAACACATACTGGTCTTTGGCAGACAGGATACAGTTAGCTTAATAACAGTATTATCCCAATTATTTCTGGTTTACAATTATTTGAAAAAGAAAACAAAATGTGCGAAGCACTCCCACACAGGCCTTGTGGCATATTGGTGAATGGGATGATTACTGCTGCACTCTCTCTCCATTAGCCCTTTCGAACTTGCAGTGAACAGAGAAAATAGGGTGGCGAGAGCTATGAAGGTAAGAGTGGAATGCAGGGTGAGCTGTGCTTTGATTGAACAGGGTAACTTAAATAGCTAGCTTTGCTACACAAGTGCCAATTTAATTAAAAACCTCCAGAATTGCATAGCAAATTGCTCCACAACACTGCCTATTTTATGCCTTTCAGTTCCAAACAAGGTCTCTCACACTTAAGACAATTTTTTACGTTTTCACATCCTTCTGCTTGACAAACCAAAAAGACTTTTTCTTCATACGTCAATTTGAAAAGTCAATGTAAACGTTCTTTTCTCGTAAGATCAATCAGTTGTTATGGTTAATTCAGAAGGTTATACTTTAGTCAGGATGGTTATACAACAGTTCATCAAGACCTCTCCTTCATAAGCAACACCTTAGTCAGGAAGGTTATACAACAGTTCATGAAACACAATAGTGGAATTGCCACTTCTTTTCACCACAAACTTCTACCACATTCACAGTACTTCAATTCAGCTTCTCCCTGGTCCACTCACCTGCCAGGACTAACCACTATTTGTCCCTTTCCTGGTGTACTCCCTTGCCAGGATAAAACTCCTACTACTACTACTTGTGTTCTGTGGTGATGTCTGTTCCAAACATTCCACACTTTAATCCTCAATGGTCAAAGTTGAACCATCAATGGTTTCTTGGGTAAGTCCTTTGACTTGCAACACAATTGGTTCCACAAACCATGCTGTACAAAATGACAATGATTCTCATATTGATCTATTTTGGCATAGGCAATGCAGGTTACAAGTCTATCCCCCTTGCTACAATGAGGGCTTTTCTCCCTCAGTCTCTTTTTCTTTCTACAAAACCTATTGGCTGCTGGCAATGTACTTTAAAACTTTCTCCCACAGGGTATCCTGTTCTGGGACTGCTACATTCAAATTGCCTTGATGTCACTCTTAGCTTTCTTTGGCTTTGGCAATGCAGGTTATAATGTCCCCTTGTTGGAAAATTGTATTCTCTTGGTCTAAGGATGGCCCCTCTTTGGCTTAGGCAATGCAGGTTACGTTCACTTTGCTTTATGCTTTATTTTAAAGGTTCAGTATTCAAAAGGTATATTCTTACACATGAGTCTAAATCGGAGAGCCCTGGGGTTACCTATATCAGGCCAACTCACCGGTATGTACTGCTGTCTCCTGACCTGCTGCTTCTGCTTCTTGGCTCGTCAAGAATTCCCTGGTGTTTGACAGCTCCGTTCAGCCTTCCACTGTTTGCGCAGTCTGTGAATGGAGCTTACACCGCTCCACATGTGCTCCGGTGAAAACCTCATAGCGTGGCGAGATACAGGACACAGAGAGCTTCCCTCTCTGTCCTGAGACAGCTGACCTCAATACCGCTTCCCACTGCATGACCTCTACATCTTCCAGGAACCCCGACCACCGCCATGTTCTCCTGACTGCGTCCCGCTATCAGCAAAGAGAAGGCTCCAACCACTGCCCACCTCTGCTGCTTCTGTTTGGCCCACACTTGAAAGGCCTTTAAATGTTTAAAGGTCCCACTCAGGTGTGGATCATTACAACCACTAGACCGCTCATTATAGTTTTGTAACCCTGGACCCTTCATCATCGTCGCAGTACCAAGTACCATTGAAGTCCATAATGTTCTTAGTTTTAAAAACAGAATCATCAATTTTACAATAACCCATCAGGACTGTAGGCTCAGTAGAGAAATTGTTCAGAGGGTTCTCCAATTCCTTCTGACCCGAGTTCCCTCCCATGTGATCCCCCTGCATAATATCACCCCCAGTGTCAGGATCAGGTGTAAGGTTTAGACAACCTCCGAGCGTCCACAACCCGCTGCCAGCCACCTGTTAACAGCACGGCTGTGGCAGCCCTTCTGGACCCGCAGATATGGGCCTTGCTAGCAGTCCCCCAAGGGGTTCACCACTTACTAATGGCAGCCTCGTTATTTCCGGTCAGTTTTACGTCACAAACAGAAATGGATTTGGGAACACTTATTTCTTTCTGCATCATTTAGACGATCGCGTCTTGTATTCGCATTCGCAATGGAGGTCCGTTGCTCTGTTCCTGGACCGCGGCAAGCTTCGGAGAACTCAGGGCTATACACATCTAAAGGGAGGTAAGAAGGAGGGGAGATATTTAACATCCTTTCTAAATGTATTACCTTTGTTTCCCCTTCTCTGCAGTTATTCTGCATTAAAGAGCTGCCCGCCTGCGCTTCCCTGCACTCCTAAATAAATCCTTTTTTGGCACCAAGGCAGGGATTGCAAGGGGGATTTTGGTTGTTTAAATTCATAACCTTTCTTCCTTCCCGGCTTTGGTACACTCCCTACATGGTTCCCGAAGGCTAGGTCTGTATGAATCTTGACGGAATACAAGACCCTTACACCTTCCTGAACCATGGAGACCTTTATGAAAGAATTAACCAAATCCATGTTTAAATTACAAACAGAAGTAAGCACCTCCCGCCAAGAGAATGCTGTTCTCTTCCAAACCATCACTATATCACAGAATAAGGTAAACTCTATGATAAGCAAGAGTCCCATACCCAGCAGCCCCTGCGGTACTACAGCTCAACCCAGTGGACAAAGGACACCAGATACCTCTTGTAAGGAACTTATGGTAGCAACAGTAAAGACAGACATAAGTGATCACAGTTCAAGGGTGTTTATTGAACTTTATAATGGGTGAGATAAACACCTAATTTAAACCTAAATCTAAGATGGGAGCAAGCTAAGACCATCAAATAATAATAAGGGAGTCCTAGTTGCGTCTTGTCAAATAAAAAGGGACTATACTAAAAAAAAAACGATTGCAATCCTTACTACTAGTTACAAAAAGAGTGTGGGATAATGTTCATGAGAAAAGAAAGAAGTGTTCCCAAAATGATAAGTCAGTATGGTATGGCTGGGTCTCCCTTCCCCACTTTTGAGTCATGGGATAAGGCTGAACTTTCAAGCACAGCACACTTCTTGGTCTCGACAGCACGAGGTTCGCAATTCATTTCAACGATATCAAAAATTCTTCAGAGGCTAAGTCTCTTTCCTGCGAAAGTCTCTTGCCTTAGAAGGTTTGCTGATTAGAAGTAACAAACAAACAAAAATTCTCTCAGTGTTCTTGCACCTTGGGCGATTGCCCTTCACCCCTTGGATCTCCCTCCACTGGGCTATGATCCTCCTTACAAAAACGGGTCTCCCTACGTCGGGTTCACTACGGCCTTTCTTCAACACAGTTCATGTATTGCTCAGTTTTATTAGAAAGTTGGGTGTCAGGCTCGCCGTCTTGCGCGGAGGCAGCACGTACACCTACCTCCCCGTTGGGTCTTGGTGCCTGGCTTATTAGGAAACACAGACCACCGCGACCCGCCGGGGAAGGTTGGTTAGGGTCCGCTGGATTGGATAGGTAAGGGGAATTAGGGTAACCGGGAAGTGGGCAAGGGAGTGGTTTTGGATTGGGTAAGGGGACTGGGGAAAGGTTCACCTTGGTGTTCCCTGCTGGAGCTCCTGACTTTGAGGTACACCTTCTCACACTCGTGCTCCCAAAACCCCAAGCTTAGACACCGTATATGAGCATTAACATAAAACCATATACATGAGCGTTTCCATCACGCCCCTAATCAAGCATTTCCTGGGTTGGTATCTCCCAAGCACAATCTGAACCTTTGTGACCTCCCCCCCACAGCCCTACTACTCGCCCAATAGGTAGAAATCGAGACAGCACTTAGCTCTGAGTGTTACTGCAGAATTGCTTGCGAGGTGACTGCCTGTTCTTGCCGTAATGCCTCAGTGCTGAGCGAGATGTTCGTGCTGTCAGTTCTGCGGAGCTCCGCTACAAGAGAACCAAAACATACGTGAGGCCAGGTCAAGTCCGTGTTGTTTTCACACGGTTTACAAACATCAACATTCTACTCCACAAGACGCCGAGTTACTGCACTCGGCGTTACGGGTGCTCGTAAAAGGTCTGCAACCAAGTCTTGCCACACCACGTGGCGTGCCCAAGCCTTCCCCAGCTGTCCGGCGCGTACGCGCGCCTGATTGCCTAGGAAGTATTCCCCACGAGGGCCTCTACATACACTTGTCTCGTTTTACTCTTGACAAGCGATCCACATTGATTGCTTGCGAAAGCATGCACTGAGAAGGAGAAGCACTTATCTGTCTGGGTGCGCGGGGCCTGCAGTTCTCACAGGCGGGGGGTGGCCCTGCAAGTCGCTGCCTGCAGGAGCCCTCTGCCGAGACGTCTTCTCTGCTCCGTGTCCATCAGCGCAAGCAGGGATCCTTGCGCGCACCGCGCGCATGCGCTGAAAGTCGGGTGTGGTCCGGCAAGTAGTTCTTTGGCTCGCGAACCCGCGAGCATGCTGGGCAATGTAGTCTTTCACCGGTCTAGGTGCCGGATAGCGTTTTCTGCCGCCCCCAGCCCATTTCCTGCAATAAGGACACAACAGAGTCCTGAAATATGGTTGCCTGTGTCCCATTACCTTTGTCCCGAGCCCAGGTTGCTCCCTCCCATGCAACAGATTCACCTTGATTACAGTGGTGGCCCTGACAGTACTCCCCCTCCCAACAGGTCCTGCTTGGGATTATCTTTGTGGAATCTGCGTACTAGTCGGGCAGCATGAACATTAGACGCTGGTTCCCAGGAGCGTTCCTCATGCCCGTAACCCAACCAGTCCACCAAATAATACAATTGTCCCAGGCGAAAACGTGAATCTAAAATTGCTTTTATCTCGAACTCAGGAACCCCGGCAACAGTTATTGGGGGAGGTCTCTTTGGGCGGATGGACGCTGGGGCTGGTTTGAGTAATGCCACATGAAATACCGGGTGCACCTTCATTTGTGCTGGTAAGGTAAGGCGGAGAGCAACTGGATAGAGAGACTCTGTTCCACAGGAAATGGACCCACAAACCTGGGTTGGAACTTGCGGGGCCCTACCAAGTGCAGATTGTGCGTGTTCAACCACACCCTATCCCCAACTCGATATGTCGGGGCTTGTCCCCTGCCAGCATCAGCGTACTTTTTATAGGATGCTTTAGCTGCATTCAAATTAGCCATCATACTCTGCCAGACCTTTTCTAAATGTTCCTTGAGCAAGGCAACAGCCGGTACCTCTGTACTCGTTACCACTGGTACTGGCTGAAAGCGCGGATGGAAGCCATAAGTGCCGTAAAAAGGAGATACTTTGGTAGATGCGTGCACGGTGTTGTTATATGCCAGCTCCGCCAACCAGATGACGTCTGCCCACAAGTTTTCGTTATCATATGTCATACACCGTATGTATTGCTCCAGTGTTTGGTTCACCCGTTCGGTTTGCCCATCCGTCTCGGGATGATAACTGGTAGACAATTTCAACTGCATACCTGCATTGGTGCAAAAAGCTTGCCAGAAGCGTGATGTAAATTGCGCCCCACGATCCGAAACAATATGTAGGGGTATGCCGTGTAGACGGACAATATTTTGGAGGAAAAGGTGAACCAAAGCCTGAGCCGTGGGGACCCCTTTACAAGGTACAAAGTGCGCCAGCTTAGTTAGTGAATCCACAACTACCATCACTGTGGTATAACCATGGCACCTTGGTAGGTCTACTATGAAGTCCAGTGATATTGTGTGCCAAGGCATTGGCGGCGTGGGCAAGGGGCGTAGTAACCCGGCTGGTTTTTGGTGATCCGCCTTGTTTCTCAAAAAACATTCACACATACGTAGGTATTTTTGAACATCCTGCTTCATCCGAGGCCACCAAAAATGACGTGTTAGCAGCTCGTAAGTCTTGGCTACTCCGGGGTGTCCTACAAATGGGGAATCGTGACACCACTCAATGGCTTGTTGACGAGTTGCTGACGTGGGGAGATATAGAGCCGTGCCGAAGAAAGGTAGTCCATCCTTTACAGTCTTCTTCTTGTCAGGATCGTTCCACTGGGCCAAATCGCGAGCTGTCAATGCTTTTCTGATATTGGCAAACATGTCATCAACTACCACACTACCCACGATGCATGTTGGTGGTACTATAGGTTTTGGTTCTTCCATCTCGCAATTGGATTCCAATTCCGGGTAACGAGATAGGATGTCAGCTTTCCTGTTTTCTGCACCTGGACGGTATGTGACAATGAAATCGAAGTCCGCAAAGTACATGGCCCAACCTAACTGACGGGGGCTTAGTGCTTTGGCTGATTTCAGGAATTGCAGGTTTCTGTGGTCGGTCAAAATTGTTATAGTGTGTTGAGCTCCCATCAGGTAGTGACGCCACTCACCGAATGCCGCCTTAATAGCCAATAATTCCCTGTCTGCAATTACATAATTGCGTTCTGCAGGTAACAAGGTACGAGAGTAGTACGCCACTGGATGTAAGTGACCGGTGTTATCCCGTTGGGACAATATGGCCCCGAGAGCATAACTCGAGGCGTCCGTTTCGACAACGTAAGGACGAGTCGGGTCCGCATGTAATAAGACCGGAGCTGTGGTGAAGGCCTTCTTTAAGGCCAGAAAACTGGCTTCAGCGGCGGCATCCCATTGAAACGTTACACCTTTCCTCAATAGACGAGTAATCGGCTGCACCATGTTTGCGAACCCATTGATGAATCGCCGATAGAAGTTGGCAAATCCCAGCACTGTTTGCACGTCTTTGACAGTCGTGGGGGATGGCCATTCCATAATGGTTCGCACTTTGCCTTTGTCCATGGTTACGCCTTCTGGGAGAGAATGAATCCCAAAAATTCCACTGTAGTTTGATGGAACACACACTTCTCGATCTTGGCATACAACTGGTGCTCCCTTAAACGCTGCAAAACAGCTTTTACATGGTCCTGATGCTCATCCAAGGTTTGAGAATAAATGAGAATATCATCTATGTAGACAATGGCGAAGAGATCCAAATAACCCCGCAAAACCTCATCCAAGAAGTGCTGAAAGACGGCGGGTGCGTTGCAGAGGCCGAATGGCATGACCTGATATTCGTAGAGCCCATACTTGGTTCTAAATGCGGTCTTCCACTCGTCCCCCTCGCGCACCCGCACCAGATGGTAGGCCCCTCGTAGGTCGAGCTTAGTGTAGATCTTAGCATTTCGTACCTGATCCAGTAAGGTAGGGATTAAGGGCAGCGGGTATCGGTTTTTTATGGTCATTCGGTTAATCGCTCTATAATCGATACATGTTCTTAATTCTCCGGTCTTTTTGGGGACGAAGAATAACGGTGATGACACTGGTGACATGGAGTGTCGTATAAAACCGTTAGCTAAATTTGTATCGATGTAGTTCCGTAAGTGTTTGTTCTCTGATTCCGTCAAGGCATAAATGCGACTACACGGTAATGCTGCTCCTGGTTCTAGATCGATCCTGCAGTCAAACGTGCGGTGAGGTGGCAAGGTTTCCGCTGCGGCTTTACTAAAAACATCCCGGTAAGCTTGGTAGACGACTGGTAAACTCTCTATACTCCCGATCACGTGCTTCTGACTTGGCATCTGTTGCACTTCCGGGAACACAACTGGGTTTTGGTGGCAATGCGTCGAGCAATGACTGGATGAGAAACGTAACGAGCCTTGAGCCCAGTTCATGTCTGGGTTATGCTTCCTTAACCAGGGTAATCCCAAGATCATTCCGAACTGTGGCGCTGCAATTACATCGAATCTGATGACTTCGTGATGCTCAGGGGTGCATTCCAGATGTACCCACCTAGTTTGTTTTGTTATGAGACCGGAAGTAAGCGGCGAACCGTCTACCGACTTAACTTCCTCCTGACGTTCCTTATCAAGGAGGGGTATTTCTAATTTCTCTACTAGGTTCTGATCAATAAAATTGCCCGTGGCCCCAGAGTCAATCATCAGTAAGACTGGCACCTGTCGAGTGCCCCAGCTAATTTGCCCTGGGATCATTACATGGACTACTTGCACGTGACTGGTATTAGCCAAAAGCTTCGGGGTGTTTTCTGCTTGGCTCGCCTGGACCACCCTCACTGGCGAGCGCTCTCGTTTCCCAGCTTTTCCCCTTTAGGTTTCGCGGGACATTCCCTAACAAAGTGTCCTCCCTTACCGCAATATAGGCAGAGCTTTTCCCTACGCCTCTTGTCCTTTTCTTCCTTGGTTAATGGCCCACGAATTGTTCCTATCTGCATAGGCTCATCGATTGGCTTCTCAGTTTTGGTAGTCTTTAGGTGTTGGTCAAATCGAGCTACGGGTCTGGGTTCCCATTTCCTTCTATCCTGCCTTCTTTCGCTCTGTCGTTGATCCAATCGCAAGGCAAGATCTATCATCGAAGAGCAGGTCTCTGGCTGGGGGTCTACTTGCACAATGAGGTCCTTCATATATTCCCGCAACCCTTGGTAGAATAAAGCCAAGCGCTTCTCCTCTGGCCAGTCCGTTTCTACTGCTAAACGATTAAACGTGGTTACATAGGTAACTAAGTCCTTGGCTCCTTGGCGCAGAGTGAGTAGTTCTTTATCCTTAATCAAGGTTGCTGCTTTGTGGTTAAATATTTTGCCAAACTCCTCCAGAAAGGTATCCCAATTGTATAATATTATATCGTCTTTGGTTACCAAGGGCGTGGCCCAAGAAGCTGCACCCCCACCCAGATATGATATTACAAATGCAGTGCGAGACTGGGCGCTACGAAATATGTTGGGTTTGGTAATAAAGTGTAGCTGACACTGCATGATAAATTGGTTATACCGTTGCGGGTCCCCATGGTACCTTTCTGGGGCTGCCAATGGTATTGGTGGCTCGGTAGATACATGCACCTGGACTGGGGTGGGAGGAACGTGATCCCGGGGTAAAGGAGTAGCTTGGGCAGTGCTCTGCAAGGTCAATGTATGCACTTGCCCTGCTAGATTCACATAATCTTGGCGGGTGGCCTGTAACTCCCCCTTTAAATCTTGCAAGGCTGCTAAAACCTCTTCCATGGTGACATGCTCCCCAGGCGCTTGAAGATATGTGGGCTTGCGCTACTGTCAGGCTCGCCGTCTTGCGCGGAGGCAGCACGTACACCTGCCTCCCCGTTGGGTCTTGGTGCCTGGCTTATTAGGAAACACAGACCACCGCGACCCGCCGGGGAAGGAGGGTTAGGGTCCGCTGGATTGGATAGGTAAGGGGAATTAGGGTAACCGGGAAGTGGGTAAGGGAGTGGTTTTGGATTGGGTAAGGGGACTGGGGAAAGGTTCACCTTGGTGTTCCCTGCTGGAGCTCCTGAGTTTGAGGTACACCTTCTCACACTCGTGCTCCCAAAGCCTCAAGCTTAGACACCGTATATGAGCATTAACATAAAACCATATACATGAGCGTTTCCATCACGCCCCTAATCAAGCATTTCCTGGGTTGGTATCTCCCAAGCACAATCTGAACCTTTGTGACCTCCCCCCCACAGCCCTACTACTCGCCCAATAGGTAGAAATCGAGACAGCACTTAGCTCTGAGTGTTACTGCAGAATTGCTTGCGAGGCGACTGCCTGTTCTTGCCGTAATGCCTCAGCGCTGAGCGAGATGTTCGTGCTGTCAGTTCTGCGGAGCTCCGCTACAAGAGAACCAAAACATACGTGAGGCCAGGTCAAGTCCGTGTTGTTTTCACACGGTTTACAAACATCAACATTCTACTCCACAAGACGCCGAGTTACTGCACTCGGCGTTACGGGTGCTCGTAAAAGGTCTGCAACCAAGTCTTGCCACACCACGTGGCGTGCCCAAGCCTTCCCCAGCTGTCCGGCGCGTACGCGCGCCTGATTGCCTAGGAAGTATTCCCCATGAGGGCCTCTACATACACTGGTCTCGTTTTACTCTTGACAAGCGATCCACATTGATCGCTTGCGAAAGCATGCACTGAGAAGGAGAAGCACTTATCTGTCTGGGTGCGCGGGGCCTGCAGTTCTCACAGGCGGGGGGTGGCCCCGCAAGTCGCTGCCTGCAGGAGCCCTCTGCCGAGATGTCTTCTCTGCTCCGTGTCCATCAGCGCAAGCAGGGACCCTTGCGCGCACCGCGCGCATGCGCTGAAAGTCGGGCGTGGTCCGGCAAGTAGTTCTTTGGCTCGCGAACCCGTGAGCATGCTGGGCAATGTAGTCTTTCACCGGTCTATGTGCCGGAGAGCGTTTTCTGCCGCCCCAGCCCATTTCCTGCAATAAGGACACAACAGAGTCCTGAAATATGGTTGCCTGTGTCCCATTACCTTTATCCCGAGCCCAGGTTGCTCCCTCCCATGCAACAGATTCACCTTGGTTATAGTGGTGCCCCTGACAGTGGGTTTCTTTCTCTTAGCTTTCTTTCGGCATCCCTCTGTCGGGTTCACATTTGCCAATTATCATAGTTCACAATCGTAGTGGAAAGCAGGGTTCCGTTCCTCTAGCTTTCCTCTGGCAACAGGTCACAGACTTTCGATTGTACAACGGATTTGATATGACACTTGTAGGACCACTCTGATGCCTCACGCCACCCTTTGCTAGGGCCTTCTGGTTGTTGTAGTTTCTTGGTGAGTGGGAGTGGGACACTGACGGGTGAGACACGGTATCTATCTTATTTCAACACCTTTTCCCCATCCTACCATGTAGGATATTCCAAAATACTGCCCCCCCCCCTTTTCCAACATGAACACTTTCACACAACACGAAAGACAACCGACTAACACCAGAGCCGTTTACCTGACATGTCCCAATACAAGGATCAGGCAAGGTCAGGCAATTGACCAGAACCACATACACCTGATGGCCCTTTCCCTTCCCCACAGGGATAAAAGGTGGGGACGAGCGCACCGGACGAACAAGGCAGACCGCACAACGTGAGGGCTAACTCAGCACAGAGGTTCAAGAGGAGGCGAAAGACAGTGAATACTGAGAAGGTGACAGGGAGAGATGTGACCTAGCCCTTTCTGATCCAGGTCTGTGAAACCTCCACACTCGGAAACATAAGACCGCAAACAAAGGCCAGTGTGTGTTGCACTAGATGTCTACGATACGCAGGATCCTCCTCCGCTGATATCCAAGCCAGGGTGAGATGTTTTTCTCGGTGGTACCAACCTTGAGTCGACGGAGAAGAATGCCAATCGGTTCGTCACAGCCAGTGAGTCGAGTGGAGAGTTGATAAGAAACCAAACTGTGTTTAAAAAAAAGTAGCAAGAGCTGATTTTAACTTTGAAAGAAACTATTGAGAAAAGAGGGGGAAAACCCTTAACACAGGTGACCAAAACCACGTAGGTGCTCACGCAGCAAACTCTGAGTGATTACCCGATGATAGGAGACTACCGTAACCAGAAGGACCTGGGAAGAGGTCTGTCTGTGTACCGGGGTGGGTCATTCAGTGTACTATGTCTTTTCTGTGCAGTTTTGTGATTGCGTCGTGGTGGTCCTGTGCATCAGGTATGCCTATTTCTTATCCATGAGCCAGTGGAGCTGTCCTCTGTGTCTCTGCATGAAAGCTAGCAGTGTGCTTTTCCTCAGTATCATGGCATCATGTGTGGCCCCAGGGTATTGTGCACAGCAGAGGGTCATTGTGAGGTCTGTGTCACATGGCATTTGCACATTAATTGATTGGTACTGTTTCCTGTTCCTGTATACCTGTTCCGTTGCCTTGGTGGGTGGAGGGTACCAATGCCATATGTGTGCAATCCAATGTCGCTATGCTATTGGTGAAATGGGCAATGTTGTTGAAACGTGACTTTGCCTCATGCACCTGTGCCTGGGTGATGTGCACACCTCCTTAGCGCATCCATGACTTGGTCAAGGACCCTAGCAAATGCGAGCGTTGACATCCCATGCAATGTACTCACGGTGTGCTGGGATTCACCGATGGCACATATATGTATAACCGACGCCAACTTCAACAGGGGTGGTAGCCTACTAGGTACATAATGGCCATTTAGGGTGGACAACTTTTGGCAAGTGTGAGGGGTCAGACATTTGAGACCGACACATAGGTGGAGTTTTCTCACATGAAGCCATTTTATTATTAAATAATAAAGGGTGAGACAAACGCCTATCATTCCCTAACCTAACAAGGAGTTCCCTACCTAACTAACTAAAGCTAAAGGAACGTGACCTAATGTCCAAAGGTATCTGTCTCTCACACTAATACAACAAAATCATACAGGATTTGACTGTTTAAACTTCACAAAATAACAAATGAATTCAAACATAACAATTATAAACAGTAATCCTTGTGAACAGGGTTGGATCCCCTTCCACTGGATCAATTCAGGATGTTTCCATTCAAAGTTCAGTTTCAGGAAAGTTCTTTTTACTTGCCAAGTTCCACTCCCGGTAGAATACACAGTTTCCCCCAATATGTCCTACACTCACAAAGTGACAATCTCAGCCAAGGCATAAATTAGTTTTCAAAAATTGATTAGCAGAGTTTGCTAATTACATTTTTCTTGATTAGCAAACAAACCCATTTGATTAGCAATTTTGTACTAATGTTTTTCATGCCACCAGAAGATACGTGTACCCAAGATATAAAATGAGCAACAATATAGCAGTTTTGTGTACCACTTAAGTAAGACATTAGTGAAAAGTCAGGCCTTGCAAATTCTTTAAAATTCCATTAGACCTGCAAATTGAGTAACTTAGTTTACCCACTCGACTGAAGAGACATGTACTAGACCCATGGCAACGGATGGCAACACATTTTAATACACTTTCTGTACAATGGTGCATTTCACCACAAACCCACTTTAGTTTGGCACACTGCTGCCACCCAGAGGCCAGCCATGCACAGTGAAACTTTTATTTGACATTTACTGCAAAGTAAAGTTTTAAATAAAAGTTTCCAACATCCCCTGCAAATGGTACTGGCCCTTCTTAAAATCTACTCGATTATTGAAGCGGGAGAAAATATTTTGTGAGCCCTGGATGAGTGTCTGTAAAAAAGGTTAGCTGCATGAATGGACACAAATAAACAGATATGATAAAAAGGCTCTGAAAACAGCTTGGCCAGCTCGCTCTACTGCAGGTGCAAATACATAATGCAATCATAATCATAGAGCAAAATTAACTCTGGAGGCCAACTACAGTGTACAGTTTTGCAGTAGGTCTGTAGATGTACAGACTGGGTAAAACTATTGATCGCTACTTTACGTAAATATCAATTCAGCTTTGTGTATTCATTATGTATAAGACTAAGCTGAGTGGATGGCGTAGGAGGCAGAGAACTGGGCAAACTACGCAGAATATTGTAGTTTGCGGCCATCTCACTTTCAGGATAGAGGTATTAAGCAACATGGTAACAAAGAATTTCAAGATACACTTCACTGTAAAACATGCAGGCAATGCAGTGTTTCACAGTAGCAATACTCTAATTATGCATTATGTAACCTATCACATTTTTAGAAAAGGAATTAAAAGCCTTTTTTTTTAAACAAACTAACACATACTGGTCTTTGGCAGACAGGATACAGTTAGCTTAATAACAGTATTATCCCAATTATTTCTGGTTTACAATTATTTGAAAAAGAAAACAAAATGTGCGAAGCACTCCCACACAGGCCTTGTGGCATATTGGTGAATGGGATGATTACTGCTGCACTCTCTCTCCATTAGCCCTTTCGAACTTGCAGTGAACAGAGAAAATAGGGTGGCGAGAGCTATGAAGGTAAGAGTGGAATGCAGGGTGAGCTGTGCTTTGATTGAACAGGGTAACTTAAATAGCTAGCTTTGCTACACAAGTGCCAATTTAATTAAAAACCTCCAGAATTGCATAGCAAATTGCTCCACAACACTGCCTATTTTATGCCTTTCAGTTCCAAACAAGGTCTCTCACACTTAAGACAATTTTTTACGTTTTCACATCCTTCTGCTTGACAAACCAAAAAGACTTTTTCTTCATACGTCAATTTGAAAAGTCAATGTAAACGTTCTTTTCTCGTAAGATCAATCAGTTGTTATGGTTAATTCAGAAGGTTATACTTTAGTCAGGATGGTTATACAACAGTTCATCAAGACCTCTCCTTCATAAGCAACACCTTAGTCAGGAAGGTTATACAACAGTTCATGAAACACAATAGTGGAATTGCCACTTCTTTTCACCACAAACTTCTACCACATTCACAGTACTTCAATTCAGCTTCTCCCTGGTCCACTCACCTGCCAGGACTAACCACTATTTGTCCCTTTCCTGGTGTACTCCCTTGCCAGGATAAAACTCCTACTACTACTACTTGTGTTCTGTGGTGATGTCTGTTCCAAACATTCCACACTTTAATCCTCAATGGTCAAAGTTGAACCATCAATGGTTTCTTGGGTAAGTCCTTTGACTTGCAACACAATTGGTTCCACAAACCATGCTGTACAAAATGACAATGATTCTCATATTGATCTATTTTGGCATAGGCAATGCAGGTTACAAGTCTATCCCCCTTGCTACAATGAGGGCTTTTCTCCCTCAGTCTCTTTTTCTTTCTACAAAACCTATTGGCTGCTGGCAATGTACTTTAAAACTTTCTCCCACAGGGTATCCTGTTCTGGGACTGCTACATTCAAATTGCCTTGATGTCACTCTTAGCTTTCTTTGGCTTTGGCAATGCAGGTTATAATGTCCCCTTGTTGGAAAATTGTATTCTCTTGGTCTAAGGATGGCCCCTCTTTGGCTTAGGCAATGCAGGTTACGTTCACTTTGCTTTATGCTTTATTTTAAAGGTTCAGTATTCAAAAGGTATATTCTTACACATGAGTCTAAATCGGAGAGCCCTGGGGTTACCTATATCAGGCCAACTCACCGGTATGTACTGCTGTCTCCTGACCTGCTGCTTCTGCTTCTTGGCTCGTCAAGAATTCCCTGGTGTTTGACAGCTCCGTTCAGCCTTCCACTGTTTGCGCAGTCTGTGAATGGAGCTTACACCGCTCCACATGTGCTCCGGTGAAAACCTCATAGCGTGGCGAGATACAGGACACAGAGAGCTTCCCTCTCTGTCCTGAGACAGCTGACCTCAATACCGCTTCCCACTGCATGACCTCTACATCTTCCAGGAACCCCGACCACCGCCATGTTCTCCTGACTGCGTCCCGCTATCAGCAAAGAGAAGGCTCCAACCACTGCCCACCTCTGCTGCTTCTGTTTGGCCCGCACTTGAAAGGCCTTTAAATGTTTAAAGGTCCCACTCAGGTGTGGATCATTACAACCACTAGACCGCTCATTATAGTTTTGTAACCCTGGACCCTTCATCATCGTCGCAGTACCAAGTACCATTGAAGTCCATAATGTTCTTAGTTTTAAAAACAGAATCATCAATTTTACAATAACCCATCAGGACTGTAGGCTCAGTAGAGAAATTGTTCAGAGGGTTCTCCAATTCCTTCTGACCCGAGTTCCCTCCCATGTGATCCCCCTGCATAATATCACCCCCAGTGTCAGGATCAGGTGTAAGGTTTAGACAACCTCCGAGCGTCCACAACCCGCTGCCAGCCACCTGTTAACAGCACGGCTGTGGCAGCCCTTCTGGACCCGCAGATATGGGCCTTGCTAGCAGTCCCCCAAGGGGTTCACCACTTACTAATGGCAGCCTCGTTATTTCCGGTCAGTTTTACGTCACAAACAGAAATGGATTTGGGAACACTTATTTCTTTCTGCATCATTTAGACGATCGCGTCTTGTATTCGCATTCGCAATGGAGGTCCGTTGCTCTGTTCCTGGACCGCGGCAAGCTTCGGAGAACTCAGGGCTATACACATCTAAAGGGAGGTAAGAAGGAGGGGAGATATTTAACATCCTTTCTAAATGTATTACCTTTGTTTCCCCTTCTCTGCAGTTATTCTGCATTAAAGAGCTGCCCGCCTGCGCTTCCCTGCACTCCTAAATAAATCCTTTTTTGGCACCAAGGCAGGGATTGCAAGGGGGATTTTGGTTGTTTAAATTCATAACCTTTCTTCCTTCCCGGCTTTGGTACACTCCCTACATGGTTCCCGAAGGCTAGGTCTGTATGAATCTTGACGGAATACAAGACCCTTACACCTTCCTGAACCATGGAGACCTTTATGAAAGAATTAACCAAATCCATGTTTAAATTACAAACAGAAGTAAGCACCTCCCGCCAAGAGAATGCTGTTCTCTTCCAAACCATCACTATATCACAGAATAAGGTAAACTCTATGATAAGCAAGAGTCCCATACCCAGCAGCCCCTGCGGTACTACAGCTCAACCCAGTGGACAAAGGACACCAGATACCTCTTGTAAGGAACTTATGGTAGCAACAGTAAAGACAGACACAAGTGATCACAGTTCAAGGGTGTTTATTGAACTTTATAATGGGTGAGATAAACACCTAATTTAAACCTAAATCTAAGATGGGAGCAAGCTAAGACCATCAAATAATAATAAGGGAGTCCTAGTTGCGTCTTGTCAAATAAAAAGGGACTATACTAAAAAAAAAACGATTGCAATCCTTACTACTAGTTACAAAAAGAGTGTGGGATAATGTTCATGAGAAAAGAAAGAAGTGTTCCCAAAATGATAAGTCAGTATGGTATGGCTGGGTCTCCCTTCCCCACTTTTGAGTCATGGGATAAGGCTGAACTTTCAAGCACAGCACACTTCTTGGTCTCGACAGCACGAGGTTCGCAATTCATTTCAACGATATCAAAAATTCTTCAGAGGCTAAGTCTCTTTCCTGCGAAAGTCTCTTGCCTTAGAAGGTTTGCTGATTAGAAGTAACAAACAAACAAAAATTCTCTCAGTGTTCTTGCACCTTGGGCGATTGCCCTTCACCCCTTGGATCTCCCTCCACTGGGCTATGATCCTCCTTACAAAAACGGGTCTCCCTACGTCGGGTTCACTACGGCCTTTCTTCAACACAGTTCATGTATTGCTCAGTTTTATTAGAAAGTTGGGTGTCAGGCTCGCCGTCTTGCGCGGAGGCAGCACGTACACCTACCTCCCCGTTGGGTCTTGGTGCCTGGCTTATTAGGAAACACAGACCACCGCGACCCGCCGGGGAAGGTTGGTTAGGGTCCGCTGGATTGGATAGGTAAGGGGAATTAGGGTAACCGGGAAGTGGGCAAGGGAGTGGTTTTGGATTGGGTAAGGGGACTGGGGAAAGGTTCACCTTGGTGTTCCCTGCTGGAGCTCCTGAGTTTGAGGTACACCTTCTCACACTCGTGCTCCCAAAACCCCAAGCTTAGACACCGTATATGAGCATTAACATAAAACCATATACATGAGCGTTTCCATCACGCCCCTAATCAAGCATTTCCTGGGTTGGTATCTCCCAAGCACAATCTGAACCTTTGTGACCTCCCCCCCACAGCCCTACTACTCGCCCAATAGGTAGAAATCGAGACAGCACTTAGCTCTGAGTGTTACTGCAGAATTGCTTGCGAGGTGACTGCCTGTTCTTGCCGTAATGCCTCAGTGCTGAGCGAGATGTTCGTGCTGTCAGTTCTGCGGAGCTCCGCTACAAGAGAACCAAAACATACGTGAGGCCAGGTCAAGTCCGTGTTGTTTTCACACGGTTTACAAACATCAACATTCTACTCCACAAGACGCCGAGTTACTGCACTCGGCGTTACGGGTGCTCGTAAAAGGTCTGCAACCAAGTCTTGCCACACCACGTGGCGTGCCCAAGCCTTCCCCAGCTGTCCGGCGCGTACGCGCGCCTGATTGCCTAGGAAGTATTCCCCACGAGGGCCTCTACATACACTTGTCTCGTTTTACTCTTGACAAGCGATCCACATTGATTGCTTGCGAAAGCATGCACTGAGAAGGAGAAGCACTTATCTGTCTGGGTGCGCGGGGCCTGCAGTTCTCACAGGCGGGGGGTGGCCCTGCAAGTCGCTGCCTGCAGGAGCCCTCTGCCGAGACGTCTTCTCTGCTCCGTGTCCATCAGCGCAAGCAGGGATCCTTGCGCGCACCGCGCGCATGCGCTGAAAGTCGGGTGTGGTCCGGCAAGTAGTTCTTTGGCTCGCGAACCCGCGAGCATGCTGGGCAATGTAGTCTTTCACCGGTCTAGGTGCCGGATAGCGTTTTCTGCCGCCCCCAGCCCATTTCCTGCAATAAGGACACAACAGAGTCCTGAAATATGGTTGCCTGTGTCCCATTACCTTTGTCCCGAGCCCAGGTTGCTCCCTCCCATGCAACAGATTCACCTTGATTACAGTGGTGGCCCTGACAGTACTCCCCCTCCCAACAGGTCCTGCTTGGGATTATCTTTGTGGAATCTGCGTACTAGTCGGGCAGCATGAACATTAGACGCTGGTTCCCAGGAGCGTTCCTCATGCCCGTAACCCAACCAGTCCACCAAATAATACAATTGTCCCAGGCGAAAACGTGAATCTAAAATTGCTTTTATCTCGAACTCAGGAACCCCGGCAACAGTTATTGGGGGAGGTCTCTTTGGGCGGATGGACGCTGGGGCTGGTTTGAGTAATGCCACATGAAATACCGGGTGCACCTTCATTTGTGCTGGTAAGGTAAGGCGGAGAGCAACTGGATAGAGAGACTCTGTTCCACAGGAAATGGACCCACAAACCTGGGTTGGAACTTGCGGGGCCCTACCAAGTGCAGATTGTGCGTGTTCAACCACACCCTATCCCCAACTCGATATGTCGGGGCTTGTCCCCTGCCAGCATCAGCGTACTTTTTATAGGATGCTTTAGCTGCATTCAAATTAGCCATCATACTCTGCCAGACCTTTTCTAAATGTTCCTTGAGCAAGGCAACAGCCGGTACCTCTGTACTCGTTACCACTGGTACTGGCTGAAAGCGCGGATGGAAGCCATAAGTGCCGTAAAAAGGAGATACTTTGGTAGATGCGTGCACGGTGTTGTTATATGCCAGCTCCGCCAACCAGATGACGTCTGCCCACAAGTTTTCGTTATCATATGTCATACACCGTATGTATTGCTTCAGTGTTTGGTTCACCCGTTCGGTTTGCCCATCCGTCTCGGGATGATAACTGGTAGACAATTTCAACTGCATACCTGCATTGGTGCAAAAAGCTTGCCAGAAGCGTGATGTAAATTGCGCCCCACGATCCGAAACAATATGTAGGGGTATGCCGTGTAGACGGACAATATTTTGGAGGAAAAGGTGAACCAAAGCCTGAGCCGTGGGGACCCCTTTACAAGGTACAAAGTGCGCCAGCTTAGTTAGTGAATCCACAACTACCATCACTGTGGTATAACCATGGCACCTTGGTAGGTCTACTATGAAGTCCAGTGATATTGTGTGCCAAGGCATTGGCGGCGTGGGCAAGGGGCGTAGTAACCCGGCTGGTTTTTGGTGATCCGCCTTGTTTCTCAAACAACATTCACACATACGTAGGTATTTTTGAACATCCTGCTTCATCCGAGGCCACCAAAAATGACGTGTTAGCAGCTCGTAAGTCTTGGCTACTCCGGGGTGTCCTACAAATGGGGAATCGTGACACCACTCAATGGCTTGTTGACGAGTTGCTGACGTGGGGAGATATAGAGCCGTGCCGAAGAAAGGTAGTCCATCCTTTACAGTCTTCTTCTTGTCAGGATCGTTCCACTGGGCCAAATCGCGAGCTGTCAATGCTTTTCTGATATTGGCAAACATGTCATCAACTACCACACTACCCACGATGCATGTTGGTGGTACTATAGGTTTTGGTTCTTCCATCTCGCAATTGGATTCCAATTCCGGGTAACGAGATAGGATGTCAGCTTTCCTGTTTTCTGCACCTGGACGGTATGTGACAATGAAATCGAAGTCCGCAAAGTACATGGCCCAACCTAACTGACGGGGGCTTAGTGCTTTGGCTGATTTCAGGAATTGCAGGTTTCTGTGGTCGGTCAAAATTGTTATAGTGTGTTGAGCTCCCATCAGGTAGTGACGCCACTCACCGAATGCCGCCTTAATAGCCAATAATTCCCTGTCTGCAATTACATAATTGCGTTCTGCAGGTAACAAGGTACGAGAGTAGTACGCCACTGGATGTAAGTGACCGGTGTTATCCCGTTGGGACAATATGGCCCCGAGAGCATAACTCGAGGCGTCCGTTTCGACAACGTAAGGACGAGTCGGGTCCGCATGTAATAAGACCGGAGCTGTGGTGAAGGCCTTCTTTAAGGCCAGAAAACTGGCTTCAGCGGCGGCATCCCATTGAAACGTTACACCTTTCCTCAATAGACGAGTAATCGGCTGCACCATGTTTGCGAACCCATTGATGAATCGCCGATAGAAGTTGGCAAATCCCAGCACTGTTTGCACGTCTTTGACAGTCGTGGGGGATGGCCATTCCATAATGGTTCGCACTTTGCCTTTGTCCATGGTTACGCCTTCTGGGGAGAGAATGAATCCCAAAAATTCCACTGTAGTTTGATGGAACACACACTTCTCGATCTTGGCATACAACTGGTGCTCCCTTAAACGCTGCAAAACAGCTTTTACATGGTCCTGATGCTCATCCAAGGTTTGAGAATAAATGAGAATATCATCTATGTAGACAATGGCGAAGAGATCCAAATAACCCCGCAAAACCTCATCCAAGAAGTGCTGAAAGACGGCGGGTGCGTTGCAGAGGCCGAATGGCATGACCTGATATTCGTAGAGCCCATACTTGGTTCTAAATGCGGTCTTCCACTCGTCCCCCTCGCGCACCCGCACCAGATGGTAGGCCCCTCGTAGGTCGAGCTTAGTGTAGATCTTAGCATTTCGTACCTGATCCAGTAAGGTAGGGATTAAGGGCAGCGGGTATCGGTTTTTTATGGTCATTCGGTTAATCGCTCTATAATCGATACATGTTCTTAATTCTCCGGTCTTTTTGGGGACGAAGAATAACGGTGATGACACTGGTGACATGGAGTGTCGTATAAAACCGTTAGCTAAATTTGTATCGATGTAGTTCCGTAAGTGTTTGTTCTCTGATTCCGTCAAGGCATAAATGCGACTACACGGTAATGCTGCTCCTGGTTCTAGATCGATCCTGCAGTCAAACGTGCGGTGAGGTGGCAAGGTTTCCGCTGCGGCTTTACTAAAAACATCCCGGTAAGCTTGGTAGACGACTGGTAAACTCTCTATACTCCCGATCACGTGCTTCTGACTTGGCATCTGTTGCACTTCCGGGAACACAACTGGGTTTTGGTGGCAATGCGTCGAGCAATGACTGGATGAGAAACGTAACGAGCCTTGAGCCCAGTTCATGTCTGGGTTATGCTTCCTTAACCAGGGTAATCCCAAGATCATTCCGAACTGTGGCGCTGCAATTACATCGAATCTGATGACTTCGTGATGCTCAGGGGTGCATTCCAGATGTACCCACCTAGTTTGTTTTGTTATGAGACCGGAAGTAAGCGGCGAACCGTCTACCGACTTAACTTCCTCCTGACGTTCCTTATCAAGGAGGGGTATTTCTAATTTCTCTACTAGGTTCTGATCAATAAAATTGCCCGTGGCCCCAGAGTCAATCATCAGTAAGACTGGCACCTGTCGAGTGCCCCAGCTAATTTGCCCTGGGATCATTACATGGACTACTTGCACGTGACTGGTATTAGCCAAAAGCTTCGGGGTGTTTTCTGCTTGGCTCGCCTGGACCACCCTCACTGGCGAGCGCTCTCGTTTCCCAGCTTTTCCCCTTTAGGTTTCGCGGGACATTCCCTAACAAAGTGTCCTCCCTTACCGCAATATAGGCAGAGCTTTTCCCTACGCCTCTTGTCCTTTTCTTCCTTGGTTAATGGCCCACGAATTGTTCCTATCTGCATAGGCTCATCGATTGGCTTCTCAGTTTTGGTAGTCTTTAGGTGTTGGTCAAATCGAGCTACGGGTCTGGGTTCCCATTTCCTTCTATCCTGCCTTCTTTCGCTCTGTCGTTGATCCAATCGCAAGGCAAGATCTATCATCGAAGAGCAGGTCTCTGGCTGGGGGTCTACTTGCACAATGAGGTCCTTCATATATTCCCGCAACCCTTGGTAGAATAAAGCCAAGCGCTTCTCCTCTGGCCAGTCCGTTTCTACTGCTAAACGATTAAACGTGGTTACATAGGTAACTAAGTCCTTGGCTCCTTGGCGCAGAGTGAGTAGTTCTTTATCCTTAATCAAGGTTGCTGCTTTGTGGTTAAATATTTTGCCAAACTCCTCCAGAAAGGTATCCCAATTGTATAATATTATATCGTCTTTGGTTACCAAGGGCGTGGCCCAAGAAGCTGCACCCCCACCCAGATATGATATTACAAATGCAGTGCGAGACTGGGCGCTACGAAATATGTTGGGTTTGGTAATAAAGTGTAGCTGACACTGCATGATAAATTGGTTATACCGTTGCGGGTCCCCATGGTACCTTTCTGGGGCTGCCAATGGTATTGGTGGCTCGGTAGATACATGCACCTGGACTGGGGTGGGAGGAACGTGATCCCGGGGTAAAGGAGTAGCTTGGGCAGTGCTCTGCAAGGTCAATGTATGCACTTGCCCTGCTAGATTCACATAATCTTGGCGGGTGGCCTGTAACTCCCCCTTTAAATCTTGCAAGGCTGCTAAAACCTCTTCCATGGTGACATGCTCCCCAGGCGCTTGAAGATATGTGGGCTTGCGCTACTGTCAGGCTCGCCGTCTTGCGCGGAGGCAGCACGTACACCTGCCTCCCCGTTGGGTCTTGGTGCCTGGCTTATTAGGAAACACAGACCACCGCGACCCGCCGGGGAAGGAGGGTTAGGGTCCGCTGGATTGGATAGGTAAGGGGAATTAGGGTAACCGGGAAGTGGGTAAGGGAGTGGTTTTGGATTGGGTAAGGGGACTGGGGAAAGGTTCACCTTGGTGTTCCCTGCTGGAGCTCCTGAGTTTGAGGTACACCTTCTCACACTCGTGCTCCCAAAGCCTCAAGCTTAGACACCGTATATGAGCATTAACATAAAACCATATACATGAGCGTTTCCATCACGCCCCTAATCAAGCATTTCCTGGGTTGGTATCTCCCAAGCACAATCTGAACCTTTGTGACCTCCCCCCACAGCCCTACTACTCGCCCAATAGGTAGAAATCGAGACAGCACTTAGCTCTGAGTGTTACTGCAGAATTGCTTGCGAGGCGACTGCCTGTTCTTGCCGTAATGCCTCAGCGCTGAGCGAGATGTTCGTGCTGTCAGTTCTGCGGAGCTCCGCTACAAGAGAACCAAAACATACGTGAGGCCAGGTCAAGTCCGTGTTGTTTTCACACGGTTTACAAACATCAACATTCTACTCCACAAGACGCCGAGTTACTGCACTCGGCGTTACGGGTGCTCGTAAAAGGTCTGCAACCAAGTCTTGCCACACCACGTGGCGTGCCCAAGCCTTCCCCAGCTGTCCGGCGCGTACGCGCGCCTGATTGCCTAGGAAGTATTCCCCATGAGGGCCTCTACATACACTGGTCTCGTTTTACTCTTGACAAGCGATCCACATTGATCGCTTGCGAAAGCATGCACTGAGAAGGAGAAGCACTTATCTGTCTGGGTGCGCGGGGCCTGCAGTTCTCACAGGCGGGGGGTGGCCCCGCAAGTCGCTGCCTGCAGGAGCCCTCTGCCGAGATGTCTTCTCTGCTCCGTGTCCATCAGCGCAAGCAGGGACCCTTGCGCGCACCGCGCGCATGCGCTGAAAGTCGGGCGTGGTCCGGCAAGTAGTTCTTTGGCTCGCGAACCCGTGAGCATGCTGGGCAATGTAGTCTTTCACCGGTCTATGTGCCGGAGAGCGTTTTCTGCCGCCCCAGCCCATTTCCTGCAATAAGGACACAACAGAGTCCTGAAATATGGTTGCCTGTGTCCCATTACCTTTATCCCGAGCCCAGGTTGCTCCCTCCCATGCAACAGATTCACCTTGGTTATAGTGGTGCCCCTGACAGTGGGTTTCTTTCTCTTAGCTTTCTTTCGGCATCCCTCTGTCGGGTTCACATTTGCCAATTATCATAGTTCACAATCGTAGTGGAAAGCAGGGTTCCGTTCCTCTAGCTTTCCTCTGGCAACAGGTCACAGACTTTCGATTGTACAACGGATTTGATATGACACTTGTAGGACCACTCTGATGCCTCACGCCACCCTTTGCTAGGGCCTTCTGGTTGTTGTAGTTTCTTGGTGAGTGGGAGTGGGACACTGACGGGTGAGACACGGTATCTATCTTATTTCAACACCTTTTCCCCATCCTACCATGTAGGATATTCCAAAATACTGCCCCCCCCCCTTTTCCAACATGAACACTTTCACACAACACGAAAGACAACCGACTAACACCAGAGCCGTTTACCTGACATGTCCCAATACAAGGATCAGGCAAGGTCAGGCAATTGACCAGAACCACATACACCTGATGGCCCTTTCCCTTCCCCACAGGGATAAAAGGTGGGGACGAGCGCACCGGACGAACAAGGCAGACCGCACAACGTGAGGGCTAACTCAGCACAGAGGTTCAAGAGGAGGCGAAAGACAGTGAATACTGAGAAGGTGACAGGGAGAGATGTGACCTAGCCCTTTCTGATCCAGGTCTGTGAAACCTCCACACTCGGAAACATAAGACCGCAAACAAAGGCCAGTGTGTGTTGCACTAGATGTCTACGATACGCAGGATCCTCCTCCGCTGATATCCAAGCCAGGGTGAGATGTTTTTCTCGGTGGTACCAACCTTGAGTCGACGGAGAAGAATGCCAATCGGTTCGTCACAGCCAGTGAGTCGAGTGGAGAGTTGATAAGAAACCAAACTGTGTTTAAAAAAAAGTAGCAAGAGCTGATTTTAACTTTGAAAGAAACTATTGAGAAAAGAGGGGGAAAACCCTTAACACAGGTGACCAAAACCACGTAGGTGCTCACGCAGCAAACTCTGAGTGATTACCCGATGATAGGAGACTACCGTAACCAGAAGGACCTGGGAAGAGGTCTGTCTGTGTACCGGGGTGGGTCATTCAGTGTACTATGTCTTTTCTGTGCAGTTTTGTGATTGCGTCGTGGTGGTCCTGTGCATCAGGTATGCCTATTTCTTATCCATGAGCCAGTGGAGCTGTCCTCTGTGTCTCTGCATGAAAGCTAGCAGTGTGCTTTTCCTCAGTATCATGGCATCATGTGTGGCCCCAGGGTATTGTGCACAGCAGAGGGTCATTGTGAGGTCTGTGTCACATGGCATTTGCACATTAATTGATTGGTACTGTTTCCTGTTCCTGTATACCTGTTCCGTTGCCTTGGTGGGTGGAGGGTACCAATGCCATATGTGTGCAATCCAATGTCGCTATGCTATTGGTGAAATGGGCAATGTTGTTGAAACGTGACTTTGCCTCATGCACCTGTGCCTGGGTGATGTGCACACCTCCTTAGCGCATCCATGACTTGGTCAAGGACCCTAGCAAATGCGAGCGTTGACATCCCATGCAATGTACTCACGGTGTGCTGGGATTCACCGATGGCACATATATGTATAACCGACGCCAACTTCAACAGGGGTGGTAGCAGTTCTGAATCCAATGGTACTCTGGAGATCGGCATGGATCAGGGTGAGCAGGTCTGTGATGGTTGGGCGGTCCAAACGGTAGAGGGTCATTGATTGGCTAACCGTCGATGTCCATGGGGTTGGGCTGACACGTGGTATGGGTACCCTCCACACCCAGCGTTTCCTGGGCCTTTGTGGTGCTTGTCTCCTTCCCTGCTGGGGGCTTGCATGCTGCTGTAGCTGTATGTGGAGTAGGGGATGTGCAGCCCATAATGAACGTCTGCTTGTGGCTGCAAGTTGGCTCGATGTGCGCTGGGGTAGGGTGTGGCCCTTGTATACTCCTCCTGAAGAAATTTGGTGCACCTGAGCCTTGATTTCAATGACTTGTCTTCATTGACCTCCACCATTTTGTTGGACACATTTTGCTGTGTGTTTGGCTGTAATTCCTCAAATTCTTTGAGGAAATTCTGGCGATTCCCAACTTGTAATTCTGCAGGAATAGGTTGATTTATTTTGGGAGGTAATTCCGTTGATGGGTTTGGCTCGGTGGCTAATTCTGCCAATTTTTAGAGGATTTACCACTGGAGCTAATTCTGCCATAGAAATTTCTGTCAGTGGAATGAACGTCAATTTTCGGTGACTTGGAATTTGGCGTAGTGGTAAATTCGGCAGTAACGGATATACCTCCAATTTTACTGCTTACTGCCAAACTCTAAGGCCCACAGTAAATGACCACATACAGTAGCCCCTTGGGACTCACAAGTGTGGAAATGGTTGTGCATGACTTTCATATTTCCACAGTTTTCTGCTTTGCTTTGTGGCTCCTGCTCCCCTGGAAAGGGAGCAAAATGGCAGACATTTTTCCTTCCAACATCTGTACTGTTTACATTGGGCCTCATTCCGAGTACGGCGCTAACCAATGGCGCTATTAACGCCTTGGTTGACGCCGTACCCGGACCGGCAGCGCCTTGGTGGATGGCGGAATTACCGCCCCATTCCAAGGTTGGCGGGGCGGTAATTCCCCATTCACCAAGGCTCTTCCCCATTCCCAAATGAGCCCCCATAGGGCTCAATGGGAATGGGGAAGATGCAAATAACGGTGACCGTTCATTACGGTCACCGTTTTTGGCTTGGAGGCCCCTTTGCGCCCTCGACTTTAACACCTGCCCAAAGCAGGCGTTAAGGGCGAGGGCGCAAAGGGAACTCGGAGTATGGCGGTAAGGGATCACCGCCACCGGTCTCGTTACCGGTGGCCGCTATCCCTTAACGTCATACTCGGAATGAGGCCCATTGTGTCTTTAGAGGGTTTGTGGCATTCTTCCCACCCTGGGAAAGGACTCAACCAGTTTCAGCTGTCCACTCCCATGCAACCAGCTCACACCATTAACAAAGGGGTCACATTCCTCCCAAAAGCCTGCCAACTCCCCTGTCGTAAAACCTGTCCAGCAGCATCTTTGAGCTGAGACCCTCCTCAACTACCCAGTGACAGGTGGCCTGCTTTTTACCCCCTGTCAGTGCACTTCTTGTGTCCATCATGGGTAGTGGGGGCTCTGGCAAGCACACCCTGTAATTATCCTGAGTCACCAAGCTAACCTGCTTACAAATTAACCTCCAACTGCAACTTGTCCCTGACAACCAAGCCAACAGACGGACTAGTTGCCTGCACCCCATCTCCCCTCACAACCACATGTGTTTCTGGATTAGGGGGGCTGGTTCTGAGTTTCCCCTGTTGAGGAAAGGGATGGTGGCCGGCTACCTGAAACTGTGTGTCCGCTCTGCAGTCAATCTCCCCTGCCAACCACATGTTGTGGCCCTGCAGCCTTATATAAGTCTGTGGAGAGAGGGCTGGCGGTGCCTGGGAATTGTATTTAACACTCCTTTTGGAAGTGCACCAGTAGCTTGGCATTACCATGCCCCCTGTCCTGCAACAGTTTATCATCCAACCCCTTCCCTAGTTGAGGCCTGTGAGTGTGCATCTGTGCGTGCCTGTGAGCAGTTGTGCGCTAGAGTAACCCTGGATGACAGACCTGGATAGTAGGGACTCGGTGGTGCTGACCTACACTCGTAGTGATTTAGTATTTGTAACATCCTTTTGCCTGTCAGAATGGGAAATTCTGCAAGCCAGGCAGTGAGCCTTTCCCTTGATTCCCCTGTGGCCCTCATGGCTACAGTGCACTGCCCAGACATTGACAGATGGATGTCAGTACGGCATAAAAAGATCAAGTTCCAGAACCTATTAGTCTGGCACTGAGAAGGCTCCTTTGATGAGACTCACCTAGCTGCAGAGCGCGAGGTTCTTAAAAGGGAGAAAGAAAACGCAGCAGTTAGGCAGTGGGAGTCATAAATATTGTGGTGCCTGCAGAGTGTGTCTGTGGCAAGGAAGAAGTGGCTGGAACAACAAGTGACCCCAGAGAGGAAGCTAGAACAACCTAATCTAGAGAAAATAAGAAAGGACACCAGTTATGGGTGTGACCCTGCCTGTTCCCAGTGTTGCCCCAGTGACTCCTTCTGCCCCAGAGGATGTCCTAGATGTTCCTCCGCTTGCTCCCACACCCAGCTATTCTGCTCCCTTCCCAGTTCCTGCCCCTTGGGTACACTCCCCTAATGCATCAGCCCCTGTACAATCATCAGTACACATTTAGTGGAGGGATGGGGGAGAAGAGGAATCATTCACCACTCCAAGATACCCCCTCAAAAACACCAACCACATGTTGTGGCCCTGCAGCCTTATATAAGTCTGTGGAGAGAGGGCTGGCGGTGCCTGGGAATTGTATTTAACACTCCTTTTGGAAGTGGACCAGTAGCTTGGCATTACCATGCCCCCTGTCCTGCAACAGTTTATCATCCAATCCCTTCCCTAGTTGAGAGCCTGTGAGTGTGCATCTGTGCGTGCCTGTGAGCAGTTGTGCGCTAGAGTAACCCTGGATGACAGACCTGGATAGTAGGGACTCGGTGGTGCTGACCTACGCTCGTAGTGATTTAGTATTTGTAACATCCTTTTGCCTGTCAGAATGGGAAATTCTGCAAGCCAGGGAGTGAGCCTTTCCCTTGATTCCCCTGTGGCCCTCATGGCTACAGTGCATGGCCCAGACACTGTCAGATGGATGCCAGTATGGCATAAACAGACCAAGTTTCAGAACCTACTGGTCTGGCCCTTAGAAGGCTCCTTTGATGAGACTCACCTAGCTGCAGTGCGCAAGGTTCTTAAAAGGGAGAAAGAAAACGCAGCAGTTAGGCAGTGGGAGTCATAAATATTGTGGTGCCTGCAGATTGTGTCTGTGGCAAGGAAGAAGTGGCTGGAACAACAAGTGACCCCAGAGAGGAAGCTAGAACAACCTAATCTAGAGAAAATAAGAAAGGACACCAGTTATGGGTGTGACCCTGCCTGTTCCCAGTGTTGCCCCCAGTGACTCCTTCTGCCCCAGAGGATGTCCTAGATGTTCCTCCGCTTGCTCCCACACCCAGCTATTCTGCTCCCTTCCCAGTTCCTGCCCCTTGGGTACACTCTCCTAATGCATCAGCCCCTGTACAATCATCAGTACACATTTAGGGGGGGGGGGGGAGAAGAGGAATCATTCACCACTCCAAGATACCCCCTCAAAAACACCAGCACTGGAGCTATCAGAGCACTCGGTACATGCCTCAGAATACCCAAGCCAGTATCCACCACCAGACTGGTGCACATCCCAGTTAAGTCACTGCATGCATCAGGACCAGTGCGCCCATTGTAAGGAGTGGGGCCACTGGAAGTACAACTGTCCTCAGCAGATTCAGCATCAGCAGAACAAGGCCACAGCCCTGTCTGCTTAGAGCAAATCACAGTTCCTCCCACCATGCCGGCCTGATCCCTTTCACCTCCCCACTCAGCCTAGACCCCCAGATCACAATGCCAGTTCTGCATAGTGCATAGCACTACATGTGCCGCCGGATTTGGACCGCGCTCTTCAGCCCAACCCTTGACTGCCCTACCTTCAGTCCAGTCTCATCTGTAAACGGACAAACAGTTGCGGTACTCTTTGCAGAGCAAGTTAGAGCATCGGCCCAGGTTTTTCATTTGGCTGCAGCACTCTCACTGAGAAGCAATGCAAGAATCCTAATATACCGGGAAGACAGCACCACAGATTCCCCCTGTCCTCAATGTACTTACAGGGGAGAAACTATTTCACCACCTAATTCCTGCCCTGATGAAGGCCCCAACTACTGATGCCCTTTTGGCACACCGAAACGTGCTATCCATGTGTTTTGTTCCCTATTCTATTGGAAGTACTTTGGGAACAAGTCTATGATCTTTCCTACACGTTGGCAGATAACCATATAAACTCAGTTGATTGAATTTCTCTCTTATCTACCAGGGTAATTTTTTATACACCCTGGTAGAACCTATTCTGTAGGAACAAATCACTTCCTGCCAGGATATTTTCCTCAATCAAGTTATTGAAAACTATCTAAATTGCCCTTTGATGAATATACCGTTCTTTGTGAATGTATGCATATATGATGAATGCTTTGTTTTATGTCTTTTCTTCTTTTGAATATCCTTATTTAACTTTTGTAAAAAACGATTTGAATAACAAAATGTGTTTTGCATATTACATTTATTTTTTGTACTCTTAAGACTTCTCTTTGGTTCCTTTTTTGTGACCTTTTTTGAAAGCACATTCCTTTTATATTACTTTGGAGATTTAACCAAAATAACTGACAGAAATCAGGACTGTCTACAGCGTGGGTACCTTGTTTGGTTTTGTTTAAAAAGTTCTGTCCCTGAACCACAGCCTGGACCAATGCCTCTCATCTCCCAGCCAGTATTAAAAACAGCCATGGTGCCTCTTCTGCATCGCCTTGCAAACCTGGACCCAGCAGCCAGGCCAGAGTCCCTTCCGGTTTCCTCATGCTTGATGGGATTTTTACCCAGATGATATACCCTTGGCCCCCAACTGCTTGCCCTAACCACCCCCTTCACATCCAGTGGCCCCTACGTGACCGTACAGGTAGGTGACATGCATACCATGATGCTGGTGGACAGGACACAGGAGTCACCTTCAGCACACTGAGGCTGGGGGAAATCCCGGATGCCCCAGTGTCTAGCCGGACTGTCACCAATGTAGGAATAGAGGACATCCCATCTAAGGTGCCTGTATCATTGTGGTGCACTGTGTCCTCTGGCTCACTACAGCACTCCACTTGACCCTGTTGCTGCTGCCATATCCTTTTGTCTGCACTCTGTTGCAAATTATGTGGCCCTGGCCCATTATCCCCGGTTCTCCTGTACAAATTCCTGTAGCAAAACTGACACCATTTCTCCACACACTGCAGGCTACCCTAGGGAAGAAACAGAACACGCAGCTTGGGGAAAAGATAAAGGAAGAAGGGGAGCTAAAAGCTGGCAAAAGTGTGCTCACAGACCGAACTAAGTTGGCCAGATGCTTTACCCCTTGCCGTCATGTACATGAGAACTATGCCCAGCCGCTTTACTGGACTCTCTCTATTAGAGAGCATGATGGCAAGAACAATGCTTCTGGCCACTACAGCTCCTTCCTCTGTGAACAGGTTGCTTTTGGTACTGACTGATAATTCCGTTCTGGCATATTTCAAATACCTTACTTCAGTCATGTGACATATCTACCACCAGGTCAGATTACATTTAGTACAGTAGGGAGAGCTAGAACTATTTTTCCCCAAAATCTGCCCGCAACCCCGCTCAGAAACCCTGCCAGCATGGGAACAGTCTATCAGATTTTGTGGGCAGCCTAGTATTTTGACAGTGAACATTTAGTTTTTTTTTTAGAATATTTTTTTGTATTTTCAACTTTCATAATGTTTTTGTTTTCACATTTTAATAATTAACATTTTTAATATTTTATATTCTATTTTTTTGTCTTTTAATTTTGGAATTGGCTTTAATTAAAATGTGTAATCTTTTATATTTATATTTTTGAATAATTGTCATCATTTTAGCATTTTCCATTTTAATATTTTATATTGTGATTTTTAATAATTTTTAATTTTAATATTTTATATGATACTTTTTTCACTTTCTCTTCTTACATTTTGGATTTTGTTTCAAGCTTTTTCTCTTTTGAAGACAAATATTTAACAATTTTTGCTTTTTGCATTTGTGAGTTGCAATGTTTGTAGTATTATATGTTTTGAGTTCAACCTGCATTTAAGGGTATCAAAGTGACCATCATACATCTACAAAGTACCAATCTCACTTTGTTATACGTTTATTTTATTTTACATTTTCTGCTCCCGCATAACAGTCTTCTTTTTTTTATCTTTCATTTTTGCACTATGCCATTGTCATGTCTTTATGTACCAGCTTTGAACTTTTCATCTGCTTCCCGAAGGACAGAGAGACTCTGATTCATCTGCATACGCTCTGCTCCAACTGGGTGTTCTTGCTGCCTGTGGGTGTTATGACTGGCCTCCGACACGGTTTGTTATGGAACCGCTGGCGGCTTCAATCGAGGTTGAGGCTTTGTGCATCCAACATGGCGCCTGTGCTCGGAGTTAACGGTCTAGTTGTTAGGACGAGAGACGGGAGAGAAACTCCGCCTCCCATCCCGGAAACAGTACAAGAATCCATGACTCCTGGACAACAACGCGTTGCTACTGTTGTCAGAGGCTTTGCTCCGTGAGTTGCCGTTGGTGACCTTACGTTACTATTACTGAATTACTTTTCAATCTACTAACCCATAATATCTTTCCTTATACATTCGAGCAGGGAAGCTCCACCCCTCCTACCATCTATGCTCGCGCTGCCGACTCCCTTCGGCCATCGAGCGCGGCGCTCTTCATCCGCTCTTGTAAGCTACTTTGTTCCATATTGGGTTACCGGACTGATAGGTTGGGCCTCTCCTCTTCTAAACTTTGATCTCCTTTCTTTATCCCTCCGAAGAATGCCAGCTTTCCAGCGTTCAATCTCGCTCCATTTCAGAGACCCCCCTGGGAGTCCATCTCAGAGGCACACACGCATACCAGCAGCGGGAGGGATACTCTCCACATACCTCTTCTTTCTAACCTTATTCCTAATTTCCCTCATTAATACATATCCTTCTGTCTACTCCTTAAAGATTGGAAACCTTCTACCAAAAAACCAGTTCCTACCAATCGCTCCCGGTGGCTCTCAACCAGGTACTGCTACCACCACCAAAAAACTCATAGGAAGTCCACTATCATCACCTTAGTTAATTTTCTGTTCTTTTATTCCCAGTTCACCCTGTATCCGACACTTCGTAGGAGACCACTTACCTACCTGCAAAAAGCATCATCCCGCAAGACCAGTGAGAGATTGATCCAGCTCCACATCCTACGCTCCCTACCTGCGACCGGGTTTTCTTCCCCAAGAGGGTTTCCCGGGAGCCTTCTTTTGGCGCCTGAGCTGGAAGGTGTCGGAAGCGGGTTCCAGCTAGACCTTTCTATTCTACATCTCAGAACGAAGACACGGTAGGCATTGTTTTCTTGACTATGCCGGCGAGTTTGCATGTGGGGTCTCTCCAGAAGAGATAACCAGTTGAAACATTACAGATAGCAACGCCTGTTTATTCTGGAGGATGCACAGGCGAAACTCAGAAGGCATCAACAATGGAAGAACAGCTACAACAGATGATGGCCGCCATGCAGACCCTTTCCGCAGAGGTCCAACAGTTTAAGTTAGAGAATACCGCATTGCGACAACAAGGAGGACATTCAGCTCGGAGCTCAGAAGTCCCTCCAGGGCCTTTACCAGGCGGTCGCTTTGACGGCAATCCCCAAGCCGTGAAAGAATTCCTAGAATCATGCACAGTGCAGTTTGCCTTTAAAGCAGCCCTTTTCCCAACGGACAGAGACAAAGTGGGCCATATGATTGCACAAATGACAGGAGCAGCTTTAGCATGGGCCACTCCCTTAGTCACCAATAATAATCCCATTTTGGACTCCTATCCGGCATTTTGTAACAGTGTCTGCAGCATGTTCAGTAGACAAGAGGTGGTGGTCGCCTCTCAGGAAAGACTCCTTGATTTAAAACAAGGGAACCTAGATATCCTGACCTATATTACTACCTTTAAAAGGATGGCCGCCGACACCTCTTGGACGGACGATGCATTGATAACCCTCTTTAGAAGGGGATTACCGGAAGATCTAAAAGATGAGGTGTCTCGAGTCCCAAGACCTTCCAATTTGGCTGAATACATTGCACTAGTGATGCAGTTAGACAATAGGCTCCAGGAAAGGAACAGAGAAAAACGAAAGGGAAAGAACCCTAGATACCATATGGAATTCCTCTCTTCTCCCCATAAACCAAATACTAGCGAGAAACCCATGCAATTAGGAAACGCAAGGGGTCCTCTCTCTTCAGAAGAACGAGCCCGGAGAAGATCACAAGGATTATGTATGTATTGCGGGTCAATCAGCCATACTGTTAAAGAATGTACGGTGGCACCCCCTAGGAAACCGGGAAACGCCAGAGCTCGACCGTAAAGGGGACAACGGCTTCGGGTTCCTCAGCAGCTATTAGTCCCCTTCCGAATTTCACTATCAGTCCTTCTACCCTTGCAGATGGAAACACCATGATTACTTTAGGTATTTCGTTGGCTTGGGATAATGTTTGTCTTGTCAATGTTCCCGCTTTAATAGACAGTGGAGCCGCGGGCAATTTTATTGACGATGTGTGGGCAAAAAAACATGGAATCCCACGTACTACCAAGACCATAGCCATCCCAGTGGAAAGCGTGGACGGCAGCCCTCTTATATCTGGGCCCATTAAGGATCACACAAGAGCCTTAAAGATGACGGTGGCGTCCCATCATGAGAACATTGAGTTAGACATCATTAAGACCGCCCATTACCCGGTAATGCTAGGGATCCCGTGGTTAAGGGTCCATAACCCCTATATTAATTGGACGGCGGGTACTCTTTTTTTAGGTTCCGAACAGTGTGTTCACGGTCACCTCGCATCTAACCCCACTCCACAGAATCCTGAGCAGGAAATGGGAATTGCCAATACCATGGTTAACGAAATCTCCTCCTTACCTGCAGAATACCAATCATTTCGTTCTATCTTTTCTCAGTCTGAGTTTTCAGAACTTCCCCCTCACCGGAGGGACGATTGTGCAATAGACCTTATCCCAGATCGTCCACTTCCTTTTGGTAGAATGTACATTCTATCAGCCAAAGAAAAGGAAGTCCTAAAAGAATATCTACACACACATATCAAGAACGGTCTGATCTCTGAATCCACTTCCCCCGCAGCTGCCTCACTATTTTTTATACCAAGAAAGGACACCACCGAGCTGCGTCCTTGCATCGACTTTCGGGGTTTAAACAAGATCACCATCCCAGACAGGTACCCCATGCCTCTCATCCCAGATATATTAGAAGCGGTTGAAGGAGCCAAAGTTTACACCAAGCTTGACCTAAGAGGAGCCTACCACTTGATTCGTATTAAGGCTGGAGATGAATGGAAAATGGCTTTTCGCACCCCGTTTGGTCTTTACCAATATCGAGTCATGCCGTTTGGACTTATGAATGCCCCAGCTGTCTTTCAAAGATTTATGGACCACATTTTTGCAGATATCAACTTACATTATGTTATCATTTATCTGGATGACATATTGATTTTTTCCTCCACCTATGGAATAACGTGTTTCACATGTAAAGGAAGTTCTAAATCGGCTGCAACAAAACCATCTATTCTGTACGTTGGAAAAGTGTAAATTTCACAAGACCACCATCTCATACCTAGGCTACGTTCTTTCTCAACAAGGCATTGCTATGGATCCTGTTAAGATATCAGCAATCACGGAATGGCCCTCTCCCCGATCTGTCAAGGACATCCAAAGATTTTTAGGTTTCGCCAACTTTTACAGACGATTCATTCCACATTTCTCCTTGCTGACCAAACCCTTAACACATCTGCTAAAAAAAGAGATTCCATTCGTTTGAGCCCCTGAGACACAGAGATCGTTTGAACAACTCAAGATCCTCTTTACCCAGGCTCCTATTCTAATGGTACCGGATCAACAACGACGATTCATTGTGGAGTCCGACGCATCACAGTATGCCTTAGGGGCCGCCCTACTTCAACCAGACGAACAGAATATAGAAAGACCAGTGGCTTATTTATCCAAGACTCTTTCACCGGCTGAGCTCAACTACACAGTGTTGGAGAAAGAACTCCTAGCCATTAAACAGGCTTTTGAGGAATGGCGCCACCTTCTCCTAGGGGCCCAACATCCTATAGAGGTCAGAACAGACCATCACAACCTCGGAACTTTACAATACACACAAACCTGCAATAGCAGGCAGGCTCGGTGGGCCCATTTCTTTTCTCCGCGTATCGAATAAAATTCACCTTTATTCCAGGAAACACCAATCTGAAGGCAGATGCTTTATCAAGAAAGACTCCTCAAGAAAGGGTCCCTTTTAAACCCGAACCTATGTTCCCAAGGGCAATATTTGTACGTGTAGTTCATTTCTTCCTACAAAAACTGGAGGACAAGTCCAGAGACCTCGAGATCCTAGACTCTAACCTACTAGCAACTCATGGATTGACAAGAAGCCAAGGTTTTCTATTCAAAGGAGAAAAGGTCTACGTTCCTGATACCGATTTCCAAAAAGAAGTGTTATGACTTTGCCATGATTCACAGGCAGCAGGACATCGAGGATTTACTAATACCCTGGAACTCATTCAGAGACATTTTTGGTGGCCTACTGTACGTACTGATGTTCGAGACTATATTGCTTTCTGCACCGTCTGCCTACAGACCAAGTCACCTCGAAATTCCCCCTTAGGGGAATTGATTGCCCCTCCACTACCGGTCAGACCCTGGCAGATAATCTCTACAGATTTCATTGTGGACTTACCCCGTTCCAAAGGGTGTACCACCATCATGGTCACCATCGACAGTTTAACTAAAATGGCTCATTTTATCCCCTTGCCTACTATTCCCTCAGCAGCACTCATGGCACGGATCTTTTTGGAACGCATCTTCTCCCTTCACGGCCTTCCGGAAACTATAATTTCCGATAGAGGACCGCAGTATACGTCAAGGTATTGGAAGCAAATCTGTCAGGTTTTGGGAATCTCGAGAGCATTAAGTTCCGGCTTTCACCCGCAAACCAACGGGCAAATGGAGCGACTAAACCAGACCCTGGAAGGGTACCTCCGCTGTTATATCTCTTCAGCCCAAGACAATTGGAAGGATCTGCTACCCTTAGCGGAATTCGCCTATAACAATGCCACACATTCTTCCATCAGAGCCAGTCCCTTCTTTTGCACTTATGGATTTCATCCTACAGTTTTTCCTCTGATGGCTTCTTCCCTTACCAAATTCCCGGATATAGAGGGATTGATTGATACCATTCAACAAGACCACATCAAAGCAGGTCTGGCCCTACAAGAAGCCTAGACCAGAAGCAAGAAGCAGGTCGATAAACATCGAACTCCTACCCCGCAATTCAACATTGGGGACCATGTCTGGCTGGCCAGCAAATTTCTCCCCAGGCGACTCGTTCCCTCTAAGCTGTCACCCAAATTTTTCGGTCCTTTTCCCATTATCGGCAGATTCGGGCCTGTGGCTTTCAAACTTATGCTCCCTAGGTCTTGGAGTCGCATCCATCCCACCTTTCACGTCGGGGTTCTTCAATACCTGGTGGACTGGAAGGGTTATTCTCCTTCCAACCGTTCCTGGGAACCTGCATCCACGGTTCATGCACCGCGTCTGGTTCGTGCCTTTCATCATTTCCACCCGAGTAAGCCGGGGTTTTCCTCCTTTAGGAGGGGGCATACTGTTACGACTGGCCTCTGACGCGGTTTGTTATGGAACCACTGGCCGCTTCAACCGAGGTTGAGGCTTTGTGCATCCAACATGGCGCCTCTGCTCGGAGTTAACGGTCTAGTTGTTAGGACGAGAGACGGGAGAGAAACTCCGCCTCCCATCCCGGAAACAGTACAAGAATCCATGACTCCTGGACAACAACGCGTTGCTACTGTTGTCAGAGGCTTCGCTCTGTGAGTTGCCGTCGGTGACCTTACGTTACTATTACTGAATTACTTTTCACTCTACTAACCCATAATTTCTTTCTTTACACATTCGAGCAGGGAAGCTCCACCCCTCCTACCATCTACTCTCGCGCTGCCGACTCCCTTCGGCCATCGAGCGCGGCGTTCTTCATCCGCTCTTGTAAGCTACTTTGTTCCATATTGGGTTACAGGACTTATAGGTCGGGCCTCTCCTCTTCTAAACTTTGATCTCCTTTCTTTATCCCTCCGAAGAATACCAGCTTTCCAGCATTCGATCTTGCTCCATTTCAGAGACCCCCTTGGGAGCCCATCTCAGAGGCACACACGCATACCAGCAGCGGTAGGGATACTCTCCATATACCTCTTCTTTCTAACCTTATTCATAATTTCCCTCATTAATACATATCCTTCTGTCTACCCCTTAAAGATTGGAAACCTTCTACCAAAAAAACAGTTCCTACCAATCGCTCCCGGTGGCTCTCAACCAGGTACTGCTACCACCACCAAAAAACTCATAGGAAGTCCACTATCATCACCTTAGTTAATTTTCTATTCTTTTATTCCCAGTTCACCCTGAGTCCGACACTTCGTAGGAGACCACTTACCTACCTGCAAAAAGCATCATCCCGCAAGACCAGTGAGAGATTGATCCAGCTCCACATCCTGCGCTCCCTACCTGCGACCGGGTTTTCTTCCCCAAGAGGGTTTCCTGGGAGCCTCCTTTTGGCGCCTGACTTGGAAGGTGTCAGAAGCGGGTTCCAGGTAGACCTTTCTATTCTACATCTCAGAACGAAGACAAGGTAGGCATTGTTGTCTTGTTTATGCCGGCGCGTTTGCCTGTGGGGTCTCTCCAGAAGAGATAACCAGTTGAAACATTACAGTGGGTCCCTAAAGCCAATCCGGAATGTCTGCCATCAGCTAGTTAATCATGCTTGCTCTGCTCCTATCTCCTGCGTTAACAGACCACCAAGAGAACTCTTTCCTCCAGATCTGCCATTTTTGCGGCACACAAACTAAATCAAACCAATATATTTATTTATTCAGATTTGTAGAGCGCACATCAGCCCGGGGGCATCGTGGCGCTTACAACTGCTGGGTCTGTGCCCATATGCCTCTCCATGCAGGCTCAGAGCCCCCACTCCAAGCCGTACCTGCCAGAATCTCTGAACTATTCCTCCGCCATCCCGGGAAGCCCAGTGCACACTCGGCGAAAAAGGGTTCTAACAGTGCCGTACAAGGACACCATCCCTGTGTGCTTCAAGTGGGAAAGAGAAGAAGGGAAAGAGAAGAAGGGGCAGAAAAGGTGGGCACCACCACCAGATGCCAGTCCACTGTGCTCTAATCACACGAGCGCCCCTGGCTATGCAGCAAACTGGACGTCCTCTCCCTGTGAGACCACTTTCTACCTTACCTTACCTGCTGGGTATGGAAGATACACTTGCCTGAGTGCCAGCCAGCAGACATCTGGTTGGCACCTCAAGAACTCTTCTAGATATGGTGACCAAAGTAAGACATGGCAAGATCTGAAATGCCTGTGGCCTACAACAAGCCCATGAACTAATGAACACCTACACTCCTGTGATGGAAGTACAGATGTATGGCACGCATTAATACCCCAGATGGGTGTCATGAGAGTAGGTTGGGCTAAATATCGATTGCAAGCAATTCTGGAAGTGGTAGCAAATGAAACTGCTTTCTCTCTGTGAACATTGGCTGCCAAGGAGAGGGAGTTGAGAAAAAACGGTTTGCAAAAAACCACAACATGATATTGGCTTCCCATGCCGGAGTGGGTGCACATATTGGATTAGAGCAGTGTGTAGGCGTTGCAAACTCCCCTGATGAAATATTTCACCATGCTTCTCACATCAATTCCCTTGGGGCCACCCCCAAGGATACAGCAAAAGACATTCTGAATGGAATAAAAGACTGGTTCAGATCCATCTGGGGTAAACTGCTTTCACATATCCTGTATGCTGTTGGGGGGGGGGGGTTGCCTGCAATAATTGTCATCTGCAAACCACTCTGGTGCGTCATATCAAGTTGTTGTCAAAACCCCTGAACCCTACCTGATCATGGCTCATATCCCCCTCACATCCTGGAACCCAGACTCAAACCAAGAACTTTACAGACTCGCCCTGATAGAGGTGTGATGCTGGCCAGTGGCCCAAGTGATGTGGTCCTTTTTGGGACCAGAGGGGGGCTGTGGAAATGGCTGTGCATGACTTTCATATTTCCACAGTTAGGTATTTTTCTTGGCTGTGCATGACTTTCATGTTTTCTGCTTTGCTTTGTGGCTCCAGCTCCCCTGAAAAGCGAGCAAAACGACAGTCTTGTTTCCTTCCAACATCTGCGCTGTTCACATTGGGCCTCATTCCGAGTTTGGAGGTAAGTACTGCCCCTTACCGGCACAGCGCAAATAGCGTGTCCGTGCTGGCACCAGCCCGCTAATAAAGGACTATTACGAATTTGCAGGCACGAGCTTTGCGCCATGCCGGTAAGGGACGTAGCGCCATGCCGCAAAAGGGCCCAAAAACGCCCTTACCGGCATGAAGCTAGGCGCACATTACACCTCTGACACAGTCCAATGTGACATTAGTGGTGACCATAAATAGCAGTGACCGTAATTAACAAACACTGCTATTTACGGTCACCGTTAAATAGCGGAACTGGAAATAGCGTCATCGCACAGGAACGTTAAGGAGCATGGCGGCCATCTTTAAAAACACAATCCATTGCCATCTCAGCACACAGGACCCCTGGGACACTGCAAAAAGTACATCCAACCACCCAAGAATGCCTAAAGCACTCAAGAAGGGATCTGCACGCCTCCAAAAGGAGAGATTCAGCCAGGATGAACTGCAGGTGCTCGTCGACACCTTGCATGTGCATTCAGGGACAGTGTTCAGCAGCAACCTGAGGAGGGAGGCGATGTTGCGCAAAAAGGAGATTTGGGCACTAGTTGGGCAGAAGGTCAGTGCAGTGGGCAACACACCCCGCATGGTGAAGGATTGCCGTAAGCGGTGGGAGGATCTGCGCCTGAGGTTGCGCAACATTCTATCTGTAAATCACACCCAGGCCCTTGAAACCGGAGGAGGACCAAGCTCTCGCATTAAGCTCACCCCGTGGGAGGAAACATGTGCGAGCATGATTGGCCCAGAATCAATAGAAGGCATAGGAGAGATGGAGTGTGGCGCCACGACATCTGCTGATGGAGGTGAGTGTCCATAGTAAAAACTGCTAAGCCAAATCTGATGAAAGTCAATGCCAATGTCTGTCCGAAGAGTGACGCCATGGTCGGCCACACACACAATCCCTGCATGTTCTGTGCCACGTGACCAGCCCCCACTACTGGCACCATGGGAGATGTAGTACAACCCCTTCAAAAGTCCTTATAACTTCACTGTGCACCACTTCATTGACTTTATGTACTACATTTTCCAACTTTCCCCACACTGACATCTCATGTATGGAGAATTGTTCAAGTTTATCCTTTTTATATTCTCATTAGTATTCATTTGTTTAGGGCAATGTTTGTTCCAACTTTCCCCATTCTGACATCTCATGCATGGAGATTTTTTAAAGTTCTGTCTTTGTATTTCACTTTGGCGGTATTCAAATATCCTTAACTGCTTACATGCCTGTCGGTATGCCCCGGGGTCCCCAATGGCTCTGGGTAGTCTCACCGGTGTACTGAAGCGTCCCAGACCCGTGGCACATTGCTGCAGTGAAGCTTAAGCTTCAGAACAGGCTTTCCTGCAAAGCAAGACCTCTTTCCAGCTCTGCAGACAGCTTTGCCACCAGCACAACCACTGCTTCCCTGCACAACTGTGTTTCCAACAGCTCTGCCATTGCTGCCGGCTCCTTGCTAGTCCTCTTTCGGTGCCTGCGGAGTCCCTTCTGACCTTGCGCCACACCGGTATATCCCACTTGCGAGCAGTGGATTAGAAGGGCCTGCTTTCCTCAGCACGCTCCTTCCCCGTACTGCTGTCGGCTCTGCTTCTCTCGTCTCCTGCTCTGCTTCCTTGTTCTCCGGTTTTGCTGATTTGAATGTGGATACCATCTTTAAATGCCCCGCTCACTCGGGCCCCCTCAAAATAACTAGTCTGCATGCTTGATTTTGTGTTTTTTCTGATCCGCATTAACTCCTTTCTGCTCTTCCTCGTCTCAGTACCTAAAGTTTTCTGGGAATTGGAGTCCACAGTATTTCTACGTTTGGTCAAAATTTCTATTAAAAAACCATTAGAGACAGAAGATAATATGTGTGTTATGAGTGTATGACTGTATGAGGTATGAATGATGTTTTGCCTAGAGTGATTTCTGTGAAGGAGATTTGGGGGTTTACTATGGGAAGGACTTGTATAGTGACAACAAGCCATCAAGAATTTAGGAATGATGAAGTCTTCTAGTCTTGAAAGGGAACAATACTGCATCCCTCCTGATGGGGTCACCAACTTTCCCCGACAGCTGTCTCCTCCCACGTGATCCTCCCTCTTAATGCCACCCCCGAGGGTCAGGGTCTCAGGAGGATAGCTCAGCGGCAACGTGCTCGGCTTGGAAGCAAGACGACACAGAGCAACGCAAGTCTGATCCCCGGGTCCGTGCTTAGAAACCTCAGGGTATTAAGCGCGTTATAAATAACCTATCATATCATATCAGGATCAGGCAGCGGCTGCCATCCCCAGGCCACATGGGAGGAGATCTTTATCAGGGAATCAGTGATGGCTTCATAGGATTCCTCACATAACATAATAGCATAAGCTATGAAGGGAATCGTTTAAAGGTACTCCAGGTAAGACCCAGTGAAATTAAATGATTTGCTCAGGATCATACACTTTCATTAAGTGGGCAATTTAGGCACTTTATCACATATCTTCCCAGGTTTAGTTGATATAAATATTTAGTAAGGTTTTGGTTTTGGTTTCATGTGCTCAAACAATACCTTGTTTATAGTAATGCCCTGAAAATAACAAACATTACACATACACATATCCTTAGTATTAAGTTGAGGCAGGGAAACACCTCTTAGTAATAGGGCGAGGTAGGGTTTTTCCTTTATTTTTCTCACAAATAAAAGTCTTTAGCAACTATCATGCTTCCTGTGTGTCAATCTCTTCCTTCCACACCCTAATAATTGTCGTAGAAAGATGTTGAGTAAAAAGAGTATGGGCCTCATTACGACCCAGGCGGTAAGTTACCGCCTGGGCCGTGACTTTACCACCATGGCGTAAACTACGTTTACGCCATGGTGGTTGGCGGACCTACCGCCCCATTCCGACCTTGGCGGGGCGGTAAGTCCCCAATCCCCATTTACCCTTCCCCATTCCCATTTTTGCCCCATAGGGCATAATGGGAGTGGGGAAGGCGTTAATTACGCCACCGTAAATTACGGTGGCGTAATTAACTCCATGGTCCCTTTGCGCCATGGATTTTAACACCTGCGAAAAGCAGGTGTTAAAAGCGCCATGGCGCTAAGGGACCTCGTAATCAGGCGGTAAGGGTCGGCGCTGTTAACGCTGCCGTAAACCCCTTACCGCCTGGGTCGTAATGAGGCCCTATGACTTTAGCTTTTTTTCCCCATCTTGCATGGAAGATTACAGCAGCACCATGCAAAGTAATGTGAGCCTAAACAAATCACCCCTGGTTTTTAAAACCACTGTGTTTATTTCCCACAGCATGCAGAATTATGCCCACTTTCCATTTTTCATCGCCCACCGTTCGCATGTCTTAAGGGACACAAGTCCCTACCAACATTCTCCTCCCTTCCATCAATGTCTAATTGCTTCCATTGTAATGCCCTGTTGACACAGAGCAACGTTTTAAGATGTATCAGAGGCCCCTGGGAGAGCTGCTCTGGTGCCCTGAGTTCAACCCTTCACACAAAAGTGTGAGCAAGAGCTGGAAAGGCTTTGGTAAGACCCAAAACAAAGTAGGATCTTTTCCTAGTCCCGGACAGAATGTATATGCATTGCTGGACACAACTTATTCATTTGGGACAGTGCCACAAAAAAAGGGATCGTTGTCCACCCTAGGCCCATTCCTGAGCTGCCACCAAGCCCTGGTGGAGTAAAGTCAGGAGCCAGGACTGTGCTTTTTTATTGGTATGGGGGTGAGAGTGCGGGTGGGTATGGGGTCTGTGGTAGGTGAGTGAGGGAGGAGGGGAGGCCTGCAGAACAACCGTTTTGTACACTTTGACCCTTAATTGTGTAACAGATAAGACTGATCACCATTTGCTATAGTTTGTTGCTTTTCGCTTTCCAGCTGTTAGTTGCTAATATGATGTTAGGGGTTTTCTTTTTATGGGGACTTAGGTTGAGCGGTGGTATAGCTACTCCTAAATAGCCACCAGTGATGAGAGATTGATACGTGTTGTGCAGACCCCAAAGACTGTCGGCCAGAACGTAGCCCAGAAGATAGTGATGAATGTGCAGTCATGTACCTGACTCAGTGTTGCAGTTGTCGAGAGGCAGATTAATAAATCATTCATGACAGCAGCACCTCCCCCACCTCCATATTGTCAAAACGAGAGGAGTACGTCATTAATGGCATCTGTAATGGCCTGTTGTAATAAACATCTGGTTGGCCCATGAGATACCAATACAAATAGTGATGAACTGCTCATACACTCTTAGACCTGGAGAGAAATCAAAACCCTTCTAAAGTTCGGGGGACCTATAAAGCTAAGAACCTCCCTTACACCCAAAGAGGCAGTGATAGGAAAGTTGTGAATAACACAAGTGTAAAAAGAGTTGCCTTTTTCTGTACAATCAGGGTTAATGACTTATTCTTATGCTGTTCCTTTAAAAGATGTTGTAAGGAACAAACTGGGATTTAAAAACCAAATAGCAGAAATAAGAAAACCAAATGATTCTTTTAGGGACTTCAAGTCCCATAATTCCTTAAGTACTGGGACAAAGAAGAGGGTTGAAGAGGCACAATGTTGTAGGAGTGGTCAGTTCATTAATGTAGATGACCCACACCTGATGGAGACAGAGAGGTTTAAAAGTCCCCCTCAGGTGCAGGCCATAGAGTTGGAGTTGGAGCTGTTGGTGAAGAGTAGAGGAAGCCAGAAGCAGAAGCAGCGCCATTCGTGTTGGCAGCCCAGGCAGAAGCTGATGGAGGAAGAGGACGCCGTGACCACTACTTAGCAGATATCAGCTGCCGGTCCTGAGAGGGCCTGTGCCTCCAGAAATTTGAAGTGCAGAGGTCACGCAGTGGAAAGTATGCAGGAAGAAAGCTTTCCCCCTGGTGACCTGCGCAGCAGGAAGCGTGCAGGAGGCTGTCTCAGGTGGCTGGCGTGCACCGGAGGGCCTCAAGGCAGTCTCCTGTGGCTGGCGTGTACTGGAGGGCCTCAGGAGCGAGAGGGGCTTACAGTGAAGGCAAACTTACCAGAGAGGTATGCCGGGTCATGAGGAGCCACAGTGGAAGAAGTCCTGTGAGCAGCGATGGGAGCAGAGGTAAGCGTCTGATCCAGTGAGTTCATGGGTTACCAGTGACCCCGGAGTGCTCTGTCCCTGCTCGTGCCTTGGAAGCAGGCTGCAGGCGAGCAGAAAGCAGTTGCCTAGAAGCAGAACTGAGGTAAATGTGAAAGCATCATGATGTAGACACCGACAACTGAACACAATTTTGTATATAAAGCTTTATTAACAAAAGAAGGAGGTTGGAAAAAGGCCTAACTTGCCCTATGCTAAGGTGGGATTTCCCTACTTGAATAAAACTAATGATAGTCTGTGTCAGGAAGTCCAAAGCAAATATCTGTCTGTGTCCACACCCTATACCTGCTCTCACATCTAATTGTATACAATGTGTAGGGATGTCAGCATCAAATAAGAAGTGTTCAAAATAAAAGTTCAGAGCTTCGTCCAGCTTTTGGATGGGAAAGGGATTTCCCTTCCGCAAAGTCCAAACAGTTCCCTTTACAACAGAGGGCTTCTCTTCCCAAGCTTTCAGGTCTGTCAATGTTCCAAAACAACACAGTTCATAGGGACACTTCACAGCTCTTCGTGCCTGGCTACTTGTCACCAGCGTTTAAAATTCAGTTCTTAGATTCAATTCACTCCGTTTTCCTTGATTCAATTATCAAGTGGATTTTCCATGGGTGGGTGTATTCGATCTACATGCAGTTGTTGGACCACATGGTCCAACCATTACGTGTCATGCAACCGACACACCTGATTTGATTCTGCTTCATAAGTATTTTGCCACCATCTCAGCTTCACAATAAGGCTTGACTTATTCTCCTTTCAAGTGCCCTTGAAGCTTTATTCTTGCTTCTTTTATCACCATTCACTTGTTTAATAGCTGCCAATTGCAATAACCAACACAGGCTTCCCAGTACACTCTCCTACTAAGAACCTCAGTTTACAGTTCTTTTGCACCAGTTATCATAAACTTCCCAGTACACTCTCCTGCTAGGAAACGTATTCACTGTTTCATGCCTTCTGCTCAAAACCTGTGACGCCAGGTTTCTCCTGGATACAGGTTTTCTGCTTTCAATGATTCATGTCTTTCAGTAATGCACAATAATATCCGCTTGACTTTTGGCAATGCTCACTTGACTGTTGACAACGCTTGTCTGCCTCTTGAAAAATGTTCATCTCTAACATTCACTTAAGCTTTCTTATTTGGTTCTGTTTATAAGCATTTTTTCATGTCAGCTCATAACCAATTTACTGGTTTTAGCACAGTTAATTAATCTGTTATTGTACCTTTTCTGTGTTTTCACCACATTCACTTATTTAAGGAAATTCAAGTATTTATAGTTTCTTTCTTTTATACGTTTGTCATATATGGTAATTATCCCACTGAAACCTGTGTCAGTAAACCCCAAGGCTCCCAGCACTCCTGGGCGCGCTCATCAGTATTGCTGTGTATGTCCAATGTACGGTATGAGGCTGCAGCACTTGCCGTGCCTCCAGGAAGCATTCTTTGTCCTGCCGGTCTTTCCGCGGCTTCTTGGACAGCTTATCTCTCGCCCACCGGTCTGTTCAATGCACCACTCTGCCTCTCTAACTCTGCCAGCTCCTTCTCTGCTGTGGTTGATTTGCGATGCTTCTCAGGCTCTAACGCGGTTTCTCCAGCTGCTTTTCCAGTTCAGAGGGAAACTCCATCTTACTCTGCAGAGCTTTCTCACGCCTGCCTGCTTTCCACCTGGCTTCCTGCTGCGCTTGCTCTGCATCCCTCTCCGGCATCTCCGGACCTCCTGGTCGTTCACTCCCACATAACTGCTCACTCATTCAGGTTCTCCTTCTGCTTCCAGCACTGGCCTTTAAATATTCTGCTAGCTTGATTTGACATTCGGCAACTAGACTACACAGAGTGAGTTCTACAGTCTGATGTCAGTCTTTGTTTCAGTACAAAAGTGGTGTTTGTGTGTGTGAGAATTAATAAAGAGAAGATGTATAGCTCTGGTGTTTCTCTTCCTGACTAGTATTTACTGGGAGATACTATAGGTAAGAAATAGGGAAGGGATTGGTAGTAACGTATAAAGGCCAGGGGGGATATTAGGTTCATTAGAAATGGGGGATACTGTATCCCACCCAAGGGTGCCTCATCCCCACTCCCCAAGTCTACTCCATCCACATGATCCTCCCTCACATATCCACCCCCGGGGTCAGAATCTGATAGTGACAGCCTTTCCCAGGCTGGCCCCCTGGGAGGATATTTTGGGGAAAGAAGTGAGGAACCCTTCAGATTCTTCACATACTCTTCCCCTATGCAGATTGGATCTGGTTGTTTCACATGGAAATCGAGAAAGGAAGTCGACATTTCCTTGCTCTCGACCCTTTCGATATTCCATGGTGGAACAGTATGGATGCAGATCCAGAAACCACAGCATAATCTGCAAATTGGACTCCTTCCGCTGGGTAATCCATACCACAGGTGAATGATCCATGACTAGTCTAAACCTCCGACCCAACAGATAATACTTCAGATGGATAATGGCCCATTTTATAGCAAGGGCTTCTAGTTTCATAACAGAGTCATTTTTCTCTCTCAGGAATAGTTTCCTAGTTATGAAGAGTATTGGATGCTCCAGGCCATCGTGATCTTGGGAAAGGACAGCTCCCAGTCTCGCAACAGAGACATCCGTCTGAAGGATGAACTCCTTTGAAAAATCGGCCACTTTTAAGATTGGGCTCTGACAAAGGGTCTCTTTCAAGGTTATATAGCAATTATGGTCTTCTTCTTCTACCTGATCTTCTGAGGTTCTGCATTCTTCAATTTGTCAGTGACTCTAAAGGTTTTACTTGAACAACTGGAGATGAACCTACGGTAATAGCCAATTAGTCAGAAGAAAGCCCTTCGATATTTTTTTGTTCTTGGTGTAGGGGTGTCTAGGACTGCTTTGACATTTTCTTGTTGTGGCTGTACCATGCCATTCTTGACGAAAAATCCTAGGTACTTGACTGCGGATGGCCATGGCGTGGAGGTCGCCTGCAGTTTCACCTTATCAGCAGCGTATACCATCGCTCCCTGGTGCCATCCAGCGGCACCCCTGATGAGGTAAGCCCTTTTCTGGGCCTATGTGCATTTTTCCCTCTTTATTCACCATGTGCATTCTCACTACCATGGCAGCACCGTGCAAAGGCAGCACCTGCCCGCTCATAAAGAACTGAATGCCTCATGCTTCATCATTTAGAAAGCCTGTGTGAGCGCACTCAGCGCAATTGCCTTCATTGCTTCTGTGTCTCTTACTGACAGCCACCCTCATCCGCAGCACCGGAGTGCCTCCGAGGGCTGCTCAGGTTGCCATGGTGCTTGGCGAAAACGAAGCTACCGACTGGCTGCTCCACTACTCTTGTAGCCAATTGCAAGCCGGCAGGCGAGGAAAGCCAGCCACCAACAAAGGCCCACACAAAAGGCCCTGTCCAAGCCTGTCAGAGCATGGAAAAGCACCTCACTGTACAATCTTTTCCGGACCTTTCAAAACTCATGGCTCCATTAGATCTCCAACTCAAACTGGTAAGCTACCATAGGGCAGATCACCACTATGTTATGCTTGCCTGGGAATACCTGATGTAAAAATCGCATTTAGACGCTTTAGATCTGTGCAACCACCTTTGATTTTGTGCTTGGGTACCTTTGAGTGCCACTCTTACATATGAGACAGTCGTCCACATAACTTGTTGTAACCCCTGTAACTTGAGGTGAGGCTTTTCCAGTCAGTTTAACCATACCCATTTCACTCATATGCTGATTGATGTAGCCTTCCGTAACCTGGGGGCGGGGGGCTTTAGCAGTCTGTGTGCATATCCTCACTCCTGCACTTCGCAATGAACTATGCATTTTCTGTAACTAACGCTTAGATGCCCAAGGACTTTGTGTGCTGAATTAAATGCAAAAAATAAAATAAATAAATACATTGAGCCAATTTGCACTTCTTAGGACTAGCTGTTAACCCTGCTTTTCTTAAGACTCGCATGACGGTATAAAGGTGATACATATGGGGCCTCATTCCGAGTACGGCGCTAACCAATGGCGCTATTAACGCCTTGGTTGACGCCGTACCCGGACCGGCAGCGCCTTGGTGGTTGGCGGAATTACCGCCCCATTCCAAGGTTGGCGGGGCGGTAATTCCCCAATCCCCATTTACCCTTCCCCATTCCCATTCTTGCCCCATAGGGCATAATGGGAGTGGGGAAGGCGTCAATTACGCCACCGTAAATTACGGTGGCGTAATTAACATCAAGGTCCCTTAGCGCCATGGTATTTAACGCCTGCTAAAAGCAGGTGTTAAAAGCACCATGGCGCTAAGGGAACTCGGAGTATGGCGGTAAGGGATTACCGCCACCGCTCTCGTTAGCGGTGGCCGCTATCCCTTACCGCCATACTCGGAATGAGGCCCACGGTCTTCCCAAATCTAACTGTGGCTCGCAATGTTGTCTATGTAGGCCCCACAGAAGTCAGAGTAAGGTTGTAAGATCATATCCATCAACAGTTGGAATGTTTCAGGGAACCCATGTAATCCAAATGTTAGGACTTTAAAGTGGAACAAGGGGTGTGGCAAAAGCAGTTTTTCTTTTCCTTTTTCTTTTTATCGGACCATCCAATGGCACCTGCCAATAGCCTTTTGTAAGGTCTATGGTAGAAAGATAGACAGCTGCTATTGTGCATTGGCCATACGGGTGTGGACTAAAGGTCTTACCATAGCCATGCGTTCCTTGAGACAGTGGGTGGTTTGGGAGAGTAGAATTGGGGCTTCCTCTCTTTCTTCTGTGCTCTAGCACCTTCAAGCGTTCATGTGCTAGATGGAATTAAGAACAATTTTCTCAGACCCAAATAACCAGACAAACTCAAAGAATATGGCAAAATACTACTTTATTATCAGCATAGGAAAAAAGTAGGGCAATATTGGGGAATAATAGGCAGTAATTCACGCACTCACCCCCAAGTGTGATTATACAAAGGTTTTATACCTCGATGTGCGTCATTTATGATGTCATCCTACGTGACAAACTAAAAACCTATTGAAGGGAGGAATTGGTTAAGGGAACATATGTACCTAGAGTATATGTAAGTGTTAATAACTTCATTGCCTGCCCCTTATCTGGTGGGTGGGTACACCTTCAACCACATCCTAATACATATAATACTGATTATAGTGTGAACAATGGCAGCAGGTTCGTCTTTGCAACATTGCATAGCATGTTGCTACATAGACCCTCTGATTGGTTGGCATGCTTTCCCAACCTTGGACTTTCGGCTCATTAAGCAGCACATAAGCAAAACAAAGCTCAGGTGCTGGAAGCAACATCAGAGTACTCCCCACTTTCTCAATTAGTCCATCGTCTCTCATCGGTCAGGCCCTAAGCCAAGGCTACTCCTTTGTAGTTGACCTTGAAGCCTGTTCTCTGTTCTGGAAAATTCAAGGGAGTGTAGGCACACTATTATCCTCGTTTAGGCTTAATGAATAGCCCTTGTTTCTAACTTCTTAATCACATATGAAGACACTACAAATGTGTCCATCTCGACCTTCTATTTACTGCTATTTGATTCAAATGAATTGGGTGTCCTTAACTTCTTGGCCTCTACAAATCTGCTTGCTCCATCATACATGGGTTTTCTGCATCTTTAATTGTTCAATACCTGGCTCTTGCAGATGTTTTATCCTTTGCTTAATTGATTCTAAGGATTCTGGTACTTGTATTTTTCGCACTTTATTTTTCTTGCAGATGACTGGAAACAACTCCCTCCATAGCACAAATCTTCCCCAGTAGGGCCATCATGCCTTACAATGGAGAGACACAACCATGACTTTCCCCCACCCCCCATCAAGGGGAAGATTTGTGCTATGGAGGGAGTTGTTTCCAGCCACCTGCAAGAAAAATTAAGTGCGAAAAATACAAGTACCAGAATCCTTAGAGTCAATTAACCTGCCACACCTGAAAAGGAAATGAAGACACGCCTGAAACAGCAAAGAAACACTGCCTCCCTGAAGATTGATGGAGTCATGAAAACGTGCGTTTGGAGGAGACTTGACTGGTAACAGAGCGCCTGCCTTACCAATATTTAAAGAATTATAAAGGATGTTTCATTTTCCCCCATTGTGTCTGCATTTCTTATCATTATGTATCTAAATGCCATAATAATACGGAAGAAAAGACAAATCACAAGACATAATGAAATCACAATTACCATTCCAGAAAAATGTATCAGCTTTCTTGATGGCAGTGAGTCTCTCATATTTGGAACCTTCCCATTTTGTTTAATTCAATATGTAATTGTGTTTTCTGCTGTAACTCAAATTTTATATCAAGAATTGCAACATAATTCCCACAATGATTCTAAAAATAATGTGATTGTTTTTAGGATTGCTAAAAAAATATTAGAATGTCCACATGTCATTTTATCAAAGCTGGGTAAGACTGTAATATGTAGGTGAAAACATCATACAAGAATGTGTGTAATGTTATTATGATGGGTATCATACAATTTGCAATGCATTCCTTGTCGTTGTGCTCCAGCGCCTTAACACATTGTTCCTTTCACCTATCTAAAAGTTGCAGGATAGCTGCAAGTCCATTCATTCCTTACTAGATTTAAGAAACGTTGATCTTTATTTGAAAGGTATTTTCACTATTCCATAAACTGTTTTCCTTGCTCTTTGTTGCTGATCTTGTCTGCATACGCAGAACTTCTTCTCTTGCTTCACCGTCAGTAGCTGTAGGAGGGGTCGAAGTGTGTCCCTTTTACGCTTTAATGTCATGCAGATGCAGCCAGATTCTCTTTCCTTGTAGTTTAACAGATGTGGGGGTAACTACTTCAACCCTATAGGGTCCTTCCCAGCACAGCTTATTCCAAGTGTGGACAAATATGCGCACCAGCACCTGGTCCCCTTGATATAAGATTACCTGTTTCAATAAGTATTCTGGATCAGTTGGTTGGCTTTCTTCTTCAATCCTCTTTGACCCCTCCCTCTGGTTTTTGAGCTGTTGAGACATGAAAGAAATACTTGCAGTCATTGTTGCTAGCTAATCATGCATCTCATCACCTAATATCTTTGTTACACTGTGGGCATCAGTTTCTACACTCGCTGCAGTTTCTGCACTCGCCACCGCAGACTTCCTTGCTCCAGCTTGCCACCACGGAAAGGGATGAGGTGCTCCGTACAGAGCTCCGCCTTCCCTTTTCCATGGTGGCCATCTTTGTAAATGATTTTCTTTCATTCAACGGGACGTACGCAGTGTCCCATTGAATGACGGAAAATCCTCCTTTTTAGCACCCCGGGTTACCGCTTTGGTAACCCGTGGTGCTAATAGCCCTAAGCCCCTGTTCAAAGGGTTGGAACAGATCTTAATGGTCCAGAACCCATGGTATCTGCCCTTGCTTCACTCGTGCCGTTAACCCCCTTTCCAGCCCTTGGAACGGAGGCTTAATACCATATTAGAACAAACGGGCCCTTGTAACTGCAAAATGTCCCAACCTGATCGCCGATTAAAAACCCGGGTATATCATGTTAATTTATTTAAAGAATGGAAGGAAAATACCACTGAGCCTATTGCCACTATTCTATCCTGCTTCATGCCTGAAGACTCTGATAATAAAGTCCAGTTTCCACCCAGACTCAGTAATAACCAAAAGCAAGATCTATACGACCTCATATTCCAATCTCCTGATGTATTTAGGGAGGAACCAGGGAGAGTGAAGGATATCTACCATCATATCCGCACTCCTGAAGGCAAAGAGGTACAGTTAAAACCATATGGATTAAGAGAATCTAGAAAGGCAACCATCATCCAGGAAGTCAATCAAATGCTTGAAGCTAATATCATTGAACCCTCTACTAGCCACTGGTTTTCCCCCATCGTGTTTGTGGCAAAACCCAATGGGAACTAGAGTTTTTGTAATGACTTTAGAAAAGTGAACTCCAACCCTGCTTTTGATGCATATCCGATGCCTCGCATTTGATGACTTAATCGATCGACTAGGTAACACTGTCTATCTCTCTACCATAGACCTTACGATAAGCTATTGGCAGGTTCCGTTATACGGTCCTAACAAGGAAAATCCTGCCTTTGCAACACCCATAGGTCTGTTTTAGTTTAAAGTCCTCCCGTTTTGGCTCCCACTTCATTCCAACGGTTAATAGACACGATATTACAACCGTACTCTGATTTTTGTGGGGCCTACATAGATGATATTGTAATACACAGTAAAACTTGGGAAGATCACGTCTATCATCTCTACACAGTCATGAGAACACTAGAAACAAACCCAAGAGTTATGCAATGGTTCTTAGACCACCAACCATCCTGTTTCACAGTGGAACACCAGAAGGGTCGAGACCAGTGAAACGTTGACTTTCTCTCCAGGTTTCCTTGTGAAACATTGAGGTCCAATCCGCATAGGGGAAGGGTATTTGAGGAACCTCAGGCGTCCTCACTTCTTTTCCCCCAGTATCTTCTACTCAGGTGGCAAGGAAAAGGCTATCACTTTTGGATTCCGACCCTGGGGCTGGATATGCGAGGGAGGGTCACCTGGGTGGAGGAGACTTGGGCAGTGGGGAGAGGGCGTCCTTAGGTGAGACAAAGTATCCCCCATTTCCATTTCACCATGAACCCTCCATCCCTCAAGCTTTTATGGGTTTTTGTCAGCCCTTTCTCTGGGACTCCCCTAACGTATTCTGCAAATTGCACCAGTATGTTACTGGGATGAAGAAAAGGACACCTAGAACAACACATCCTCACTTTGTGAAAACGAACACTTAGCAACTCCAGCCAAGTACTGGGGTGTGGAGGAGGACAACAAGAGCATAGCAGGACTACCGCTCCAATAGTGAGTGGTCTAGTCCTTTTTGGAATGAGAATGGAGACAGGAGCTTTAAAAGCTGGAATCCTGAAGGAAATGGAGTCAGCTGTAGGAGAAAACCCATGAACTGATGGGTGCAGGCAGATCTCTCTGGGGTGGGAGCATGGCAGGAGGAGTGCTCAAGACCCGTGGAAATGTGCAGAGCATATGCAGCGGGAAGCGAAGATACAGAGCGCTGGAGGCCAGTGGTTAGCTGGAAGTAGGAGGCTGGCGGCACCAAGGGGAACGGTTGTGTGGGTCCTGCTTCGCAGGTGAAGCACTGCTGGGTGTGCGCGAGCCACAAAAGACCGCTGGAACAGACGCAAGCGACCACATGGAGAGACCGAAACCAGTGGCGGCGGAGGACCTCGCTAGGAGCAGTAAGTCTGACCGTTGAGTGCAACCAGAAAGGGGGAACACCGGGCTGGCAGGCGGTCATAGAAAAAAAGCTATGGACGTTAATATACATGTTTTTGAATACCAAACTAAATGAAAGCAAGATAAAGCCGATGAAAGGCATTTTGAATACCAAACGAAATGAAAGCAAGTTAGGACACTCTTGCATCTTGAGAGGGGTGAAAGTAAGATTGTGAATCGTATTGAAAGGACGTTTTTGAACTGCATAGAAACAATGAACTGCTTTAACTGAAAACAAGTGCTAGCAAAGCCAAGAGAGCACAAAGAGTTGTATGCATGATATGAGAATTCCAGCATTGGCCCCAACCAAGAAAGTTCAAAGAACTGTATATTATAAGGAAACACGCATTGGCAAGGGAACTTAAGAAAGTGTAACAAGTGCATGGTGGCCACCTAAGCCACCCACAATGCAATGTCAGGAGAGTGTGACACATGTGACTGAGGCACGCCTCACTGCTGAGGAGAAGCAGTGGACTGGTGTTACTGGAAAAGTAGTCAAGGAGGCGTACCAGTTGCATGACCTGTAATGGGTGGACCGTGTGGTGTGACAACTGTGCCTAGACCGTGTGCCCTTGAATGGAAACGCCACTGAATGCACCTATAAAGAAGCTTGTGTTGTGCAAAGACCTTTTTGTGATTTTGAATTCAAGTGTTGTTTTGAAAACTTGAGATTTGAACTCTTGGGGAAAGAAACCCCCTATGTTGTTTTGTTTGAAAGCTGGAAGATTTGAACTCTTGGCGAAGGGAAACCTTGTGCTTGATGAACTACTTTGAACTTGTGGAAGGGGAGCTGATTACAAGCCAAAGAAACTCTGAACTTTACTTTGTACACTATTCAGTTTTGATGATGAAATCCCTACACATTGTATGCAGTTAATTATGAGGTTATGAGGCCAAGGATAGGTTTCTGAAACACAGACATATGTTTTACCTTGGACTTCCTGACACAGACTATCCTTTGTTTTCTTTAGGTAGGGAAATCCCACCTTAGCAAAGGGCAAGTTAGGTCTTATTCCACCCTGTCTTTTTGAGTTAATAGAACTTTGTTGAAAGAACTTGAACCTGTTGTCTGTGTCTGACTCAGGATGCCTTCACACTTCCCGTTATTGACTTCAAATTGTAACTCTTTTCATTCATCTAACAAAAGGTTCATGGTCGCCCTTAATCCCATCGGCGAGGTGAACAAAAGCAGTGGATTGTCCACAAAAAATAAATCCGGGACAGATTCCTAACCCTATCTTGGCTGGTCAAAGCAGTTTGCACAAAGTGCTTCAATTACCTCATCAATATATATGGAAAAAAGGAGGGGGTAAGGACACATCCTTGCCTCACCCCTTTTCTTACCAAAAAACGTTCAGTTGTAGCACCCCCTTCCCCCATGTCCCAATGCACAGGTGCCATATTGAATTAATACAACTGTTGGATTATAACAAGCAAATCTTTTGGAACCCCCCCTTCTTAACAGCACCCGCCACAAAGTTTTTTGGGGGACGCCATCGAAAGCCGTTTTGAGTTCTACAAAGACGGCATCTAGGGCCTCATCAGGAGTTGGGCGGCAGCCTTTGAATGCAGTGATAAAGCTATTACTGCTGCATTTAAGGGCTGGCCCAATCACAACTTGGGTGGAATGTTTAGAGTCTTTCCTCCAGCTTTTTGCTGGAGGTAAACATCTCTACATTCCACCCGAATTTGGCACTGGTAGTGCAAATAGTGTGGACTCCGAGTAGCGGTAATGATATTGCATTGGTGGTACCCTGTTGGTATTACCGCCAGGTTATTGGGATACCGCCAAGGCCCTGATGAGGCTCATAGTCTTAGTGCCACAATATAAGAATCTTTTGTATTATGAGATGCAATTTAAAGCATTAATCAATCATGCTCCGTAATTTTCAGAAACATGCCTGCAAGGGATCAAGGATGTCATTAGTGTCTGCCCAAGCTTGTAAATGCTTCAAAATTTCTTTTGCACATATTTTGCAATATATTCAATAGTGATATGGGCCCATAATTCCATGGTTCTTCCCTTCCACCTTTTTTTTATAGATGGGAACAATTATGGCATTCCTCCAGGACGGGAAAACATTGTTTTGATGGATGAGCACATTAATCAACCACCTTAAAGTAGGGGCCTATTTCATCCTTATACAGATATTTTTGGATAAGGTCAGGGCCAGGTGCCTTCCCCCCATGTTACGACTGGATCGCTTTCTCTGCATCACTCAGGTTTGCCTCAAAACTGGGGTCACCCACATTAGTGATACTATTGGGAAGCCTAATAATCAAACGGACAGAGTATTGGAAATAAGAAATAGATGGATATATACTGAAGACACAGAGTAAATAACTAGTATCATCAAATCTCTTACAAATTTCCGTGGTCCTGGGCCTTGATGCCTTATGTAATGCCTCAATTAAACTAAACCCCAGGCTGTTACATCTATTTTTTTCTCCAATAAGCCTGAGTAGCAAGATACCATCACCATGGCTTAACAGTATTATTATCCCGGCCCATAAGAATAGAATGCACAGCGATCCAAAAAATATCCACATTTTAGCAATGTTGGATCCCACTTTTAAAATATTTGCTTGTGTTCTTTTAAGGAACTTAATGATTGGGCTTGTACAAACAATATCATATCTATGAACCAAACTGAATGTTTTAAAGGCTCCGGTACATCCACAAATATATTGGCACTAGCTGCCACTATTGAATACTCTTGGTGGATTCTGCGACAAACTATCTAAGTGACATTCATAGATATCAGTGCCGCTTTCGACACTGTCCAACGCATTGTCCTATGGTAATAATTACATAACTGTGGTGTTCCCCAGGGCTTGTTGAGAATGTTGATGCTATTGCAAAGACAAACCCAGGTAAGAGCAAGAATCAATGCAGCTAGCAAGATCAGAGATTCCATTACTCCATTTGTAGTTCTGAAACAAGGGTGCATTCTTGCCCATACACTGTCTAAACTATTCCTTTACCATCTTGCCCTCATATTTCACGACCAATTGATTTACCCGCATAAGTTAGGTACCAGTCAGTTACAGTGGCTTAGTTATGCAGACAATCTCGTTTAACTTGGCTGCTTTGTTAAGGGACTACAATGTCAACTGGACAAACTTGCTTCCTTTGCCAAGAATAATGGAAATACAAGGAAAACTAAAATCATGGTATTCAACTCTAAATAATATTGTAATTTTAAGGGCTTAAGATGGTGGCTTGAGGATATTCCTCTTGAACTTGTAAATACCTATGAGTACCCTGGGGTAAACATTGATAGCAAATTGACCTGGTCATACCAGCTGGACAAAGTTGAGATCAGAACTCGTCAACAAGTGGGCGTATACTATGGTTTGCACAGGAACATAGGGGATTCTCACTTAAATCTGTTTTGAAGGTGTATAAAGCAAACACTTGCAGTTGTTGTTCTATTGCTCTGAAATCCTGGGTGCAAAACACCTAGTGTAAACTAAAAAGAATTGAAGGGATGTGCCTCAAAGCTAATTATTAAATGGCTTAGTTGTACTTCGGTCGAATACATTTTATCTGAGTTTGGTTTGCCTAGCATCTGCGTAGAATAAACACTGAGAAGTGTGTTATTGTATTGGAAATTTACAAACAGTCCTGAGAACTCATATTTACAAACACATTTTTTAGCCGATGGAAGAACTGTCAGGGGATTGGCTGGCACTGGTTACAAATCACTTATGGATGAGGGCTGTTGTTGATGTATACATCTTGGTGTGGATCCCTTGCAGAATACATATCAACAATTTAGGGTTGCATTTAGAAGTGCTTGCTATTCACTTGACCTAGAGCAGACAGTGGTCGACCTAGCGACTAAGTCGCACAGCAGTGAATATCAGTTGCGATTTAGTAAATGTGATATCCACCCTCGCTATCTTTTTGACTACCCTAATAATCAGATTGCACTTGAGTATTTTCAGATCAGGTTTAATCTAGTTAACATACTTGAGGCAGAAGGTAGCAGGATGGGCTTGGATAAAAATCACAGATGGTGTAGGCTGTGTGGGTATTTAAGGATGAGTTTAAGAATGGTTATGTGTGGGTTAGTTGGGTGGGGACAGGAGTTGGTGGAGGACGTCCAAGAGACCAGAGGAGGCGAGAGTGACCGGAGTGCAGAAGCTATTGGAGAGAGGGTTTGTGGAGTATTTGTGAGTACATGGAGAGTGTAAAGAGTAGAGGTAGAGCACCAGTAGCAGAATGGTAGCTGTAGTGGAGGTGGTAGTAGTTATGGGAGTAGTAGAGTAGTGGTGTGAGTAGGAGGTGGTAGTTGGTACTAGTGGACGGTAGTGAGTTTTAGGCAGTGGTAGTTGGAGTAGAGAGGTGGTGGTGGAGGTGCGAGATACTAGTGGGAGAAGAGCAGAGATAGCAGCAAATGAGTGGGCGAACAAGAGCAGTGGTAGGAGTAGTGTTAGGAATGGAGAGGTGGTAGAAGTTGTAGTCGTAGTATCTGTAGAAGGCAGGTGGAAGGAGGGAGGAAAGTATAATAGCGATGGGAGCAGCAGAGTGATACTTGCAGATGAGATTGATAGTAAGCGCAGGAGTAAGAAGAGAAGTAAGATCAAAGGGTGGTGGTGGAGAGGCGGTTTGAGAGATTGGAGAGACGGCATTACGGTGGGAGGAGAACATCTGTTGAGGCCTAGTGTAGGAAAGGGTCAGGACAGAACGGGAGAGACAGAAGAGTGAAACCAAGTGAAAGAAGGCACCTCCCTTAACTTCCTAAGGCTACTAAGCAGGATAGGTCAGGAAAAGCCTAGAATACCCCTATGGAGGTAGTTAGCCACCGACTTAGGGAAACTACCATCAGCTTTAGCCAGAGCATCAGTGTCACGCCTCCTCCCTGCCACACCATTGCCAGACAACCTTCCAGATTCACGTCCACCAACCCTAACCATGCACGACTCATCCAGCGTGTTCCCCATAACATTCATCGCACTCAGCAACTGAATTACCAAGGACGGCTACGACCTTTCCTACATTGGAATCTGCCATGGCGCTTCTCTCCGGGACGGCACCCGTCCACGGGCGCCCAGAGACTACGATCCAGCGCACGAAGTGCTTCCGATCAGGTGACCAAACGCCGGCAACAGGCGGCCACCGCCGGCAGACTCCCCGTGCAGCGTCGAGGGTCACGTGACGTGGACCCGCGTTTCCCTCGTGACTGTATCACGTGATTAATTCAACACAGTCAAAAAGGACAGGGGAAACGCGGAACAAACGCTTCACAGCTGCTTTTCGGAGTGCTGCACAGCGTTTTTGGATCTCGCTTAGAATTCGGATTTCTTTGACCACGGAACGTTTCACGGATTGCTTTTGGTCTCTTCCTCAGGCGAACTTTAATCTTCAGGCTTCAAGACCTTTGGCTTTGCACACACTTTTGAACTTTGGATATTGGACCTCGGTTATTGTTTTCTTGGCTTTCGACCCTGGACTGCTAACGGATTGTTTACGGATCATCCACTGGCTATCTGACCTACAGGTGTTTTCCATCAAGAGTGCCCACAAGGACCCTTCTGTTCCCCTAACCCTTTGAGGCATCCTGACCAGCACATTTGGGTAAGCCCTTTAGCTTCTTCCACCATATTGCATTGTGATAATTGTGACTGTCTGCCCTAATCATTTATTGCCTTAGAGTGGTCAGGGGGTCCTTCCGGTGTTCCTGGTTCCAGCTTGACGGCACTCCACACCTGTGGCCTCAAGAATTGCATTGGTAGTGTTATTATTTCTACCAGTGTGGTACCTGGGGACGGAGGTATCTTCATCTACACGACCATCAAGATCACAACAATCAGACAGAAAGGTGTTACTTTTGACAAGTTGCTAACATCCAGGTAAAGGCCCCATGGGCTAGGGAGGTTGGAAAGGCTGGGGAAGTCGAGATAGACAGGGACGGCCCTAGCAAGACAATGCAGAGCAACACAGGTTTGAATCCTGATCCCACGCTTAAAGACTGGTCTCCGGCCATTAGCGCATTAAAAAAGATTAATCAATTAATTAAACCTTAATTTAAGCCTTAAGAGCAATCCGAGAATCCTTGCCCAATTGATTGTAACATCCCAATAAATACCCTTAGACTTAACATTTGAGTCAGCGTGGTTCTAAGTGATGGGCCACCCCTTGTAATGAATCAAAAGAATTCATCCATTCTCCTCAAGGGTGAGCCACCTCCTTTTGGAATAGGGATGGGGTGAAGAAAACCATACAAGCGAAGGGGCCAGAGAAGCCCCAGACAAACAGACAAACAGAGAGCATACCCCAGGACGGTGTGAATGATACCGAACAAGCAAAGGGGGCAGAGTGTCTGTAGACTGCAAGGGGCCAGCCGAAAGCATACCCCAGACAGAGGTGATCGAAACTGGACAAAGGAAGGGGCTAGAGAAGCCTGTAAGCCATGAGAGGCCAGCCTAGAATATAACCCAAGACGTGGTGAACGAGATCGAACCACCAACCAGGCCAGAGCTGCCCAATGCCCACCCAAGGCTAAGAAAAGGAACACACCACCGAAAAGTAAAAAAGTAGAGAATTAGACCAGGGAAGCTCCCCATCTACCAGAGATCGCCAGAAGTAAGAACTCAGGAGGGCCCAGCAATGAACATTCTTGGACTTGTGAGTACCGAAACTCCCAGTATAAATCTGAATATCCCTGGAGAAGGGATACAATCTGACTGCTGGATGATGACATTGTTTTGAACACAACAGGGACTTTGAGAGACATTTTTCTTTTGGAAACATTATTTTGGTTTGAGAGACAAGAGTCTCTCCGAACTCTGGGGTTAAGGTCAGAAACCAGCCACCACTACTCCGCTGGGGTGAAGTAACCTTTACCTAGGCCATAGCCTCGGATCTTTCTTTCTATCTTCTTTCCATAGAGCAGAGTAGTGTTAGTTTAGCTTAGGTTTGGGACAAAGTTTATTGACTTTAGTTTATTAGACATCCTGACAACCACCTTTCTTTTATTTGATAACATAGGGAACTCATCTTAGAAGTAGGGACTAGAATAGATTTTCCTTGATTCTCTCAATAAAGAAATGTTGAACAATGCTGCTGTATCCACTACCTCCTCTGTCTGATGTACCACCTCTTACTATGCCTTTGTTCTCACCTCTCACTACATCCTTCTACTCACTTTTCACAATATGCCTCTTCTCACCTCTCACTACAGCCTTCTTTACTCTACTCCTCTCAGCCATCTTCTTACACCCTGCTCAGAGATATGGTGCCCAGCTCCCAATCCAGGGTTACAGTGCTTAGCTAACTCTGCCAATCCTCTCACTCTCACTATTCTCACCCCTTACCTTCTCTCCTGCACCTTTCTCTACGAACCTTACTCTCACCGAAACCCCACACCCTTTCACTCTACCTACTGCCCTCATGGCCCTGCTCCTATCTCCCACTCTTTCATCATTGCTACCATCACCTCAACAAACACTCTCTGATTCATTGGTTCATTGTCTTAAACTGGTACCAGCCCCCCTTTCAATTACCTCACATACAGTCTTCTCCAATTCTGCCACTAACTCCTCAGCACTCCACTCCTCTGTCTGTCCTCAAGCTGGTTCCCCAGTCTACCTTCACACCTCATGACCTCACCCTTGCAACCCACATTGTACCTTTTACCTGCTCCCCTTTTACACTGTGGCACTCTTGTTTCAACCCCTCACCCCCTCCATTGGCGCCAGTGCTCACCTGACTCTAATGGTCAATCTGTGCTTGTCCTTTCCCCAGGGGCTAGGTTATACAGCTGAAAAACTTTAAAACCCCTCTAGCCCCCCCTCTTTTACAGCATGGTTTTATTGGCAGTCTCTGATCGTTTTGTTGCTATTTCTCTACATTTTGTGGGAATGGAACTTCATTTTGCTCTTGTGATGAGTTATTTGCTTTTCTGAGGTGCTGTTTGCCTGGCTCCCGAGAGTCAGATATTCTGTTAATTGGGGAGACTGAAATCCTCCTTAATGAGATCATGAAATGTCCACTCTTTCTATTGAAGTCAATGTGCTGACAAGTATCAAAAGAAAACTGTTGATAAAGGGCCAGGGTTATACAATCTGGGAATTGTAAAGAACCAGGAGCAAGACACGGACACAGAGAGACTGTGATGGTTGTTATTGACTTTTATTAAAGTAAAAGAAGGGTTGGAGAAACACCTATCTCGCCCTAACACTATGAGGGGTTTCCCTGCCTTAGGATGTCAGTGTCAGAATGCCGGAAAATATAAAGAGTTCTCCAGCCTGGGGCCAAAATCCTATCCTGACCCTTACAAGCTAAACCTAAGAAGAAGTGTAAAGAGAAAAAGTCTTTCAACTGGCCATCTGTAGTCTTCTTTAATGTTCTAATATAACGTTTGAAAAAGATGCATAAATGAACAAATGATCAAATTTCCACAAACTCCCAGAGTTCTCAAAGGGAGGTCATTTTCTTCTCCTATGGAGGTCCTCAGCCACTTACTTGGTTGCAAACAATATAGCTAGCAGATTCTTGGTCTTCCTTCAGTTCACTATGTGTACTCTTTTCCTTCTATGGTTATGCATTCCTTCCCCCTTAGGTTGTACATGTACGATAACTTGTTTTACCAATTTTGTTTACTCACTAGTCTCCACTGGCGTCTCTCTTTGTTACATCTGTCATAGGGACTTCCTTCCCCTGGTCTTTTACACTTAAGGGTTCTTTCTCTTTCCCTTGAGTTACTCCACACACTATTATTTCTCCACAACTCTTTTCCTCAGCAACATACGGTTATTGAAAGCAAGAGGTATGTCTCCCTTCCAAAGGATCCCATACAATCAAGGATTCTTCTTCTTTTCCTTGACCCGTTCAGTAACATATAATGAAGCTCCACAACCTTTCACAGCTCTTAGAACAACGGGAGAAGTTCTTCTCTTCTCTTGTGTTTTCAACGTCTCTTCAGTTCTCTACCACAGTTATTTCCCTTGGCAAAAGACAGCTTTATGATAAGGGGTTATGACCGCTTTCCCCTAGTATCACACATTCAAGAGTACTTCACCACCCCTTGACTTACTCCACAGATCACAGTTCTTTATATTTACAATGATTCCATTCAGGGGGTATGTTTCCCATCCCCTGGATTTCACATTTTTGAAATGCGGGTCACATATCAGCATACACTGCAGGAACAGCAATAGAGCGTGCCTGGCGCCGTTTCTGAGGTGAGATGCATGTATCCTGACTCATAAGCTTGACAGTACTCACAGGCAAGATATGTTATCCCCCTTTTCCTATTGAGAAGCAACCTAACCATCCCCTGGCCTTTATGGGCTATTGTAAAACATCTCCCCTCATTTTGCCACAATTTACCTATGACAGTATTGGGTCGAGGAAGAGGAATTAGTGATCACTAGTAACTAATTTCACCATTCCAGACACACATTCACTTTGTTGTGGTTTGTTCTCCTGCCAGGACTTCACAATATTTGCACACTCAGTTTTTGGCCCTGTTTACTTTCTTGCCAAGACTCTACAATATTTACTTCACATTCTGTTTGGCCTTTACATTCAGACTTGTCTGGTATACTCTCCTTCCAGGACTTTACAACAAGTTACTTTTCCTTTCAGGTGCAGGTCTCCAGACTTGCCTTCACAATGTTCCACACATATATTTGGGCGTGGGTCCCAAACTCGTACAGGGCCTGCTCTACTCTACTGCCAGGAGCTTTCACACTGTCTTTCACAACATGGATGAATTTTAGACTTGCACACTTTACTATGCAACAGCCTTGTACATGCCCTTTTCATCAATTGGGGCAGTGACCCTTCAGCTTCTCGTTTGTTACTTTCACTCTTTATCACAGGACTTTCTGCCCGCTTTAGCAGACTCATTAACTTTCCCCAAGGTGCGCAGCATTCGCCCTGGTGTCCTGCTTTTGCCTCTTGGGCTCACTGGTTTGTTTTGGCTGCTCTGGCGTTCTGCGCATTATCCTGTGGTTGCTGTGGCTTGTGTAAGGAACTCATGGTGGCAACAGTAAAGACAGACACAAGTGATCACAGTTCAAGGGTGTTTATTAAACTGTATATGTAGGTTGGAAAAATGCCTAATCTAAACCTAACTCTAAGATGGGGGCAAGCTACAACCATCAAATAATAATAAGGCAGTCCTAGTGGCATCTATCTTGTTTAATAAAAGGGCATATACTAAAAATAAACTATTGCCAGTCCTTACAACTAAATACAAAAAAAGAGTGTGGGATAGGGTTCACAAGAAAGAAATTAGTGTTCTCAAATGATAAGCCAGGATGTGGTAGCCGGGGGTCTCCCTTGCCCATGTTTTGAGCACGGGGCAAGGCGGGACTCCAAAGTACAGCACACTCTCGAGCTTTCCCAGCACGAGACGCCAGTTCTGTTCTCAGCTATCAGGACCTTCGGTGGATAAGTCTCTTTTCTACAAAAAATCTCTTGCCTCTGAGGACCTGATGTGTTCAAAATAACAAACAAAAAGTTCCTTTCTGCATATATGTTGGATGATGACTTTTCACCGCTGGGTCCCCCTCTCTGGGCTCAGACCCCTCTCAAATATCAGCCTCCCTCCGTCTGGTTCACTACGGCTTTTTCTCAAAACTATTTCATCTGTGGCATTCACAAGTCATAATGTCTTTTTTAAACTGTTCACTGTGGACATCCCTCCGCCGGGTTCACTCTTGTCCACACACTGTTTATTGGGACTTCAGGCTTTGTCCCGTTCTATCGGCATCCTTCCATCAGGTTCACTCTTGCTAATTCTTGCCAATCACACAGTTCTTTCTCTTTTGTCACTATGCATGATTCATCTCCCTTAGATTCCCAATTACGTGCAGGTCAAAGCCTTTCAACTGTACATGGGGTTTTGCTACACCCCTATTTGACCACTTTGACCTTGCGGCTCTCCTAGGGCCTTCTGGTATCGATAGTTTCAACAAATGTGGGATAAACCAGAGTCTCTCAAATTAGCACCCACGTGGTGCCGGACCCCTCTGCAGCTGGTTTTTCTTTAATGTTAACAGCTCTTAACTTCCCTTAAGTTGCCATTTTGCCACTTTTGTTCAACACAGTTCGGTTTCTTATCGTATCTCCCCTTAACTCACCGGCTGTGATGAACTGCTTGGCTTTTCTTGTCTCTGGAGTCAAGGACAGTACAACGGTTTCAAGCATCTCTCCCTGTTCTGATTATTAGTTTAGGCAGGTTCTGTGTACCGTTGACATCTGCTGCAACACATGTTGGCTATTGTTCGCAGTCTTACGATTCCTTCCACGGAGGCTTCACAGGTCTCGGTCGGAAAGGGCAAGGTCGCTTCACTCCTCGTCACCCCTTCGGTTCTCGCCACCTTTCTCCTCCTCTTGAATTGCCGCCCTGGGATAGCTGTCTCGTCATGCGGTCTGCCTTGCTCGTAGTGTGCTCTTGTGCTCCAACGTTTATCCCTGTGGGGAAGGGAAAGGGCCATCAGGTGTGTGTGATTCTGGTTAATTGCCTGACTTTGATGGACCCTTGTGTTGGGACATGTCAGGTAAACAGCTCTAGTGTGAGTCTGTTGTCTTTCGTGGTGTGCAACAGTGTTTGTGTCGGAAAAGGGGGGTAGAGCTTCTGAGTATCCTACATTGTAGGATGTGGAAACAGTGTTATAAGAAAGGGCATACCGCGTCTCACCCGTCAGTATCCCACTTCCACTCCCCAAGGACCCCCCATCCAGGTGATCCTCCTGCACTGGTCCACACCCAGGAACTGGATCCCATAGCGATGGCCGTATCCTGGCCACCTGGATGACATATCCCAGGGGACTAGTCAGGTAGACACCTTCAGGTTTTTCTCACTTGCCGGTGGCTTGGTACATCGTTCCGGCCCTTCTCTGCTTCTCGCCTGGTCTCCTGTGTCTCCCGACAGCTTTGCGCTGTCCTCGACCTCACCACAGCAGACCTCTGGCTTCGTCTGGACAGCGTTTGCGGCAGCCTTCCAGCGTCAGGCAGAACCCTGCTTGCTTTTCAACCTCCAACAGGCTTTGTGTACAGCGAGGTTGTCTCTGCTGCTTCTCTCTCTCTCTTTCTCCACAGTGCGAGGGCTCAGAAATGAAAGCCGGACACAAACTTGTCATGTTTTTGGTTAAAGATGTTTAGTTAAATGAAAAAGAATTGGGGAAAATGCATTCTGACCCTATTCTAAAGGGGAGTTTCCCTAACTAAAAACCAAAAACTAAGGATTTGTCTGTGTCAGGATGTCAGAAACTGAAAAGCCGTCCTTGTGTCCAAAACTTTCTATTCTGACCCTCACAAGACAAACAAAACAGTTAAGTGTGAAAGGAAATGTCTTCATCCGGATATTAACAAAATAGTGGCATAAAAGTAGTCATAAATGAATATTAGAATAGCTCCAACATAAATGTTCTCCAAGGTAAAAATACCTTTCCATTAATTGAATGGCAATGTCTCTTTAATAACATTTCCTTTGCGTCTCTCCTTGATTCACAATACTGCTGTTAGGCAACAGGTTCTGTAAAAGTCTTTATTTGACACAAGTTTTTCCTTTGGTTAACAAACACTGTCCTTCTTAAACATTTTTGTAGCTTTACAAATGCCCTGGTATGCTCTCCTGACAGGACTCTTTATGCACTTCCAACTGCCTGGTGTACTGCTGAATGCTGGTTAATATGATGACAGATGACTGCAGTAAGAATCTTGAGTAGTTTTTTCAAGCTTCAAGGTAAGACTGTGGCTCACCCTTTCCAGGGCTTTTCTCAACTGACCATGCAACTCTCAGCACTCAAGCCATAACAATTCTAACTGGCTGAGAGACTGAGGCCACTACATTCCAAAATGATGACACCTATACACAAGAAAAAACACGTTAACTATGTACAGTGAACATTAAATGAAAATACATTACATGAAAGTACACTTTACAAAACACCTCCTCTCCTTAGGCTTTAATTTTTCTTTGGTTACATTCGCATCTCATGCATACTTCACTACCCTATCTTTGTTACACACTTCACCACCATACTATCTCACTACATTCCCATAGGGCCTCATTACACGGATGGCGGTGAACCATGGCGCTATTAGCGCCATGGTTCATGCCGGTAAAATACCGCCACCGCCTTGGTGGAAAGGGGAATTACCGCCCTATTCCAAGGTTGGCGGGGTGGTAATTCCCCCTTCCACCATTGCCCTTCCCCATTCCCATTTTTGCCCCATAGGGCTCTATGGGAATGGGGAAGGCGCTAATTACGGTACCGCAAATTGCGGTACCGTAATTAGCACCAAAGTCCCTTTGCGGGTTGGTTTTTAACGCCTGCAAAAAGCAGGCGTTAAATTCCCCAACCCGCAAACGGACCTCGTAGTAAGGCGGTAAGGATTTACCGGTACCTGTATTTTACTGGTACCGGTAAATCCTTACCGCCACCCGTGTAATGAGGCCCACTACCTTCACAGTAGAAAATCTTACATTACACTTCTTCCCTCTCCTTGCCAACAATACCTTCACTTTATCACCCCTTTCAAACTTCATGGACCTTCCACACACCTTCCCAGCATATATGTCCTTGGCTGCCTCACCACTGTGAGAAACCTGAGAGTATCCTCACTTTACTCCCCCTGTATCCTCTTTTCAGATGGCCAGGGAAAGGCCATCGCTTTTGAATCCTGACCCTGTGGGTGGAGAAGAGAGGGGGGATCCGCTGGGTGGAGGGTCCTTGGGGATTGGGAAGAAGGAACCTGTCAGAATCCGGACTAGTTGAACTCGTAGCGTAGACGAAGAGTTCTTCCTACCAATGTATCCATCTGGATGGGTTAGACATGCAGAGGGACCAATTAATCGGAAGGTGGGATACAGCACGAAACACAGGAACAAACAAAGAAACAAAAACACTGTCCATGGAGTGTACTTCAACTCGGCAGGGTGGATCAGAAATGACACAAGATATGCTAACCTGTGTTGGGTTGCTTTTCTGTCGTACAGTGGAGAGAGCTCTCCACTACCCCCTCAAACGTAGAAAAACCTACAAGACAGGCTATAGGGTTATTAGACAGGATATATCAGCTTGACTCAGAATCAGGCACTATGGATTGGAGTTTACACGGTTGCCTAATACGGATAGTGGCAAGTAGTCTCTAGTTCCAGGTAGCCACCTGCCCCGGCGAAACGAGGACGCCTAACGACAGTGCGCACTATGTATGGCAGTCGCTAGTCCGTAAGCAGTTGTGTGGGTTCGGATGGTAGATGAACACTTGAAAATGCACCACTGGCGTTACCTGAAGCGATGTTCCACGATGGGCTGAGCAGTCCGAGTAAGCAATCCGGTTTGTGGACGTATGGGAAAACAAGATACCAAACGTTATGACATGTGGGGCGGTCCGAGTAGGCAATCTGGGTTGTGGCCGTGCGGGAGGCAAGAAACAAAATCAGTAGGCAAGGAAATGTCGGTAAGCAGAGCCGTGGGTCGTTACCGTGAATCACAAGTTCAAAGCAGACAAGGGCAGGTTCGATATAACAGGCGAAGGTCTGGCAACAAAGTAGCATGTAGTAATAACAAGAAACAAGGAAGCTGCGATTTCCAAAATCAGAAGCACTGGCGTGCGGCAGCCGAAAGACTAAATACCTTTACTCATGTAACTTTCTCTTGCTCCGCCCCTTGAACGGAGAGCGTTGTACCGAGCGTGCAGAGGACACCATTGTTTCCATGGCAACCTCCAACTGCAACACCCACAGACCACAATGCGTCTCCGAAAACGGGACTTGGGAAACCCGGGAACGGAGCGTGAACAAGACCCACAGTGAGTAAGCTTATCAGGAGGATACACTGCAGGAACAGCAATAGAGCGTGCCTGGCGCCGCTTCTGGGGTGAGATGCATGTATCCTGACTCATAAGCTTGACAGTACTCACAGGCAAGATATGGTATCCCCCTTTTCCTATTGAGAAGCAACCTAACCATCCCCTGGCCTTTATGGGCTATTGTAAAACATCTCCCCTCATTTTGCCACAATTTACCTATGACAGTACTGAGTCGAGGAAGAGGAATTAGTGATCACTAGTAACTAATTTCACCATTCTAGTACTGAGATGAGGAAGATGCCGGGAGAGTACTGTGAAGGTCAGGCATGTCCCTCTAAATACAGTCAGGCAAGTCCAATTGAGAACTCACACCTTGTAATAACTGGAGATGGCATACTGTTTTGCGCTGTATCAAAAACTGTATTTCACCCACTTGGATCTGAAGCAGCAGTCAGGAAGTGTTGAGAATCCAACTTGTTGCCCTATTCCAGGATGGAATTGGGTTTCCAGGGAAACCCTCTGGGGAAGAAAAACCTGACTTCGGTTCTTGCTGGATTGGCGCCTCCAGGCTGTAGAGTCTGATGGAGGTCTTCTATGCCGGGTCTCCTGCAGGGCTCTAGTAGTGTGGGAATGCATGTTCTTTTTCTACTGGATCTGCTTATATAATAGGACAGATTAGGAAAGAGCTTATTTCAACGTATCAGGACTTTGCTACAATGGATTAAGTTTACCATTCGTGAAGAGCTCACAGTAAAATGGTTAGAGTGGAGAGGAGAAGAACGCTTGCAAATACCGCGGTGGATCGAAAAGCTATTGTTATAGCAAGGTTAGCAATCTGCGGGTTGAACACTGAATAAAGGTTTGTGTGAAAGAAGTAGACTCTGAACCTACCAAGATTTAGATTTCGTACACGTAGATGTGGCGCCGCTGCAGTAGCAGTGAGGGAGAAGTTGCACACTTCCGGGTCTGCAACAAGCAGTTCCCGTTGCCGTGCTGACCACCGAGCGTCAACAGGATTCTGCCGGTTGAAAGAAGACAGTTTAAGCTAGAATGTACAAAGGTACGTTTAAGAGGAATAATGAATGTTCGCCCGGAGAAGAAGAGAAAGAGTCGGAGCTGTCGCGAAGAGTCGGATTGTCACTGAGAGTGGTGGAACTTGCTGAGGAATGAGGGAGAGGGCAGATTAGTTCAGGTATAGATCGGGGAAGAGGTTAGTTCAAGAGATTAACAGAATACACAAATTCACAGAGCATAGCTAGGGGGAGAGTAGCAACGCAACGTTGCTGCCTGATAAGGCTTCCTTGAAAACGGGGGCAGAGTCTGCCTTCGGGAAGTGTTGTTGGAAGCTGGAACACAGCACAGTCTCATGACCACCATCTTGTGGGAACCATAGCCTACCAATCCGATCCACTTCCACCGCTGCCACAGGGACCATCTGCATCCATGGGACATTGTTGGGGGTGTGTCCAGACCCCCGGCGATTCCCGTAAGCCCCCCGCACACAAAGGACTCACACACACACGTCCTTCTGGCTCGGGCTTCCCAGTCGCACTACCGCAGCCGGGAACACCCCGTTTATTTATACTGCACGCGGCGGCATGCAACGTCACGTCACCGCGTGCCCGTCCTGTCATTGGGCAGCGCCACACTCTTCCTTTTTCGGGAGGACAAACAACAAAGCATTTAAGAACTACACACTGCAAACACAACAATACAACGTTAAACACCCACTTTCAAGAACACCCCTTTAATCACATCCACCCGGGTCCCCTTACTTAGTTGTCCTCAGCCTCGGGCCGACCAAATAAGTGTCCCAATACGTAGTCGATGAGGTGAGCGGGTTTCCCTCGCCCAGTCCTCTGGGGGTACCTCCCGCTCACCTCCAGCACAGGTGGTCTGTCCATGGCCGTTCCCTGGGCCGGGGATTCAGGCAGGCAGGGTGCATTTCCTCCGTCCTCAGGGACCACCAGTAAGTCCGGATCGGGGGGCGGGTCAGTCCTCGGGTCTCCTAGCTTCTTTAAAAAGATCACATTGCGTGTTACTGCAGACCTTCCGTCGGAGGCAGTTACCATCGAACCCTTGACTGCAATGACGTCCAGCGGCTCCGGCTCAACTGGAAGGGACAGCTTTCCATGGGGGTGTCTATTTCGAATGAGGACCTCATCGCCTGGCTCCAGCCGCTGCGGGCGAAGCCCTCGCTGGATGTTTTCCTGCTCGATCCTCACTCGCCGGTCTGCCTCGACCTGCTGGTTGTTGATCACCCATGGTTCTTTCTCGCCCACTTCTGGTAACAGTCCACTAGGGCACCGCTTGAATAACGCCTCAGCCGGTGCCACCCCGGTGGAGGCATGTGGAGGGACTGTCCCTGGCCTTGGGCGATTCTGAAGGTCTTTTTTAGAGTACTCATTAGCCGCTCGGTTTCTCCATTGGCCCTCGGCCAGAGGGGCGTGATCTTCCGATGGATTCCCCAGCAGCTCTCCATCAGCTTCGAGAACCGCTCGCTCTGGAACGGTGCCCCGATGTCCGAGCACACTGTGTGGGGGTATCCGTGGGCCGCAAACACCTTTTCCACGGCCACCCCGACGTGTTCAGACGCCACCGACTCCACAAACTCCACCTCCGGGTAGCGAGAGTATTTGTCGACCAGCACCAGGAAGTGGGTGCCCATCGTGGTGGAGCCAAAGTCTGCATGAACGACTTCCCATGGTCGCGTCCCTCGAGGCATGGCTTTGATGACTGGCTCCCGCTGCAGAGGAGACGCCGCCTGACACCAGACGCAGGCCGCCACAAAGTCGTCCACTTTCCGTTCCAGTTCCGGGAACCATACTTTCAGCCTGAGGCATGCCTTGGTCTTGGCGGCTCCCTGGTGACCACGGTGGGCAAGAGTAATCACATCCTTCAACTTGGCCTGCGGCACAACAATGCGGTCTCCTCTGAGCAGAAGGCTGGAGGCTGAAAAGGATAGCTCCTCGCGGACCTTCCACAGCTGTTCCAGGCCGGTTCTGGCCTCCTGTGTGCAACCTGCCAGAGCCTCCAGCACTGGATTCCAGGATCCCTGCTGCATGGCGTGCCTCAGGATTCCAAAACACTCATCCTCTGCTGCGGCTTCCTCCAGCTCCTCGAGGGGAATTGCATTAGGCGTGGCCGCCTCCACTACCACACGGACATGTTCATCTGCCTCTTCCACACAGGTGCCATGGTCTCCTTGGACTTCCTCCCCAGGCGCACCCGGGTGTCGCGAAAGATAGTCCGCCGCATTGTTCGCCCCCGGCCGATACACCAGTGTGACTCCGTATTCCAGGAGAGCGAGCATCCACCGATCTATCCTCGCCGGCAGCTTTGATCAACGACCCTGCCAGGATGGGAATCAGCGGCTTGTGGTCCGTCACCACTGTCACCGGGCATCCGAGAACATAGAGCCGGAAGTGTCTGCAGCCCCAGAGCACCGCCAGCGCTTCACGCTCAATCTGCGAATGACGCTGCTCGGTATCCGACAGTGCCTTGCTGGCGTAGGCCACCGGGCGGACACCCCCATCGCGATCAATCTGCGTCAGCGCGGCCCCCAGGCCAAACGGGCTGGCGTCCACAATGATCTCCGATGGTAACGCAGGGTCAAAGAATGACATGGTGTCCTCTGCAGTTAGCGCAACCCTGATGTCGTCAAAGGCCGCCTGCTCAAGCGGGTCCCAGTTCCAGGTGGACTCTTTCCTTGTCAGGGCTCTGAGCGGTTCCGACCTGGAGGCGAGATTCTGGATGAATCGTCCACAGTATGTAACCATACCCAGGAAGCTCTGCACATCGGACACGAATGTCCTGGACCTTCTTTGGATCTGGTGACACCCCGCCCTCTTTAAACACGAAGCGAAAGAATTCGATGGTCGCAGAAATTCTCATTTTTCTTTATGGAGGGTGAGACCCAGTGACTGCAACCTCTCAAACGTTTTCGCCAGCCGCCGCAGGTGGTCCACCTCAGTCTTTGCAAACACCAAGATGTTATCACTGATGTTCAAGACGCCCTCCAGATCTGCCAGGGCGCTCCGGATGATATTTTGGAAAACTTCCGCCGCCGAGGACACACCAAAGCTCAGTATTTTGTAGCGGTAAAGCCCTCGGTGTGTGGTAAAGGTGGTGATGTACCTCGACTCGGGGTGAAGAGCCACCTGGTGATAGCCTGCACGGAGGTCCAGCTTCGAAAAGACACGAGCGCCCTGCACCTCCGCAATGTTGTCGTTGATTGTCGGGGTGAGGTGCCTCTCTCTCTTGATCACTTTATTCGGCAGCCTCATGTCGACACAAATTCTGACGGCATCTGGTTGTTTGGGCTTCCGTGCCACCACAATCGGGGACACCCAGGGAGTCGGACCCTCCACCTTCTCAATTATGTCCAAATCGACCAAGTTGTCCAACTCCTTGTCCACTTGTTCACGAAGGTGGAAGGGTACCCTGCGATGTTTCAGGGCGATGGGCTGCACGGATTCATCAATATGCAGTCTTACTGGATCAACAGCCATCTGTCCAATCCCACTGAACAATGCGGCATACTTTTCCAGCAGGTCATTAATGTCCTCCAGATAGATGGAGTACGCAAAACTTACGATGCCGAGGGCCTCCGCCGCTGCACAGCTTAGCAGGGTGTTGGTGCTCACCGGCGTCACATAGAAGCGTGCCGTGATCTGCGAGCTGTCGTTTTCCACTTTCGCCACAAAAGCACCGTACAGAGGGATGGGGTCCAGACCACCGAAGGCGAATATGCGCGCCTTCGGTGCAACCAGCTTGAGGGGCATGACCATGGCGTCATAGTGTCCCCGGGCCAATTTGTTGACTGACGCCCCTGTGTCCACCAAGACTGCGACTGGAGACCGGTTAACCTCCACCACGCACCTCGGCTGTCTCCTGTTCTTTCCTTTCAGGACCGCCACACTGGAGACGAAGAAAACATTCTCTTCCTCCTCTTCGTCTGCTTCTTCCGCCTGGGCCTCCTCTTCACCCTGGTCCCCCTGGGCAACATTTGGCGGTCTACCCTGATGAAGAAGCCCAGATCGGGGCGGGCATCGCGGCACCATCACAGGAATGGCCGCCTTGCATACCCTCGAGAAGTGATCCGGCAGCCCACACCTTCCACACGTTCTTCCTGTCACCGGGCACTCTGTCGGGTGGGGCAGGTCGTACCCACACTTTTGGCAGGGCTCCCCTGCCCTTCCAGCTCTGTCACGTGGTCCACCGCCAGGCCTTCTGGTACCTCTGCCGCCACGCCACATGGCGCACACCTCCTCAGTCTTGATGGGGCGCGACCCAGCCTCCATTCTGGCTGCCCTTGCTTCAGACACCTCATGGCACCGCCCCAGCTCGAGGATACGTTGGAGCGTGATTCCGGGCTCCCTTAATACCTGGCGTCTGAGCTTGCCTGAGGAACACGCCTGGATGAGCATGGTCCTAATCATGTCGTCCGCATCTCCCCATGCACAGGCGAGTGACAGGCGCCGCAGGCGTCCATAGAAAGTGCCCAAAGTCTCGTCCTCTTTCTGCTTGGTGGACAACATCACGAAACGTTCATAGTCCGCGTTAGCAAGAGGCAGAAAATGAGCTTGAAGCGTGGCTTTTGCCTGATCGTATGACCCATCCCCTGGTGTAAGTGATTCAAAGATTTCCTGGACTGAGGGCCCTGCCTAGTACAGCCTGGTTGCCAGCATGCTGTCGTCATCTGCCACCTGAGCAGCTCGAAAGTACATGTCCAGACGGTCCACCCACCTCTTCCATCTGGGCCCCAAGCTAGAGGGCGGGCTCGAGACATCAAACTCCGGGATGGGCTGCACGGCCGCATGAGCACGTACCTGGGCCATGGCAGGAAGTCCTGGCTGGACAATAGGTGCAACCACCGGCTGCACTGGAGGCAGTGGGCCTGCTTGAGCACATGGAGGCTGCTGAATCGGAGGCTGCTGCACCGCTGCTGCTTGACCACCGTCCAAATCCTCAGTGTTACTCATGAGTCCGAGCGCACAGGCACCCCCTGCATGTGAAATGGGGGCCGCAACTCAGACTCCGACCCCATCCAGGCACAGGAAAGTTCACCAGTGGAGAAAACAGCTGCAACCACACTTCGTGACGATGAAGAGGACCAAAACAGCAGAGCCACCAATCTGATGAGTGAAAAACACAACTGCAACACACCGCCATGATGATGAAGAAAATGAAGAAGAACAGGGCCACCAGACTGATGATGAAGAGGATAAAGAAGGCCCCAGCCTTCAGCTGGTCCAAAAATTGAGTCAAGAAAGAATTGTGGGCTATGCAGGCCCAGCCATTGTAGCCCTCCTTCTTGCTTGCACTCGACGTAGGAGACCCAAATCGGGCATAGGCATGCAGGTATAACTGCCCGCTAGCAGTGTGTCCAAAAATTAGGCCTGGATGCCACTCACCGCCCAAACCGGAGCTCTGTGAAGTTCCACGGCCTTGTATTCAAAATGGCCGCCAGCCGCATGGGTGATGCACGGCCTACGGCACGAAACGAAGTTACAGCAATGCTCTGTTTCAGAGATAAAAAATTGCAGATTCGTCATCGCCGGGCCCAGGCATCATCTCCCCACTCGTCGCCACTGTTGGGGGTGTGTCCAGACCCCCGGCGGTTCCCGTAAGCCCCCAGCACATGAAGGACTCACACACACACGTCCTTCTGGCTCGGGCTTCCCAGTCGCATTACCGCGTCCAGGAAGGCCCCGTTTATTGATACTGCAGGCGGCGGCGTGCAACGTCACGCTGCCGCGTGCGCGTCCCGTCATCGGGCAGCGCCACAGACATGACACACCTGCAACCTGTCAAGTGGTTGCAGGTGTATAAAAGGAGAGGAAAAGAGCAGCAGAGAGAGAAGCAGTGAGCCATGTGTGGGAGAGACCAGCACGGGATCCTGTTCGAAAGGAGGCAGCCGTGGTGGGACCGGCAGGGGAGCCAGGACGCCGGCAGAAGATCCCAAAGACCTGTGGAGCCCAGGGCAAGTTGGGCCTTTAGAATTACACAGGTTTGAGAGCCTCCCTGGTCGGAAATCTGCAGCTGTAACTGCAGGGAAAGGAGGAGAAACAAAGTTGCTGCCAGCGTCTTCAGAAGGGAAAGCAGAAGGGAAGCAGAGCTACCGGCAAGTACAGTGAAGCATATGAAGTGCAAGCAGTGCTTGCGGTTACAAGTAAACCAGCAGGCGGAGCAGAATTGGAGCGAGGCAACTGCCCAAGAACAATGCCGAAGACCGGTGAATGAAAGTGAATGCCACTCAAATCCAGGGTGCTCCTAGGGGCTGCATGGAAGTGAGACGAATGCTAAATTAAGCAAATTAAATTGACAACATGAAATAAACCCAAAGCCACGGGGTGAATCGAACCTAAACAGGTAAGTAAATCTTTACTAATATTGCATACCGAACTGAATGAAAATGTTTGAATACCGAACTGAATGAAAACTATATGGGCAAAGCTACGATCGGATGAAAGATAAAAGTTAAAGTGCCCATTTGAGAGCAACCTACAAAATAAGAGAGCAAGTGTGAAAGTTTGCGAAAGAGCATGATAGAAAGGTGGGGAAGAAATAAAACCAACACGAAGTGAACTTTATGCATGAATACAGTATGGCAAGGCTTAAGAATGGCAAAGGATATGTGACACATTGTGGCAAAGCCAAGAGGCTAACTAGGAGAAGCCAAGAGAGTGTGAACCTTCACATAAAGCTAGGAGGCCGACAAGAAAAAGCTAAGTGAGTGTGAATCTGTACACAGGGGTAAATACAGAAGAACCTAGGGTTCCTGGTTGCGTGACCTGTAATGGGTGGTCTGACAACTGCACATAGACCAGGGAACCTTCAATTGTGAAAACCAAAGACATTGTTGAAATAAACTAAGGAGTAATTTAAGTGAACTGTTAATTCAATCCATAAGGAGTGTCAAGTTGATCTGGAGTTGTGTTGAACATTTAAAGGCTGAAACCAAGTATAAATTGGCAAGTTGGAGTTTTGAGGAAGGGGACCCTGACACTTGATGATCTGCAATAGTGTCTTGAGGACGGAAGCCTTGAGGTCCTTTTCTTTGGAACTGTGTTGCCTTGAATTTGGGGAAGGGAACCAAGAGGATTTGTGGAACGGTGTTGCCCTGAATTTGGGAAAGGGAGCTTCGGGCTCCTGTTACCTTGTACCAACTCTTTCATCCTCCATATCTCAGTACTTTGGTGGTTATGGGAGTTGAAGTCCATGGCTGTCATTGGACATACAGTATTGGAATAGTCTCTCCCAGTGGCTTTACATGAGAGAACAGTTTCACATAAAGGTGCACCAGAAGCAAAAAAAGGTGTTGTTCGAGCTTTTACTGTTCAGGTCATAGGTGGGGGTTTGAACTAAAGAATATTGGGAAGAGGTTTCTTTACTTCCTATACAAGGGGTTACAAACACATGGCAATAGGCCAATAAGATCTTGGGCATTAGAGGGTCTTCCTCATAGGAAAGGGGCAGAATACAGCGTCTCGACCAATAAGGTCAATAGATCTCCTCGGTAGTTGTCTCCTCCCATGTGATCCTCCCTCATATAGTAACCCGCAGGGTCAGGATCAGGTAGCAACTGCCTTCCCCATGCCACATGGAGGAGGTCACCGCCGGGGAATCTGTGATGACGCCATTGCATTCATCACATACCCTTACCCTAAAGACCTTGATTCCCGCTCTAGGGCTACTTCTTGGATGTTGGTCAGCATCATCCCTTATATGAGGAAGGGGCTTATCCTGGGTTTCCCACCTCCAAACAGGAACTTCTGAAGTAAAACCATCTTCCTTCCATGAATAAAATGGGAGTAAGGAAGAGGTGTCTTATTGAAATTCTTTTGTCTTATTCCAAAGTTATGAAATTCGGTGTCAATTATTGTTTCTTCCGGTATGACCCTGGAATAACAGCAGCATTAATCTCAGTGGATTACCCTTGAATTCGGAGGGTAACTGGGGTCCTATTATATATCTCTTCTCCATGAACACAGCTAACCTTTATTGAGGTTCCCCTTCTAAGGTCCCTGGTAGATATTAGACTAGATCTTATTCCTGTCTGTTTACTCCTTGAATCAATTAAGGCTTTAACCGGAACTCTCTTCAGTATAGCAGAGTCATGTGTTTTAAATGGAGTACTGGCACAAAAGAAATTACTAGTAGACTCAACCACTTCTTCAGGAAAGTCATTTTTCTCCCAATTCTTTCTTGCCATATAACCAATCTCCACGGGCTCTTCTTTTTTATTGGAAGGACACTGTCTTGCCAGGTGTTCCTATAACCTGCATGAAAAACATACCATGGAGGTGAGTTTTGGGGTTTGTGCCTCTTTGGGTTTTACCTCTCACTTTTCTCTACTTACCATAGGTTTTCTCTCTCCCTGTTAGTTCTCTTACTATGGGTTTATAGGCACTGTCTTGATTTCTATCTTTAATCAGAAAGGGGGTACGGGAAAATACTCTTGGTTCTCTTTTAGGTTTGTCAACTTTATGAAGACTTTTTAAATGTTGATTGGCTTCTGCATAATTCTGTGCTGTTTCTACATCCAATATTAGACTGGGTCTGTTTAGTTAAAGAACCTCCTTTTGTAAATATGGGGTTAATGAATACAAATTGCTCTATGGTATGTGTTTCTAACACTTCCAGAAGAGAATATTTTCCTAACCATAGAAAGTGTTTTGCACTCTGTTCATCGGGGTGCATTTTAATACCCCTGAGTTTCTGTTTATATAAATTATCAATTTGTCCTGCTCTCTTCAGTAACACCAGTTTTATTTCATCAAAGGATGTTGTCCCAAGAGAATTTAATAGCTGATAGGAGTTCTGTGATTCTCCCTTCAACAAGGTAGCCAGGTAACAGGTTTTCAGTAAGTCTTCCCGATGAAACTGATGGGCCAGTCTTTCAAAGTTGAGGAAACAGAATCCCCAGGTATTCCCCTTCCTTATAGGGTTGTAAAACCCCAAGTGGTAGTATAGGTTTCTAATGAGGCAACACCTCTATATATTCCAGCTTGGAATCTGACCTCAGCCTGGATTTGGTGGGCAGTTAGCTGAGCTAACAGGTCATATATGGTAGCCATCTAAATGTTCTTTTCGGGCCTTTCCGCCTCAACAAAATCAATGTTCTGCTCAAAACGGGATGAAACAGGATCTATCGCTGGTTGGTCGACAAAATAAAATCTCTTCCTCTACCTCGGGAGGTTGATCTACTTCTATTGGCTCTCTTATCTCTAGTGGAAGATTCGATTCTGATGATTCTTCCCACTCTGCAATGAGTCGTGCAGGCCTCCTAAGACTAGTGGGTGATACCTATAGAGAGTATCAGAGAAAGATCTATCTCAGCTCTAACTATCAGACTCAATTTACTATCCAGTCTTATATCATGGTCTGATACTTTGAAAGGGTCTAGTAAGGGGCAACTGTGGGAAAGGAGCTTCTGATGATGGATGGAAAAGGCACATTTTGTTAAAATCTTTTGTTTAATACTAAAAGGTGGTCTCATGAGAATTTATTTCAATTGCAAAACCTTCCTCCTGCAACTGTTGGACTGCATTTAGGGTGCAGGGAATACAGTTTAATTTTTTTTTAGGGTAGGTTCCCAGTTTGTCCCTGCTGGTTCAGCATCCTACTCTGACACCATATATGAGGGGTCAGAAATGAAAGCCGGACACAAAGTTGTCATGTTTTTGGTTAAAGACATTTATTTAAATGAAAGGCTTCTCTGACCCTATTCAAAAGCGGGGTTTCCATACCTAAAAAACTAAAACTTAGGCTCTGTCTGTGTTAGGATATCAGAAACTAAAAAGCCGTCCTGGTGTCTAAAACGTCCTATCCTGACCCTCAAACTACAAACAAAACAAAGTTTGAAAGGAAATGTCTTCAACCTAATATTGCAACAAAAAAAAAACATAAATTAAAATTAGAATAGCACCAACAAAAATGTTCTCCACAGTGAAAAGACCTTGGATCCAGAGGGTGGTTCCCGTCCCCTGGATTCTTAAATGGGATATCAATGTCTCTTTACTAACAGGTGTTTTGTGTCTCTCCTTGATTCACAATACTCCTATTAGGCAACCAGTTCTGTAACAGTCTTTCTTTAGCATAAGTTTCTCCTTTGGTTAACAAACACTGTCCTCTTTTTGTTCTTTTCTTTTTGTACATGATTTACTAGAAACCTTTACAAAATTTAAACCATTACAATACAAAATTTCATAAAATATCTGTTTACAATTCTTATTAGAATAAAAACCTGAACATTTACTAGCAATCTAACTTTGTATTTCTCTTACTAAAAGATCTTAACTAAAATCACATTTATGCATTTATACATTCTTAAAAAAGGCCGTTGATCGAGAACATAATTAACATAATTTTAGAATTTAAATATTGATAGGTATTTGATTCAGTGATCTTACTATTTTGTCAATTTATCACATCAATTACCATGCAATTCCATTTCAGACTCAATTATATTTTTAAATCGCACTAATGCAAAAATCAGAGGCTTGTATTTGACCATCATCATTCTGTTCCAAAGAAATTCCATTGCATCCACGAAATCTATATATACAAATTCCCACAGTATGTTGGTTCTAGACTCCTTGAAGTGTCTACATTTTAAGATCAAATGTTTTAGGGTTTCAAGAGGTTCGTCACACAATGGAAAGCGACACTTTGACACCTTATACAAGTCATTATCCCAATGCATTATCCATTCCCTTGTGGGAAATTGGCTCAGTTTAAAGCGTCGATAATACATATGTGACACTTGACAGGGAAACATTGCCACATAGGTGCCAGTAAGATCTAATTTCTGAATGAATTTCGCATATTCCCTATACGTGGAGTATCTGGAAATTGCTTCCACAGTGCATGTCCAATCATGTTCAAACAATGTTTTCTTAACGTATACAGGTCTAAGGCATAGATCTTCGAGTAGGACACCTAGTTCTTTCAGTAAATGTTGCATTCTCATATGATACGTCATTACTAAGTTATTACATTCAGTTGATATGGTTTCTTGATAGTCCTGGTATAGTGAATTCCTAGGTGGCTCTATCATTTTAGCATAATATGAAATCAAACGCCTTTTACTTCTACATGAGAGTGACACTAATCCAAATTCATGTCGAATAATACAATTAGGTGTTGCCAATGATATTCGTAATGCTACTTTCATTTGTTTCCCCTGCAATATGTCAAGTTGCTTGCTCATATCATACACACACATACACACACATATCAAGAGTATATAAGATCACAGGCTCAACTTTCAGATTCAAGAATTGAAGAATTGGTCGCAGAGAAAATTTGCAGTACTTGGAAAAGATCAGCTTCATTTGACTAAGAAGAGGCCGAGATTTGAGTATAAGTCTATCATACCACAGACTAATAGGGAATGCATTGTAGACGAAATAGCCTAAATATATGGTCTCCACAGAGGGTGTTAAGTAAACGCTATTCAGTTTCCAACTATATTGCTTAAGCTTTTTGCCTGCATTAAAGACCATGATAGTGGTCTTGTTTGCATTGGGTTGCAAATTATGAGCAAATCTTTTCCAAATCACAAAAATAAAGATTGAACAAGGAAGCAGCCATGTTACAGCCCTGTTTCAAACCCAGTTGTGTACATATTGATTTTGTTATCGCTCCAGCGAATGTTAATCTTATCCTGTAAGCAGTGTTGGCATGAAGACGAATCAACCAGCAGATCAAAGGCCCGGGCATCCCAAAAGAGGCAAGCTTTACCCACAATATGTCACGTACTACTGTATCGAAGGCATTAGACATATCTATGCATGCCATGTAGATTGGGCCCGTGCCTTAGTTTTTAGTTTTGGCAAGTATGTGTGATAATATTGTCGTATTAAGCGAGGTACCCATACCTCTTCTGAACCCTGTTTGGCATTTTGAATAGATATCATTGAGTTCAATATATTTTTCCATTTTCTTGCAAAATGAGTATGGCAAAATCCTTTGCAGACATATCCATTAAGGATATTGGTCTATAATTTCCCAGATTACTTGGGTCACCTTTTTTAAATACTGGTATAATAATTGACGTAACCCAAGATTGTGGGATTTTAGAGGTTTGGAAAATCAAAATACCTGCACTAAGCAACGGATCTGCTTTATACACGCAAGACGGAATACCATCCGGTCCTGCTGCCCTGGAAGGGGATCATTTACCAATGGCCCACATTATATCCTCAGTTGACCAATTCATTGAGTTCAGACTCTGATCTATTGCTGGGGTATATGTACTATTGGTAAAACATTCAGGTAGTGTATACTTATTACAAATATATTTTTCCCATACTTCCCCTGGTATAATATTCGCTGATAGACCCCCCCATAGTTGTATACGAGTGTCTAATAATCGACCAAATTCTTCTAGTGTCGTGTTTACATAATGCTCTAATAATTTCTTGATTCTCTTTAATATGGGACGTCACCTTGATCCCTTTCATTTTATTTTTGTACATTTGTAAAACACGTCTTTTTTTATCTCGTAGTTAATTGCGCTCAGATTTTCGTGATTACGTTTTCTGAACTCTCTATTTCTACAACCATTGAGCAATGCCACATCAGGATCAAAACTATGTTTCTTTGCCTGCAGGCAGGGTTTCTGTCTAGCTATTAGCTCCGCTAGTGTCGCCTTAACCATTTTAGATATTACCTCTTTTTTCTTATCTAATTGAAAAGTAGATTGAACAAAATCCTCCTCAATTTCTTCTAATTTGAGGTACACCTGTCTTACTAGTTTTTGAAAGATGACAGGGTTTCATCCCAAGGATATATTTGATCGATCCATTTCAGTGAGGTGCAATAACATATCCTCTTGATTCTCAGTGAATAACATGGATATATCCAATTCAATAGGAGCATGATCGCTATACAGGATCTCATGGACAATCACATGCTTTACTATGTTCATCAATGACTGAGAAGCACAAATAAAATCTATCAATGAACTTGTCGCCCCCACAGGACCATGTAAATTTGTTTGATGAAGGAGTACAAGCAACAAAACTCATACCCCAGTCCTACACAAAGTGTACCCATTTCCTTCCTCTCAACATTGCTTGTCGGGACACTACTTAGGAGTTTCATCCACTTTTGATAAATTCCCAAAACAATATGAATTAAAGTCCCCTCCCATGATTATATCTGGATATTTGTCATGAGCTCCCGCTTTTTCAAAACAAGAATCGATTTCCTCAAACATATTGTTGATACCAATTTTCAGAGAATTCCAATACATACAATCAATCAATAGCAGTTTATCTTTACACATCTTCCATGTCACAGCCACTGCAAGTACGTATTCCGATGCATAAATTAGCACTAGGTCACACTCCATGTTATTTATAGCAATTGTGAAACCTCCCGCCGGTCTACCCTCTTTAGCCATATATACAGTTGCATAGAAAGTATAGTAGCCATTAAGCAACAAGTCTCCCAATTTAATTGTTTCCTGAATTAAGATTATATTAGGAAGTTGGGCGGTATGAAACAAAGATAACCATTTTAATATATTACAAGAACCACAAGAATTCCATGAATATATTACGAATTCATGGTTAGTTTTTGGCTAGTTTTCAGACAAATTTTGTTTTGTAAATAAGGAGTGATTTCAGCACCGGTGCAACCCAGGCAAATTCCTTATTGTTTACTGCCATTGCGATTAGTTGAGTTACACTTGCAATTTCATCAGCACTTGTACCCTTTCTCAAAGCAGAAGACAGCTCTGCGGCATTGATAACAGGCAGTTGGTAATGTAAAAATGTGTTCGCTGCTTTTTTCTCACCAAACGTATACAACCTAAAACCCAATTCCAGCAGCTCAGATCTAAAAGACCATATGAATTTCAGGATGCTAGCACAGGATGTATTACAAATCATTCTATAGTTATTAGTATGTGCTAATGAAATACCGTCTAAATCATCAGAGGTCAACATTCTTAAGGGAGGAATTCGTGCCATCAGTCCCAATAAATATTTCCTATTTGTACTTGTTTCACCCAGCGTCTCGGCATTACCCTCAAGACCCATCATGTTGATTTCAATTCGGGGATTGAGGGATTTACTAGAATCTCCCTTGTCCCGCTCAGTAGGACTTACACTACTTTTAATACCTTGAGGTCCGTAGGTCCCAAACACAACCCCTCGTCGGGTATCACATTACCAACAACACTAGACTCCCCCACCGTGTTCATCATAGGTGTCAGGCTCAGTGTGTGTCTCCCCCTTCTCCTCGCCTGATTCTTCAGAAGTAAGCTCCTTAAGGGTCGCTTCAGTCCTCTTGCAATCCTTTTTCTTCTTCTGGGGTTTTTGAACCTTGAGTTTCTGTCCTTTTCTCTCGTGTAAATAAGGTCTAGCCCCTCCGGAGGCCACCTTGGCAGAAGTGAGACTCTACCTTAGGGGAACCCCAGGGGGCCAACCTTGCTCCCAGGGAAAAAGCCGGAAGGCAGAAAAAACCAGCAACAGGCAATCCGGATAGGATGATCTAACTAAATTTGGTACGGAAGGTCACGTGAAGATGTATTACCAAGGAAGTACAGAAGGGCAGTATCAAGGAAGAAGGACCGAAATAACAGGTAAGGAAAGCGATAGGGACTGATAAAAAAAAGAATACTGTAAGGATACGTTTGGAAAAGAAGCTAGGTGTCTCTCTGAGAGGAAGAAGTCAGAGTGAAAGGTAAGTTCCGAAGCCGCAGGAAACACCCGTGTGACTGAGGAATATGGTAATGGCTCCAAGGTGTCAGGGCGGTATAGTATGAACGGACAGGCGCCTTGAAAGGGAAGGAAAGGAAGAAAGACAGGAAGAAAGGAAAGAGGATGAAATTCACGTCCGAGGCGGACGAAAGCAGTGAGGTCAGACGGCAAGCGCCGCAAAGAAGTGAATGCTGTTCACGCCCGAGACGGACGAAGCAGCGAGTCTGAACGGCAAGCGCCGTACGAAAAGTAAATAAACAAACGTCCGCGGCGGACGAAGGCAGAGAGCCAGAACGGCAATCGCTGCGGGGGAAACGTAAACAAAACGTCCGAGGTGGAGGAAAATAAACAGACAGCCAAGGACAAAGAACCGTTAGGAAAGCAATAATATCAGGGGAAAGGCTAGACTGAGCACAATACCACACGTAGGAAACAACGGACAACAGACGATACTCGGAAAGCAAGAGAAAGGAGGCAAATTACAGGTCTGACAAAGGAAAGCGCAATGAGCAAAGCTACTGGAGTAACGAGCTTAGTAACAGGTAGAAAACACAGATACAACGCATCGCCTGGGTGGGCGGAGCCGGAACTTATAGGGCAGGACGCCATGTCTAATGAGGACTAGAACATTAACCTGCATAAATCAATGCCTCCAAACGTTCCATAGTTTCCATTGGCAATTCCTGACAATAGGGTGCAGTGATGTACACCGTGAGCTTACTTGGTTGTCATCATGACACATTGATTTTTGTAGATTCAATTCATGATTAAATACTTTGTGAGTAACAAGGCCGTCTTCGAGGGCTTTTTTCAAAGACTCCATCAGTGGAATACGTTATTGATGGAGCATTTGCTGTGCCACATCAGTAAACTTCCCACCGATTAGAGCAATAATAGGTTTAATCGTATTACCAATTACTGCAATTACAGGTGTATTGGGCACATACCCTCTGCTTCCTATCTTACTCTCACTGAGCACACTGGCCTTAGCAACACTCTTTCCCAAGGGTAAACCACAGGTTTTGCCCACTCCAGTTACCACAATATACTCTTTTTCTTTACCTAATGTACCCGGGGTTGTGCTCTTTTTTGCAACCGCACATACTTTCGCATATGTACTGTCATTGTTATTTGATACAAGATTGGAATCACGAACAATGAAAGAAGCTCCCGAAGAGGCGAGAGCTTACGGCCGTCTCCCAGAATACTTAGCCTGTTTCCCGGATCAGTGGTCTAGAACCATATACTTACAGTTCAGGCTCAATGTACTGCCTACCAAGGAGCGACTATGCTTTTGGTCCCAGTCAAATGATTCCGATCTAGTGTGTCGACTCTGCAAAACCACAAATGAAAATCTCAAGCATCTGACAATGGCATGCTCTGGGCTAGAACAAGAAAGAAACATCATCTTCGGCCCAGTAACAGAGAGATTTCACTTTGTTTCTTGGGAAGATTGGTGGAGAGCCATGTTTGACGGGTCAAATAGATCTGTGTTATATGCCTTGGTTTCCTTTCTTCACGTCATAAAAGATCGCTTGGACGCAAAGCCTACCCTCTAATTGAGGGGGATGTTTTAGAAGTGCACCCTGCCGACGAAAGATGTGATTCATCTATGGATCTGGATGTAAAATATGTATTCTCTTGCTGTGTGTATCACGTTTCTTGGTCGTTGCTTTTCTTTTTTAAAGGTTTGGAAAAACCATAATAAAAAAAAAAAAAGTTATTTGATACACACAAAGCCTCCTGCTTAGGGTCCAATACACTAAAGTTACATTCAGACCTTAAATCTATCTTACTGACCAAAGAATCTTTTGACGTTAGTTTCCTTTCTTCAAGACAGAAATAGTTGATCATATTCTTCTGTTTCATCCCCACTTCTGCTGGAGGCAGCGATACAGATAGTTTAGTTACTTGTTTACCAGACCCCACCTTTCTTACAGCTTCCTGTGGGGTCGAAAAATCTGACAGTGAATTCCCGTGTTTGACAGGCCCATGCTTGCTTTCGACTTTTTGTGGAATACATGTTACAGGTACCCTTTCTTTGTCCTCCTTCTCAATGCTTTTGGGCCTTAACAAAACTTGACTTTCCTCATTCAGTTGCTCAACGTCGATCACATCGTCCTCATTACTAAGAGGAGTTTTAGATTTTTTAATACTGCCATTATCGTTTAGTTTTTCGCTCTCCATATTTCTATTTTTATTAGCCACCTCCTTAGCTACTTTTTGTCGTTTAATTGCTTTTTTGACTGCCTGCATCCGTAATTTCGTTGTGCGTCTAGATCTAGATAGAAATACATCCTTCTTATCAATAGAAGAATTATTTCCATCTTCGTCCTCTATTTGTCCAATTATTTTTGTTAACGCAGAGGGACTATCCAAGAGCTCACTATCGATTGTTATGGCGCAAGAACTAGACTCCTCTTTCATTTCCATTATAACCTGTCTAACCTCCCCAATTGCTTGTTTCATTGTGTTAATAGTAACAATCGCGAGCACTCCCTGAGCCATTTCCCCAGAGCATTGTGTGCTTTTATCAACGCAAGACAAACCCTCTGTAGTATATTACCTCCCTTAAGTGAAGACAGGAGCTGTAATTGAATTGCACTAGTGGTTTATTTGTGCTGGAGTGCAATAACAAACGGAAGCTGCAACAACAATGACCAACGGGCCTAACTGTGCTGAGGTTCAGGATTCCTCAGGCTGCATGAATACGATGCTTTAAAGTCCCGTGCTCGGAGGAGCCGGGGAGACGCTTCTGCTCGCGTCTTGAGCTCGTCCCGTAATGCGCGCGTATCGCGCGGGGGCGGAGCCGTGTTTGCTGGCGAGGTCTCGCGAGAGCGGGGCTCTCGCGATCGCTCTACACACCTCCCTTTTTCAAAGCAGAACAAGTTCATTGTAATACATAGTCATTGTATCTCACCGGTCTTCTGTGGTCCCTTCTGGGTCTCTCACCGGTTCCAGAGCAAGGTCCCTGCTGCTCAGGTTCTGGGTTTGGATATAGTTCTTCTGGTTCTGTCTCGGTTTCTTCTCTTTCTCCGTCGTTTCCTTCGGGTCCTCGTTCGTCGTTTCCCCCGTAGTCCTTTTCGGCTTCTACACGTGGTGTCTCTGGGGTTCTCGCCTTTTCTTGCCTCCTCTGGTATAATGCTACTCTTTCAAAGTTCCATGCGCGCCCGTCTTCTGTACGGACATGATTGGTCCCTTTGTGAGTTACTTTTATGGGCTGGCTATACCGAGATCCTGTGGTTTGATCTTTTCTTGGTAGCTTTATTTTCACCCAGTCCCCTTTTCCTATGTTGGGCGCTTGCTTCGTCCGCCTTCTTTCGTCGCTCCACGATTTCATGCGTGACTTGTTTTTCTCGATGCGCCATACTTCTTCAGCCATGTCCACTGCTTCATCTTCCCTTACTTTCGACAGCCATGGTGGGATGAGCGTAGATGCAGCACTCCTCCCTCTCAACATTTTGAACGGGGATATTCGTGTAATTCCGTTAGGCGTGAGCCTGTGGGCCGCTATGGCTTCTTTGGTGGTTTTAAGCGGGTCCATGCCGGAAGCCGTGGCCAGTTGGATGGCGCCCTTTATGAATCTATTCACCCTCTCGACGAGTCCATTGGCTTGGGGGTGATATAGGGCCGCTTTCTTTTGTTTAATGTGGTTTTTTAAAAAAAATTCTTCCATGTCTTCAGAAACTAGTTGTACACCATTGTCCGTGACGACCTCTTTGGGGAGGCCTTCCCTTTGAAAAATTTCTGTGAGTACTTCTATGACTGTCTCAGTAGTTATGTTTGGTACAAACTCTGCTTCCACCCACTTGGATAAATAGTCGACAAGTACTATGCCGTATCTGTGTTCAGTCGCCATCGCCTCCAGGGGCCCTATGAAATCGATGCCCACTTTGGACCATACCGCTTCTGGTATCTCTGTGGGTATGAGGGGTGCCTGGCGAACCTTCAGTCTTTTGTCGCTATTCAGGCATTCGTGGCAGCGTTCTATCATAGCACGAATTTCTTGATTCATAGACGGCCACCAGTAGGCTTCTCTCACCCTGCGACGTGTCATTGTGTTCCCCAAATGTCCCGCATGGGCCCTACAGAGGATAGTGCGTCTCATTCCTGTTGGGGGAATGATTTGGTCAGTCTTTAAGATTATCCCCTCTGTTTCCGACAACTCATCTTGCACTTTCCAATATGGTCTCATGCCTTCGGGCAGCGTTTTTTCATCGGGCCACCCTTCCCTGATACATCCACGAATCTTTGCCATGGTGGGGTCTTTCCCGTCTTCTTCTTCCCAATGCCTTTCGCTGAGTTCCAGGTACTCTGGTGCCGTTATGTCTGAGATAGATGCAACTATGCATTCCCCACGTAGGAACGTGGTAGCCTCCTCTTTGCCCTCCGGCAGCCTCGACATGCAGTCGGCTTGTGAGTTTTTCCAGCCTGAGATGTGCTGGATTTCAAATGTGTACTCCTGTAGTTTAGCTGCGATGCGGGCTAGTCTGGGCATGGATGCCTTGGTGCCTCCTGGACTGAGCATGTGGATGAGCGGCTTGTGATCTGTCACCAGCTTAAACTTTGTGCCCCACACGTATGTTCGGAAATGTTCGACTGCCCATGCGCATGCGAGCATTTCTTTTTCAATGGTGGAATAGTTCTGTTCCGCCTCAGACAGTGCCTTCGAGGCAAAGGCCACTACATGTTCGGTGTCACCTCTCTTCTGCGTTAGCACTGCCCCTAGTCCGTACGCACTGGCGTCTGTTGTGATTACTGTTTCCCACTCTGGGTTAAAAGGTTGAAGACATGGGGCTTTCACTATGTGCTGTTTTATGGTTTCCGTCGCCCTCTTCTGGGGCTCTCGCCACGTGAATTCCGACCCTTTCTTGAGCAGATCTCGGAGAGGTGTGGTGATTTCTGAAAACCTGGGTATGAATTTCGCATAGTATTCGGCCAATCCTAAAAATGACCTCACCTCTTCTTTAGTGGTGGGTTCCGGAGCTTTGGTGATGGCCTGCAGGAGGTTCTGTTTGGGACTGATCCCTTTTTCCGATATCTTGTACCCTAAGTATTCGACATCTTTCACCCCGAATGAACATTTATCGTGGCGTAGGCGCACTCCTGCTTCTTGTAACTTGTTGAGAACTAATTTGAGCGTGGCATTGTGCGTCTGTTCATCACTAGCATATACCAGGATGTCATCCTGGAAATATACCACATGTTTAACATTTCGTAGCAGGACATCCATCATGCGTTGGAAGGCAGATGCAGCTGACGACAGCCCGAAAGGCATTTTGGTGAATTGGTATGTACCGAAAGGAGTGATGAATGCCGTAAGGGGTTTTGATTCTTCGTGCAGCTGTATTTGGTGGTATGAATTTCTCATGTCCAGTTTAGAGAATATTTTGGCTTTTTTTATTAGTAAAATGAGTTCATTAATGCTCGGGAGCGGGTAGTTGTCCGTAATGACTTCTAGGTTTAAACTGCGCAGGTCTATGCACACCCTTAATTCTTGCGATTGGGGTTTCTTTATGAGGACGACTGGGCTCAGCCATTCGGATGCTTCAATTTCTTCTATTACCCCTTCCGTTTTCATTTTGTCCAGCAGTTGTTTTAGGGTGTCTCTTGCTGTGGCTGGTACTGGTCTCACCCAGTGTTTGACTGGGACTGCATTTCTTTTGAGCACAATTTTGTGAATAAAATTTTTGATGTGCCCCGGCTCCTCCGAGAAAAGTGTTGGATAATCACTCTTGACAATTAACCCGTTCCTTGCACTGACAGACAGGACCTGATCTTCTGTACTGGGGTCTAGTTTGATTTTTAACTTGTCTTGGTCGTCCCAGCCCAAAACCGCTGGACCTTCGTGACTGAAATAGACTTGAGTGGTGGTTTCTCTCCCTTTGAATTCGACTTTTCCATTGATGTAACCTAACAGTTCGACTGACGCCCCTCCAAACACAGTGGGCTTGTGTCGCGTGGTGAGAACTTGCACTTTCTCCTTTCCCACCATTTCTTTGTATGTGCGCAGGGGTAAAATGGTGAGATCTGACCCGGAGTCTGCCATGACCCTTGTCTCTTTTCCATCGATTTTGATTAGGCAATGGGGCTTCTCTCTCCTGGCCCTTGTGCTGTTCACCATAATGACTGTGGGTCTTCCTTCATCTTCTGAGGAGGATTCTCTTAACCCCGTTCGATCTGTGGTGAGGCTGGTGACTTTCTTGTTTCTCCATCGACACACTACGGAGAAGTGCCCGATGCGTTTGCAGATGGAGCACTCCTTGTCTCTGGCTGGGCACTCCCGGTCAAACGCCAAGTGCTTGGTGCTGGTGCACCTGTGGCACTTGAGTGGTTCTTTCTTGTTACCTCTCACCTCTCTCGTGTCCGCTGTCGACTTTTCTTTTCTTATGTGGAAGCCCACCGCTTGAATTTCCGCGGGACCCTGGGCCCCTACAAATTCCTTTCTTCTTCCCGCCGTTTCTTCCACCGCTCTGGTGATCTCGACGGCTTTCTCTAACTGTAGCTCCTTTTCGAGGATAAATTTATCTTGGACCTTACGACTGTTAGTGTGTACGACCAACATATCGCATATGTGGTTCTCTGCATTGGTGCCGAAGTTACACAAGGCTGCTAATTCCCTCAATTTGGTGACATAGTCATCGACGGGTTCAGACTGTTCTTGTTTCCGAGTGTAAAACCGTATTCTGTGGAGCACTGTGTTCTCCTTACTGGCGAATCTCTTAATGATTCTCCTGACCGCCTCTTTGAACACATCATCATTGTCATCGTTTACAGGAATCGGGGTAAGGCCCTCGAATATTCTTTGCCCTTCCACTCCTAGGGCATTGAGTAACATGGCCCTGCGTCTTGCCGCCGAAAACCCTGCTCCGCCCATAGCCTCCACGTATGTCATAAACAGGGGCTGCCATTGTGGCCATGGAATAGCAGGCCTACCTGGCGTTTGCAGAAAGGGTGGCGGTGGCGTGGCTCCTTGCATGCTTCCGTGCGGGTTCTGGTGGTGATCCTCGTCGCCAATTTATGTAGTATATTACCTCCCTTAAGTGAAGACAGGAGCCGTAATTGAATTGCACTAGTGGTTTATTTGTGCTGGAGTGCAATAACAAACGGAAGCTGCAACAACAATGACCAACGGGCCTAACTGTGCTGAGGTTCAGGATTCCTCAGGCTGCATGAATACGATGCTTTAAAGTCCCGTGCTCGGAGGAGCCGGGGAGACGCTTCTGCTCGCGTCTTGAGCTCGTCCCGTAATGCGCGCGTAGCGCGCGGGGACGGAGCCGTGTTTGCTGGCGAGGTCTCGCGAGAGCGGGGCTCTCGCGATCGCTCTACACCCTCTTCAAATATGGGTCACTACCATCACTGGAGGGCGTTTTCTGATTGAGGGGACATGTCTCCCTTGCCAGCATAAAACCCTCCAGCCTGTTCGCAGTAACCACAATATCAGCAATAGCAGATTTAATCTCCCTTAGCTCATGGTGAGAATAATCATGCCCCTTAGCCAGAAGATCGAGTATCCGTATAATTACTGGAAAGGTAAAAGGAACTTCAGGGGTACTAGGTGAGGATGATTTTATATTCAATTCCTCGCCTTGAGTGGCAACATCACTATTAGTGTCCTTCAATTCATCGTTTTTAGTGGCAACATCACTATTAGTTTCAGCACCAGTCACCATATTGGATAAGTTCGATTTCATAGGCATTTCTCCCTCGAGGGGCGATTCTGTATGCTCACTGTTAAGACAGGGTGCCCAGGGGATATTTGAGGTTTTAGAGTATCCTAGTTCGTCCAAATTATAAGGGCGTGAAATAAGTGGTGCCAGGATACCTATAGAAAGCCTGACACGTTTGTCTAAATCAACCGTTGTATCAGGGCCTATCTTAGAATCGTCATGACCCGACCCGTTTGTACATTGGGTAGCATTCAACAAACTCGTATCATAGAAATGCCCAAAATCGTTGTCCAATGGCGCTACTTCCTCCATAGGGTCAGGGCCACATATACCAGGATTTTGCACCAGCGCTTTACCACTATCACATGGACTCCGGCCGGGGCATGAACCTTTGCTCTAACTATATCACCACCATCACCCTTACCAACTTCTGGGACCTTAGAGTTCAAGGTTAGTGCATTCAACATCTCATTAGATTCATTTGGCACAGAATCGCTAATATATATCAATGAGGCAGTTGGACACATATCCGGATATGCACTTTTACCAGTGCAGACCAATGCATCAACATTGATATTTAGCACATGTTCAACGCACTTCCCACTGCGCAGTCCACTTGCCATTTCTTAGTATTGTGAATGCACAATTATCAAACATTACGTACCAAAAACAGGTCAAAGGTGCACAAGGTAGTCCAAAATTCACAAGGGCATCCAATGCCGACAATGAGAAAATAAATAAAATAAAATAAAAACACTTTCATAGCCTCCCCCCCCCTTCCAACCTAACAGCCTAACAGCCAAACAGCCACAGACCCGCACACTTCGGATGCGCGTGCACCAGTGGATTGATGGGGTTTGGCTGCAGGCAGTGGGCGGATTAAGGAGGCAGGTACCCTTCTCTTGCCAGGACTTGTGTTTTCACAGTTCCTCTGTATCACCAAAACTGCATATAACGTTCTTGACTTAATATATCTGTCTGCTTTAATGTTCGTTTAAACTTTGCCCCACACTTGCATCTCATGCATTCGCATTTTATTGGGGTTCGACGCTATACTTTGCCTTTTCTCTCCTTCAAACAATCTTCTTGTGGTTTCTATATTAGCAATCTCACAACATTCAAATTGTCATTGGCGCGGTCACTGGAATGCCCTCGGGTCCCCACTTGCTTTGAGCGGACTCACCAGAACTCTCGACGTCTCCAGTGCTGTTCATGCTTCTGTGGCATGGCTCGGCTGCTCGCTTCCCACTCTGGATTGTGCAGACATCCTTCCGGCTTCCTTTGCGGCTCTGTCACACACCTGCTCCCCTTAGGGCCTCGATAAGGAGAACACTGCCTCTTTGAGCTGCTAAGCACCCAGGAACTCTTTTGCGGCTTCTGACATATCCATGGCACGTCATGCTCACACACTGCGTCCCTCTTTCTGTCTCAGCAAACACTACTGCTCCACCACACCGGTTCATGTCTCCAGTATTGGCGAGTTTCTGAAGAGGAACCAACGTTTTCTCCTGCACTGCCGCCCATCATAGTGCAGTTGCCATCTTTAAATGTTCAGCGAACAACTGGTTTCATAGAACAACTAGTCAGCGCATTGAGCTTCATGCTCCTGTTACCTTGTACCAACTCCTTCATCCTCCTCGTCTCAGTACTTAGGTGGTTATGAGAGTTGGAGTCCATGAATTTACAGTATCAGGATAGTCTTTTTCCGTGGTTTTACATGAGAGAACAGTTTCACATAAGGTGCACGAAAAGCAAAAAAGGTGCCGTTGGAGCTTTTACTCTTCAGGTCATAGGTGGGAGTTTGACCTAAATAATATTGGGAAGAGGTTTCTTTACTTCCTATACAAGGGGGAACAAACACATGGTAATAGGCCCTTAGGGTCTTTGGAATTAGAGGGTCTTTCTCATGGGAAAGGGGGAATACTGCATCTCGTCCAATGAAGTCACTGTATCTCCCCAGTAGTTGTCTCCTTCCATGTGATCCTCCTTCATATTGCCACCCCCAAGGTCAGGATCAGGAAGTGGCTGCCTTCTCCTGGCCACATGGGAGGATGACATGGGAGGATGTTGTCATGACCCACAGAACGCTCCCCTTCTGGACTTCCTGGTCCTTATCGCGACGGGGCTTGTATTCATTGTTTCTTCCAACATGGCCGTATCACATGACACGCCTCGCACCAGCCTTCACGGCGGACATTGTACGTCCCATAAATGTGCCACGCCCCAGCAGCCCCGCGCATCTCAATACTATTGCGAAGTAGCGACCAGACGTGTGCTCCGTAGCTCGCGGTATTGTATCTTTTGCTTCTTCCACCTTACCCCATCCTAGTCCCTTTCCTTCCTTTCTTGGTTCCTGGACTCGTGTGCTTGTTGCGCACCCTGATACTTTCCCGGACTCCTGGATCCCTGCATTCCGGAACCTTGAACACACGCTGGAGTCGGAAGAGACTTGTGCAGCTTTATTCAAGACTCGATCAGTTTGCAAGAAGGCATCGACCAAGAAATCCAGCAAAGATCGAACTCAGGTGAGAAGGGGGGAACTCCTTGACAGATGTCACCACAGGGGAATGCATGATGACTCGCATGGACAGCAGTTTCTTCCATTCACACAGCTGACGGGTATTTAAACATCCCGCTACTGTGTGGCTCCCGCCAAGAACTAGATTGCAGCATAGGCTTTCTGGTCCTAGTAATCTTCATCACTCCACTCTTCTTTCTCATCTTAGTACTTTGGCTTAATTTGTCAGAAGGAACAGTATAAAATGGTTGAACAGGTTCAATACCACAATAAGCGATAACAAGGGGTATACCTGGAGTGTAAAGGTGGGTACTGCGTTTCTTGCAACCAGTCTCCCACTCATGAGGGTCCTCTCCCCCAATATGATCCGCCCTTGTTCAGTCACCCCCAGGGTTGGGATCAGGTAGCAGCTGCCCTTCCCTGGCTTTATGGGAAGAGAGATCCCCCATGGAGTGAGTGGTGATACCACTAGATTCCTCACAGACTGCAATGGAATTGTATGCATTTCTCATCTGTTCACCCTACAGTATTGCTATTACAGATTTGGCGAACCACCCTCACCTGAGATCGAGTCCAGCATCTGTTTCTGTGACAATAGGTATTCTAAGAGGCAAAAGTGTAGTTTTACCACTTCTACACTTGTCTCAATTTAAAAGAAGTAGGGCCATTTATACTCAGAAAGCAAATAAAGCCCTCAGCCCAGAGTGTATACCTTCTGAAGTTTGTAAACACAAATTAGGCCTGCAAACCTGTCATGAAAAGGTTAATGCATGTTTTTTTGCAGTAGCATGTATGATTCCCGAGATATGGAAACACACAATATTTTAACATTTAAAAAACAAATGTCATTGCTGACATGCTGTGGGCCAATCTCATTGCTGGACGCAATCACTACATTGTTCAGAAAGGTTCTACCGAGCCACCTATCAGATTGGATACAAACTAAAGATGTGATATCTCCCAGCCCAGTGCAGTTTCAGGCTAACAAATATACAGTGGATCAATGTATGAACCTGTACCTGAAACTTGCACAGAGTGTGTACCTTGACTGTGTACCAACATCCCTTGCGTTTATGGATCTGCAAACTGCATTTGACACTGTTGGTAGAACAACGCTGTGGGAGGACCTGGTGTCTATGGGGATGGATAAAGGAGTACTTAGTTGTATAATGAATCTTCACAAAAACAATACAGTGTAACTATGTTCTGGCAAAGAGAGCCTTGCCAAAAACGTTCCTAAGCGAGGGAGGAGGATGCCAGGTATGTGTACTATATTGTGTAAGGAGTAGAACGTGACTTGCTCTATTAAGGACTTTGTGGTGGTATGTTATGCAAAGCATTAAAGTATCATGCGAGCAAGAAGCAGCGACACCATGTCAGCAGGATGAGGCATTTGAGGGAACCTATGGGCACTGCAGCTTTGAAACTTTTTGAAAACATAGGTATTTTTCCACAGTCTATAACAAGGCGAAGGATTTGTTTCCTTATTTTCATGAACCTGTGGCATAATTTACAAGTAAATTCAGATTTTGTGTTGTTTCGGCACCTCTTGCAGGGGTAGGGTAAGTTTATATTCCAGGTAGCTTGGTTACATAGTGAACAAGGGCTTGTATGTGATACAAGAGCACTCTCTTAACTAGCTTAGTGCCATCTTATTGAAATTGGTAAAGTCAGTTTAAACATCCCCAAATCAAAAACTGGTTAGTATTTTACTCCAGTAAGCTTTGTATTTAAACTGGAGTTCCTTATTCCCAGCAGTCAGAGTTGTTAGTTGGTCTGTCTGGTGATCAAATAGTTGTTCTGCAGTGTACCTAAATGGTCAAACGTTTAGTCCCATTGAACCACCCTCATCTCACCGAGCTCTTTAGCTTGTCTCTCTCCACTGGTCTCTTCCAAGCCTCCTGCAACCGTCCTACCCCTTTTGAAGGAACTCTCTGCTGACTCACATGGCACGGCAAGCTTGTCTGGTGTACCTTCCCCAATAGTCAAAGGGTCTTAATCACAAAGTACCTTGAGGATAATGGCCTTGGAGATCCATTTCAATCTGGCTTCCCTTAGTAAACATTTTATCGAGACTGCACTCATGCAGGTCTCCAGGTTTCTCTCTGATGCTCTCCTTTTGGACGGTTCTGCCCCTTTTGGCCCTTCCCACCAGCACTCCCTCCTTGTTATTTTACAAGAACTTGGGTTTGCACCTCTGCTCCAGCCTTGGTTGCCTCTGAACTGGAAGGTCACTCATTTAAAATGTCTGCAAACTATAAACTTCTGACCTCACTCCTCTGACTGTTAGTGTCACGCCACAATTAATCATTGGACATCTGCCCTTCACCCTCTATTCTTCTGTGGAAGGAAGACATATCTTGTCCTTTGGCTTCCCCTTTCACCTTTTTGCTGAGGACAGTCCCATTATTTTCAGATTTTCCTCCTTCAGCCCAGCCATTGCAGAATGGATTACCAAATGTATCTGCAATCCATCACTGATGGCTCGGTGGTGCCTCATGCTGAACTCTTAGAAAAGGGAAGACCGCCTTTTCCCCGGCTGCCAATACCAATACTAGCCCCCCCCTCTCCTTCCCACCTTGCTTCCTTGACCAAGGCTTGCAACCTTGATCTCCTCTTTGATAGCGATCTCCGACTGCAACAATTCATCACTATCACCAACTGTGCTGCTCGTATTACCCTCCTTAACCTTCAGAAAATGTGTCCATTACTTACTCACCACTCTATAAAATCTCTACTCTCTTGCTCAGTACACGTGACTACTGCTGAAGCCTATCCCTTGGCCTTCCCCTCTACTCTTTCTTCCCTCTAGAAACAGTCCTCAACTTTGCCTCCCGCACTCTCTACAACCTACCCAGAACCTCGCCCACTTACACCTACCAACAACATGCTGGTTGGCTCTCCATACACAGCCACTCTCTTTTCAAGTACCCTAGTCTACAAAGCTATGAACGGGCTTGTAGCTGGCTGACTGCTTCAGTCTACTTGACATCTCGTACCCTCCCTCCTTCTTTGCACTCAACCTCACTTTTCCATGCCCTCCCCCTGAGCCTCCTCTCACTCCCACTCTTTCTCCCTATTTGCCCCGCTCTATTGCATCCCACTGCCCATCACAATCAAAGCCAGCTTGACTGTGGATCTCTTCAAAGCTCGGCTTAGACCTCGTCTACTGGCTGCAGAGGAAGCGCCCTGCACTTTTCACCCATCCTCCCAATCTGATCTCGTCACTTCCTCCAGTGCTTTGTAATATTGTTATTTTGTTTGTTTGTAATGTTCTTCTCCTTAGTTTGCAGCTCTAGCCCCGGTAGGTTAATATGCTTGCCTTGTCATTGGTCTATGCCGACTCAGATCACACGCTCATAAACAGGGCCACCACCCGATCAAATTGACATCCCTGTTCTTCAATTAAATACAAATAGTGACGCGCAGTGACAAAACATAGGGGCATCAGGTTGTGTACATCGCATGCTGGGAAGCTGAGGCAACATGGACGGAAAGATGGGAATCATGGATCAGCGAATAGACGTGATAACATGTAGCCGGTGACTGCATTCATCAAGATGCCTGATATATTTATAAAAACATAGACCTCTTGTGCACTATTCCAAACTAACAAAGAGATATTAAAGCTGCAACATGTTGGGTATGTGAGAATGCTATCCAGCCTTATTTATTGAATTTGCGTTCTGGAATGGACTGCAAGCTCAAAGGATCTGGTAAGGAAACCACTTTGAAAGCAGCTTTAGGGGCTGGTTGAGGCTCAGTGAGTAGTTGTACATTGATTGTAATCCGTTTTTGGCCTGTTTTAATGCACTGTAGTGGAGCAGTTTGAGTGTTTTTTTCAATCGTTTTTGTTGATCAATGTGTGCTATTGTGGTGGGTTTCTCTAGGTTTTTCCGTGGCTTCTGACCCTGTTTTTCTGTGCTGGCCTGCATCTAGAATGTGCAGTCCCTGGTGTGTAATCTTTGGTTTTTGTCTGGCCTTTTCCCAGTCCCGCCCTCAACCCTTGCAATTGGTTGGAATAGTCAGGTATGTCTCTGGCTGGCTTCCTGCAGCCATTTTCCACTAGCTTTATGGACTGCAATCTCGAAGTATCTAGTAGGAAAACCACTTTGGAAGCAGCTTTAGGGGCTGGTTGATGCTCAGTGAATAGTTGCACATTGATCGTAATCCGATTTTTGGCCTGTTTTCATGTACTATAGTGGAGCGGTTTCAGTGTTATTTTCAGTTGTTTTTGTGTGGCCTTTGTGGGGAGTAGAGCTATCACTCTATTCCAGAAGCCCTGCCACTCTACCTGCCCTAGGACCATAGCAGATCAGGATATTAACACTAACCTGCTTAACAACTAGATAAAATTGTGAAAACTAGCCTGCGTCGCGTCGAGGCTTGTGATTTTTAGCAAGCACCACAAGTAGATAGAATTGCGAATGTTAGCTAGTACCACACTTAAATAAAATTGTGAACATTAGCCTGCGCCAGACCCAGACAGAATCGTAAATGATAGCAAGTACCACATTTAGATAGAATTGTGAACATTAGCCTGTGTCGCACCGAGATAGTATTGTGAATGTTAGCAAGTGCCCCACTTAGAACTGTGAATGTTAGCAAGTGCCACATGTAGATAGAATTGTGAAAATTAGCCTGCATCGTATTGAGATGGGATTGTGAATGTTAGTAAGTGCCACACTTAGATAGAATTGCAAAGGTTAGCAAGTGCCACACGTAGATAGAATTGTGAACATTAGCCTGCGTTGCATCGATAGGATTGTGATTGTTAGCAAGTGCCACACCTATATAGAATTGTGAAGGTATGCAAGTGCCACACCTAGATAGAATTGCAAAGGTATGCAAGTGCCACACCTAGATAGAATTGCAAAGGTTTGCAAGTGCCACACCTAGATAGAATTGCAAATGTTTGCAAGTGCCACACTTAGATAGAATTGTGAACATTAGCCTGCACCACATCTAGACAGGATTGTGAATGTCGGCCAGCGCCACATCTAGATAGAATAGCGATTATTAGCCATTGCCACATCTATACTGCATTGGGAATATTACCAATGCCACATTAAGATAGAATTGTGAATGCTAACTTGCTTTGCATCTAGACAGGGTTTCGAAGGTGGGCCACTGCCACATTTGCATATAATTGTGAATATTGGCGAGTATCATATATAGACAGGATTGTGAATATTAGACAGTGCCGGATCCAGATAGAAATGCAGAGATAGTAACGCACCACATCTAGAAGGAATGTGGAAATTTAGAACATATCACTTCTAGATAGCGAGGCCAATAACCAACACACTAACAATTTCACCCCTCTGCATACACCTCTCAAACTGTTAACAACCACAACCCTAAAGCACAACAAACCGCACAAACGTCCCTATACCGCAACAACAAAACAAACCACACTTAGCTTCACACAACAGCACACGAAGGCTACCAACCGGAAAGCACCCCAAGCTCAGCGAACGGTGTTAACCGAACTGAAGCTGCCAACAGCACATCACTGCTCTCTTGCACTTATCCCGCTCGTTCCCACTAAATCACCCCTCACCCCCTTTCCTTTTCAGATCCGCCAGAGCGCCAGGGGACCACTCCGGTGGTGATAGTGCGCGGTTCAAATATCCTTTAACATTAACATATCTATTGATGAGATATATGGCATCGACCGCAGGCTCGGCTGCTTTGTACGGCTGCCAAAGGAAAGGTAAACAATAAGGAACAGCTAATCTTTCACAAGCTTTCAAACATATTCAGATCAGGTAAGCACATGTGGAATGGTTATGGTAAAAGAGCAGTAATAATTATTACAATAAGTGGATAAGTTAGTAACATATGGCATGGGAATAAGTACAGTCCTTATTAAAATCTGTGCAGAGATGGAAACATCAGGCAAGATAATAAGTGTAGGACCAACTAGGAGGTTCTTTTCAGTCTGCATCTATTCATGTATTTATTTATTAAAACCACAGGGAAAGCAATGCACTTTTGGCACACAAACGCTTACAAAATGTAACATTGATAGCAGAGCGGAGGATATTGGTCCTTACAATGGGGGTGAGAGAAATGACTGGAAGACCTGATTTTGTAGGGGAAGGTGGAAACAAATCATGGACGAGGACAGAACAGAATGACATAGGAAAGGGATGGTGGAGGAAGTGCTGAATTACGGATGGAAGGGTGTCAGAGAAGTGCTTTAGGGTTGTCCATGAAGAGTAGGGAGAGAGGAAAACAGGGTGATGCAGTAGCAGAGAGCTAGGAAACAGGTTCTTCAGAAATAAGAAGAGCTTTGAGGTTGGTTTTAAGTAGTGGTAGAGTTGAAGTAGCGTGAAGAGCGAGAGTAAGCATTCCAGAGTAGGAGAGCGAGTAGAGGGCAGAAACAAGAGGAAGCACAGGGGGCTCAAGTGGTGGCGAGGAGGTGAGTCGAGGATGATCGTAACGAGCAAGGAGAGTAGAGAGTGAGATGCACAGATAGGTAGGGTTCCCTCTTGACCCCCCATGCCCTCACGGCTGCTACACTCCCAACCCTGGTCCCCCACCCAGGGACCCTCCCCATGGCTGCCAACGCTACCCCTAACCCTCCCCCTCACAGACCCTCCCCAGGCACACACCCCCACCCTGTCCGCCCCCCACACTCCCAAGACCAAGGACAGACCCATGGGCAACTCTTAACAGTAAGGGGGATGAGTGGGGAAGTAAGGCTGTTCCAGGACACCTGAAAGTGTCTGGGGGCAAGGTATGAAGCAAACCAAGTGAGGGCCTTATCTCTGATGTCAAGGAGAGATAATGTAGAGAGAAGGTCAGGATGGTCGACTGTATCAAAGGCAGCAGAGAGGTCTATAAGAATAGGTGAACGGTTTGCATGACGAGTAGAAGAGATGAATTTGCTGACATTGAGCAAGAGCTGTCTCAGTAGAATGCAGAGGTTGGAAGCCAGATTGGAGAGGGTACCGAAGGCTGTGACTCTCAAAGAAATCAGTGAGTCGATTGAATACTACTCACTCTAGAATTTTTGAATAGTGTGGTAGAAGAGAGACAGAGCAAAGGTTGGCAGGATAGTTAGGATCTAAACCAGGTTTCCTAAGGAGAGGGATGACAATAGCTGTCTTATAGGATGAAGGAATAGTGGCATTGTCAAGACAGGAGTTGAAGAGGGAAGCAAGATGTGGAGCAACACTGGGATCTATGTGCTTCACAATGTGCAGGGACAATGAATCAGTGAGGACACATGAAGCGTTATACTTGAGGAGTAGGCCAAGAATCTATCTCATCGTAGAAGAAATAGTAGCAAGAGAGGAGGGTAGGAGTGGTGGAGAAAGGTGAGCAGGAGGAGGGGAAAAGAAGGTAAGTGGCAAGGGTATTGTGAGTGGTAGATGTTTTCGAAGCAAAGTGAGCTAGTTTGCAGAAAGAGTAGAAGAGATGGAGGTGGGTTTAGGGGTGGAGAATTGATTTGAGATACTTTTGGCGGCACCTAGGTTGGGAGGAAAGAAAATGAGAGAGAGATATAAAAGTCATGTTTGGCAGCGTCAAGAGTAGTGGAATAGTGCAGTGAGATAAAGTTGGAGATTAGAGGAGTGTCTTGACCTTTGCCAAGTGTGAAGTTTTTACTGCATTGTTGTTTTCAGGGTGCAGAAGAGAGGTGTAATCCATGGTCGTGGAGAGGAGGATTTAAGAGGTAGTGTAGTAAGATGCTAGTGAGAGCATACAGAGCAGTGTTAAAGTCAATGAAGGCTTCTTCAGTGAATGGAAAGATGTATTCAGCATAGGAGAAGACATAGTGGTGTAGGTCAGAGAAGTAGTCAGATAGTTTGGAGGAGTAATAGTTATAGTAGATGGAGAGAGTGAGGAAGAAGCAGGAATGAATATTGAGACAAAGACAATAGAGCGATCGAAGGTAGAAGGAGCAGCAGAGATATTAGAGGCAGAGAGTTGAGAGTAGATGAAAAGAAGGTCACAGGAGGTTCCATTTGCATGGGTAGGCAGAGAGCGGACAAAAGAGCACGAGTGGTTAATGTGATGAATCACAGGTATTCGTCCATTCTCACTTTGAGGGAGCCTCCCCCTGTGAGGCTAGGGAGGTGAGCCTTCTATGCAAGGCTCTCACTGGTGTCGAGGAAAGTGGGACCTCACCGGGAGAGTCTCCCCCTTTGGGGACACTCCCTAGACGACCTACTATAGCGCATACATAGAACTGTCGCCTATAAAGGATAGTGTGGCATCTTTACATGTGGCTGAAGGCAATGCAAAAAGAAAGGAAGTGTCTTTAACAAGAGTCATATTTAACTGCGACAAGTCAGTGCTGAGGACTAGAAAGAGTGCTGTGCGCAGGTGAATCCCCAACATCATCACGCCTTGTGGAGGTGGAACGACTGCAATGTCGGAAACACCGGAGCGTCGGCTTTTGCGACTGCGAATAGTGTTACGAGGAGGAAGAGAGGATCGAGAAACCTGGTGGTGGCATGACCACACTTGCAGCATGGTGGGCAGGACGCCCAAACCACAATGGTGAGACTACCGAAACTGGAAGCATGAATAGCTTCCCATCACCAGTGCCCGAGCAAGGCAGTAACCAGACGAGGAACCGAGACCAGACGAGTGAAAGGCGAGAGAATCCACACCAGAGTCAGAGCCGAGCCCCGGAGCCATCCCCTGCATAGAGAGGTACTGGGGGTACCGGGACAAGCAGGAGGCTGCCAGGGTATCATTATACTCAAGAGGAAACTCCTTTCAGTACTAAAGATGAGAAATTAAATATAAGACTGTGTGATGAGAATTGTAAAAACATGAGAAAGCAAGTAAGAAATAATCCAGTTGGGAAAGGTGGATATCTTATGAAGAGAGAAACTCGTCCCATTCCGAGGGTGAGATATCATTAAAGAGGACAGTTAACAAGAAAGATTTGACCAACCCGGGTGGGGAGCCAACAGGGACTGGAAACAAATCCCCTAGGGAGGAAGGGAAGATAGACTATACCTATCTTCAGGGTTGAAGGCTGGAAGTAGAACATAGAACCACGTAATGAAAGACAAGAAGGAAAGTTTTCAAGTAAACAAGATAAAAGAGGAAACAACCCAAGAAATAGAATCTTTGACAAGAACAATCTAAAAGGGAACCAGGATATATCCAAATCACGAGAGCCTGACAAAAAAGACTGGTAAGAGTCTACAAGTAATAACAAAAGGGTAAGTGACCTTTTGAAAGAAAGTTATAGGACCACAGAAAGCACAAATACCAAGAGTATTCTTGAGGAACGACAAGAACTGATTACAGATATTACCCAAGAAAGATTACATTAAGAAATATTTGTAACAAAGGTAAGACACACAAAGACTACCGGTAGATAAGAAGAGACCAGGAGAAGAAAAGTCATTCTCTTGGGCCCATTTAATTTAGTTACATATAGTGGTATGGTCAAAGAGTTAGTTTGAACCCAGGACATTTTTACTTGGGCTTACTGACAACTGGCAGCACCTTAAGTTCATTTAGATAGGTTGGGTAGCCCCTCTAGCAATAGGGAAAGTTAAGCCTTATTTTTATAATTTCAATCATTTTTATAATTTCAGTAAAGATACTCTAGAATGTCCTCAGCATGTCCGACACCTTCTTCTGAATCACCACATTAAGTAGAACACAGTTACAGTCAGTAGATAAAGCAGTAGAGAGAGAGGGGAGGTTGAAGTCACCAATGACAATGAGGTGGTGATTGGGAGGGAGAGTGTCAATTTTTTGGGATATGTGGTCGAGGAAATTGACCTCCCGGACCAGGTGGCCTGTAGAGAGAAATAAGATCTATGCCATAGGGGGCAGTGATTGCGGAGATGAGTAGGAGATAGGAAGTTTGGAGGATGAAAACAGCCCTATACCACCACCCCTGCCACTGGGGCACAGAGAGTGAGTGATGGTGTAGGCAGCGTCACAAAGGGAAGCAAGGGTTGCAGAGTCAGAGATCCAGATTTCACTAAGGGTAATGAGGTAAAGAGAAGTAGAATGAGAAAGGGAAAAAGTCGGAGGTAAAGGAGGTCTCAATAAAGAAAGACTGTGCAGTCTAAAGAGCAATAGAAAGAGTAAGATGAAGAAGCATAGCGACGTGGAGTTTGAGAAATAGAGACGCTGGGGGTAGATGCAAGAAGAGGAAGTGTAATGAAGTTAGGTTTGGAGTATGATATGATGTGCCATTTATAACACGCCTGTACACAAGTGTTTCTAGGCGCGACAAGACAAGGAGGGGGAAACAAGGGAGGACAAAAGAAGGATCTTACTAGGCCTTGTCATTCAGATTGCGCAAGTGCGGGGAAGAGGGAAGGGGAGAAGTGCCAGGGGGCAGGGGGTAATGCAGTTAACACAAGTGCAGAGTGAAGGGGCTGTAGGGTTGCAGATACAGACCCTTAAGTGCTGTGGAGCAACTGGACATGCAGGAGCCTGGGCCCAAGTTCAGAGGGTGAGCGGTGCGCAGAGAAGTCAGGTGCATCAGCAGGGGAGAGGAAGAGAGAAAGTGGATGCGAAAAGGAAGGTCTTGAGTTGCTTCCGGAACCGGAGATGGTTCTGCTCAAGTTTGAGAGAGGCGGGGAGGCTGTTCCAGAAGGAGGCCCCAGCCGAGGAGATAGCTCTGCCCCCAACTCTCTGATTGGAGAAGAGTCTGACCCTCAGAGTGTAGGTCGTCGATGAGTGGAGAGCTCGAGAAGGAAGATGTTTTGGAAGAGCAGTTTGGAGGTAGAGCGGTCCCAGGCCCCAGAAAGACTTGTGGACAATGCAGAGGGTCTTGAAGTTGATACTTGCAGCCACGGGGAGCCAGTGAAGACATTTCAGAGCTATAGAGATACAATCCCTGGGCGTGAGGCCAAGGACAAGTCTCGCAGTCCTGATCTGGATAAGTTGTAAAGGTCAAAGAGTAGAGGCTCAATATCACCGCAAATATATGGCGATATTTTTGTATCGTGATATTTTTCCGGGGATATTAACACAGAGAACCAAAAGAGGCTGTTGCAATAGTCCAGCCTAGAGAGGACCAGAGCTTTGGAGATGGTGAGCTTCTGGGGGAAAGGGAGAAAATGAATAATACCTCTGGGGAGGTGCAGCTGATAGTTTGACTTCTTAGAGACGTCAGAGATGTGAGCAGAGGAGAGGGTGGAGTCGAAGATGACACCAAGGTTCTTAGCCTCACAAGAAAGAGCAGGAAGAGGGCCCAGAGTGGGCGGCCAGAGAGCGAGAGAGGAAAGGAGGGAGCAGGTGTCCCAATGAGGATCTCAGTCTTACTGGCATTAAGGCAGAGATCATTGGCGGTACACCATTCCTGAATGGCGGCCAAACAGTCTGGTATGAGAGAAGCAGAGGTGGCTGAGAGGAGCCTGTAAGAGAGTGGAGTGTCATCCGCATAACATTGAAAATTGGAGCAGAAAGTTGAGATGCAGTGGGCAAGTGGTGCCAGGTAGTGGTTGAAGAGCCAGGGAGAGAGGTTCGATCCCTGGGGAATACAACAAGTAGAGAGATAGAAGAGAGGAAAAGCCCCAGTAGTATTTTGTATTTGTATTTTATTTATTTGTAGAGCGCGTCGAGCCCAGGGGCAACTCAGCGCTATTCTTACAATTTTGTGCAATATGTACGCATGACAATATATATGCAGTTTATTACAGGCGATAATATTACAGGTACTTCATAAAGGCACAGGAACAAAGCAAAGAAGGCATAGAGCAGCAATCTATGCAAACCAAAGACTAGAAAATATACATATATACAGTTCTATATTTATTTTTATTTATTTATTTATTTATTTATATAGCGTTAAAGCCCACGGGCATCAGAACGCTTACATATAGACAGGACAACAGAGAATGAAGACGGGACTGGGCGGAAGAGACCTGAATTAATTCAGCATGGTACAGTGTGTTTCCAGGATTTACTTAAAAAGTAAAGTTTTCAGTTTTTTCCTGAAGATGAGATAGTTAGGTTCAAGTTTTAATGAAGTGGGTAGGTCATTCCATTTACCGATGACTATTGTCGGGAAGGCCTATATACATTAGAGACTGTGCCTGAGATGATCAGTCGGTGAGAAAGGTCAACCAGGCCATGGCCTGATCTGTAATACCAACGTTGTCCCTCCCGGAGACAATTGAGCAGGATGGCATGGTTGACCGTGTCAAAAGAAGAGGATAGATGAAGGAGAATGAGGACAGAAGGGGGACTAGGGTCAAGATTTGAGAGCAAGTCTTCACAGGTGTTCAGGAGAGCAATTTCTGTGCTTCTAGCAGCTGTGAAGCCAGACTGGTGCTCATGGAGGCAACCAACAGATTCAGTATGTAGATTAAGCTGGGAGATGGCCAGCTTTTCCAAGAGTTTGCCCAGGAAAGAAGTGATGGAAATCGGGTGATAATTAGCCATTGAGGAAGATCGTCCGAGGGCTTCTCTAGAAGGGGGAGCACAAGAGAGTGCTTGGGGTGGAGGCTGTCGGGGGGGAAAGTTCCATTGGCAAAGGAGTGATTGCAGAAATCAGCCATGCTGGAGCAAGTGTGTCAATGCGGTCCTTGATAGTTCTGGATGAGCAGGGGAGAATAGGCTTTGGAATAGAAAGTAGTGGAGGTCGAGGAGAAGAGAGTTATGATGGTTCTGAGTGGAGGAGAGTGAAGAGAGAAGTGGGAGGGAAAGGAAGAGATAGCACGAGAAGTGCAAGGTAAGGGTGAAGCTGTGAAGAAGCAACAATTGATACTTCTGGACAAGTACCAGAACACAGCAAAGCAAAGGGTCATAGGCAAAGAGGCTGGTCAATAGCTGGTTTTCCTACTTCACTGTTCTGCTCTTAACGGGGACACCCCTGTTTGGACGCCTCTAGTGAGTTCAGGAACATAATGGGCACAAAACAGCAATAGTACAGTGTAACTAGAGACAGTATTTATAATGTCCATGAGGGTGGGGAATCAAGGTGCAGCAAAAATGGGTACATTTTTTTGAAAGATGAAAGTTTTACATCTTTTCTGGAATAGTGAATTGTTCTGCTCGCAGGGTCTCTGGTAGCCCATTTCAAGCAATGTCTCTGCAGCTTTGTGTTTCCAAACAACTGTCCCTTTCCTGAAGGGTGCCACTACAAATGTCGGTGGAGGGCCTGGAATACAGTACTTTTGTTTACCTTCTGTGAGATCGGCAGGGCCAGTGATCCAAAGGGCTCTGCATACAATAAAGAGTGTCTTGAATTTGATGGGTGCTTCCTCTTGTAGCCAGTGCAATGCAATCAGCTCAGGAGAGGTATGGTTACATATACAACAATGGCATGTGTTAAACACTCAGACAAGTTCCAACTGAAGGCCCAATAATTAGCAACAGAGAATTCCATTTGTATTTCTTTGTATCGTGTTTATTGGTTATAAACAAGCCTTTTACACATATTTTTAATTCTTAACAATAGACCTAGTTACACAAATTTAAGGTATAGTATACGTTCATCACCAGGCTTTCTAACGCATGCATTTTAAACATGGACAGAATAACGAAAGCTTCATTTAATTTTTTTGGAGGGGGTGGGTGAGATGGGAAAGGGCAGGTAAGGGGTTGGGGGGTCAGGTATAGAAGAAACTAGGTGTAGGAAGGGGGGTTTTGGGGAGCCCCCCAAGGGGTTGGGGGTCAGTTATAGGAAACAAAATAGGTGCAGGAAGGGGGGTGGGGAGTCCCCTCACCCCCAAAAGAAAAACATTAGATGAAGTTTTTCATTATTCTATCCAAGTTTAAAAGGCAGGCATTAGAGAGCCTGACGATGAAGTGACATAGAACCAAATTAAAAATTGAAATAGGCATGCTTAAAAGGGTGAATGATACAAATATCCATTTAAATACATTTCCTTTCAATACAATACATTGATCTAGCCAAACACATTGATATGCAATTAATATCACTTGAAATGGATCAAATGAATGTCATTAGTAAAAAAAATTAAAAAATTAAGATTACACCACCCACATTGTACGTTCAGGGATTAGTTATCAAGAGTAGTGCTTCCCTCCAAACATGGGATGTGGCAGCACTAATCGCAATCACCTCTGCCCAGCATATGGTGCTCCTAACTTTTCACCCCTATTGAGTTATTGCTAGTAACAAAATTGGAGTAACATTTGACATAACAGGATTTCAATGTTATGCATTGTGTGAGATGACGAGCAGACTCTACAACCACCCTACATAATCGACAGATCCTCTAATTTCGAGGCAATTTTACCCACCGACCAGTGTGTGCAAAAGTAGGCAAAATATTGAGCCGGAGGTAAATAATTAATCTTTGTATTTGTGTTGGTTATAATTTGGTTAGATAAGAACATGGAAGGTTGTATCGAAATCCCTGTTTGCTGTAGTCTGCATGTTGTTTCAATTATGAATTAATATCATATCCTCAATGTATAGGTTAAAATGTGCCAATACTGTTTCCTGTAGTTGTACCAACTCATTTTTACTATCGTGAGCACACTGTTCTACCAAGTAACTAAGTGAAATATTTGATAAAGGACAAAGAATTTAAAAAAAGTAAAGTAAAGAGGACATCGTTGCACGAGCCATAGTGAGCGTACAGAAGGGACACCTAGCTCGCAGCTGAGAACCTCTACAACCACGGAATGGGTGATTCCCAGGATGGATCGCAATATCTTGCCCTCCAATTTATCAATCCAAGTCAACCTATGTGCTGGGAGAGCAGCGAGATCATACAATATTCCTGGGAGTATGCATTTGCGATAAATAGCGATAAGACCCTCAATATTGTTTCTACTCATCTTGTATATAAAACACTTAATAGAAACCATTTCTTTAATGTTTTGAATCAAACGTGGTTGCAGTAGAAATCTTGAGGGGGTGAGAATCCCATATCAGAAATCCCAACTACTTCAAGAGATTTTGCATTGACCAAGAAAAGGAAGGTTTCTTGGATTTGCCTCCAATATTTCTAACTTTTGTTTTTTAGACATTAACTATTTTTCCGAGCATATGCCGATAATGCTTCTAGAGAGGTATTGTTCCAATTTGAGGGGGGAACATTTCGAGTTAACTTGATGGAAGTATCGATATTGCATACATATAGGTTATAAAGTAGAGGGGCAAGGACACAGCCCTTTAACTCCTGCATTGGTGGATATTTCAGATGTAATCTCGCTCCCTTGATTCATTTATCAGTATGTAGGGTAATAGGAAAATACACCAAGGACAGATCAATGCTCCAGTTCAATAAGCACCCAATTCATAGAGCTATTCCACTGGGAGCTCTACATGCAACAGATCTCTACTGTTAATTGCAGAGAGCCAAGGGATGATTTCCCACAAACATGATCGATTTAGGAACGGCCTATCAGCTTTTGGGTAAAATCCTTCCAGTTTAACATGGCTTTACTTTACTCATTTGTATAGCGCACCATAAAACCCGGAGGCGTGAAGGCGCAATAAACAACCAGAGATCTTACGCAGAAAAACATACAGCTAGCAGTGTGAAACTTTATTTTAAAAAGCAATCCTTTTCCTAAATATTGCTATAGGGGCGATATCTCTAAGGCTGGGTGGGATATCATTCCATGCTTTAGGATCTGCCATAAAGAATGCACATTTAATGACTTCAGTAAGATTGCATTTGAAAATGTGTAGCTGGTTTTAATTATTAGACCTCAACGTTATGGCATTGGATTTTTTTGTCAGTGCATCCGTTAAATAACGCGGGACTACTCCCTGAATGCATTTATGGGTAATGGTCAGCAGCCGAAAACTGAATCCTAGCAGGTACGGGTAGCCAATGCAGTCCCTGTCTGGCCTGCGAAACATGGTTTCTCTTTTTAAGACCAACAATAGTTCTAATCATAGTATTTTGAAGTGTCTGAAGTCGAGCAATATCAGTCTTAGCTGCTCCCACTAGAAGACTACTACACTAGTCAATCTTAGACCCAATAATAGCCTTAGCAACTGTCTCACAGTTGGTTTGGTAGATGTAGGGTCTAGGTCGGGCCATGGAATGAAGATTTTCTCACACTCTAAAAAACTGCGCTACACAACTGTTGAAGTGTATAATTTCCAAATTTTAGTCGTCGGCCGCGAGGAGACACACCTTACTCTTTGAAGGAGAAATGTATCCCATAGACCTAAACTTTGTGAACCCGAACCCAGATGAAATCACTCTTAGTTCAAAATTGGCTCCGATTTGACTAAGACACCTGTAGTGTGGAAACAAGTGTTATCCAATAGGGCATATTGTTATTCCTACATTTTTGACGAATGTGGATATATCACGACAAAAATTTGGAAACTATACACTTCAACTGTTGTGTGGCGCAGTTTTTTAGAGTGTGAAAAAAATCTTCATTCCATGTCATAATAAGGAGGTAGGGGTCTGTGCTTCTTTCCCTTTTCTCACACACCTGCGACACAGGGTAGAAGAAAACAGGACTTCCATCAGGGCGCAGGGCCCATAATAGCTGGCACACCAAAAAAAAAAAATCTTTGCAATCTAAGTTGGGCCAGCAATTTAATATAAGCCGTAGAAGAGACCAGGCTAGCTATGTGTGCTTTCATGTTTAGATTCTGATCAAGGGCAACACCTAGGGTCTTCACTTTCTTTTTTGTTTCTATATCACACCCAGCTATTACGAAGTGTTTATTATCTTCTTCCAGTTTCTTTATTTTATTACTTGTGTCTATTATCATCAGCTCTGTTTTTTCTTTATTGAGCGCCAGCCCATTTTCCATCATTCACAATTGGATGATCTCATAAGTCTCATTTAACCTTTCCTCGTCTTCCCTGTGTTGGCCTGACATCGGAATGACAAACTGGGTGTCATCAGAAAAGTTAGTGAACCCTATGTTCTTTTTTTCCAACAAGTTGAAAAAGGTCACTGTAAATATGCTATATAGTGATGGCTCCTAACAGTGGATATTTTGGGATCAAAGGGAAAATATTTGTTGCTAAATGGAGCTACAGAATCATTATGTCTGTCAAAGCCAGCTGTCGGCGGGCCGTAGAGTCGTTAGAGGCTGCTCTTGAAATCAGGCTTAAGTTATTTACCAGACTGGCATTTTCCTTATCCCAGTGGAGATTGTCCACTTGTTTGGATTGCACAGGAGACGGGACAGCACCATTGACACGTATCCATTCATCCAATGGTCCTCTTCATTCCACGTGTCTAGATATCCTGTTACTTAGATCTTTGGTGATCATATTAGTTTGGGATGGGGGGGTGATGGTGCTATGCATTCAATACGATGACATTTGAGTGGTTGAGAAATAACATTGTCAAATTTCACCTGCCTAGGGCACTGGACTGATTTCTTAATGGGCCGTTCCTTCCTATGCCCATTCTGTGCATTAGGAGGGCTATTTATCATTGAGAACTCACATAAGGCCTCGATGGCATCTTGTTCTGTTTCTGCAATGACGGTTAGAGAAATCATTCAGTGGCGGCTCCATGCCTTCAGCGTTCACAGAAGTCATATTTCTCAATTGCAGTACTAAATCACTGGATACAATAGGATGTTGGAGTTATTAGGGTTTTGTTCCCCTGTAAGTCAACTGAATGTTTACCAAGCCCTGGGTTGCTTTCAATTATGACGTAGAGAACTTTGACTATAATGCACTTTGCTGCCTCAATTGTAGATAAAAAAGCATTAATTGAAGAACTTGGGATAACTGCTCTTGGTGGGGAGTAGTTATTAGATGTAACTTGAGACTTCTTCTGCAATAAAGCGTTCTTGATATAAAAATTCTGAGCTAGAAAAGAGGTCTTCCAAATTCGGACTAGCAGACACATTGGAGCCATTAATGTTATTGTAATTAGTCAAATGTAAGCATACATTTAATAGAGAGCCATAGTTCCTATTAGAGAAATGGCCCTTTCTGCCCCTAGTGGCCAAGTCCTGCATAATAATGGGAACTAGCCCACTCACACTGAGAAGGCTAGTTCCCATTTGACAAATGGCCCTTTTTGCCCCTACTGGCCAAGTCCTGCTATTTCCCATTAGAGAAATGGCCCTTTTTGGCCCTAGTGGCCAAGTCCTGCATAATAATGGGAACTAGCCTCCTCACATTGAGAAGGCTAGTTCCCATTAGAGAAACAGCCCTCCGACCTGCAGAGGCAGAAAGGTCCTTTCGTGTAATGGGAACTAGCCCACTCACCCTGAAGCAGCTATTTCCCATTAGAGAAACGGCCCTATGACCCGGAAAGGCAGAAAGGTCCTCTTGCCTAATGGGAACTAGCCCACTCACACTGAAGCAGCCATTTCCCATCAGAGAAACGGCCCTCCGACCTGGAAAGACAGAAAGGTCCTCTCGTCTAATGGGAACAAGCCCACTCACACTGAAACAGCTATTTCCCATTAGAGAAACGGCCCTCTGAACTGCAGAGGCAGAAATTTCCTCTCGTCTAATGGGAACTACCTCACTCACACTGAAGCAGCTATTTCCCATTAGAGAAATGGCCCTCCGACCTGGAGAGGCAGAAAGGTCCTCTCGTCTAATGGGAACTAGCCCACTCACACTGAAGCAGCTACTTCCCATTAGAGAAACGGCCCTCCAACTTTTCTGCCTCTCCAGGTCGGAGGGCTGTTTCTCTAATGGGAAATAGCTGCTTCAGTGTGCATGGGCTATTTCCCATTAGACGAGGGGACCGCTTGATCTCCTATTGATCATTCTCGAATCATGTACTCTTTCTGATAATGTTCAAAACAACACTTCATAGCCAACCCGCACAGTGTTGTAACAAACTCCTCAATGGTCAATGTGAGAGCTTGTCTTCAATATTGTATAAATAAAAGTCTGAGTCAACAAGTAGTTTGTATGGCGTTCAACAAGAACCCAAATATTTTTATTAACAGTATTTTCCTTCTTTCTTTCCTATGCAGTTTTAAGAAAAGGATACGTCTTTTGTGCTGGAGCTTCCAAACTTGGTATCAGGATTGGCATCTCTTCAGGCTCAAGGTAAATTGTCTGTCTCTTTAACCTACATTAACTCCATCCTTTGTGGTCTGAGGTTACTTCCCTCATTCAGTAATATAGTTCAAAAAAATGTCCCTCTTTCTCTACTCTATTCGATGTACTACTCTTTTCTCTTGACTTCCTCAGCTTCATTTGTATAGTCTCTTTTCCTTAGGGTAACCTTCTATGTTTGTTTTACACTTTGCACAAAGATGTTTTATAACACTTCTGATAATTTGTTTGCAGAGGCTAATGTTGATAGTCCCTGTTCAGAACACACAGGCACAGAGTCCATGCAGCTTCTCTTACACGTTGTATTTCGTTTCATATGAAGCTGTAAACACTCCTTTAAACTCCCCTTCTTAATTTAGCTTCTGCTTATAGGGATACCGGATTCGACATCTCACACTCTTCATCTCCTTATAGGTATACTCTCAAAGAAATTCTTCAGGTTGCTGTTTATCTACACAGCGACGTATAGCAGTCTTTATCAGGCATTCGACCCCACAGGGATGTCCATTAAGCAGAGCGACTCCCCTACTTACAGTTCCCTGAAGTCTGTAATACTATCCCTCATTCAGGGGTCTGACACTAGCAACAAGACATCGTCGGGGTTCTCCCATGTGATTTCCTGATCTCACTTGTTTACCGGCGCAACGGCGCCTACTGCTTCCTTCTTCAACGACGCTCGCGATCAGATGTTCCCTTCCGGACACGGCTGTCTTCTTTGATTCAGCGCGGCGTTTCTCTCGCCCAAGTAAGCGACAACGATCGCTGTATTGAAACTGACGAACAACCTCGTCAAACCGCGCAACGGCGCAACTTTGTATCTATATATATATATATATATATATATATATATCAGGCCGAAGCCAACAGCGTCTTCCTTTTCAAGACTCCTCTTCAATACGCCCCGGCAAAACCGTCTTTTTCTCCTTCTTCCCTGCGAGGCACCGTCTCCTAGGTAACAAAACATGAGAGCCAGAGCCATTAGAGGAAAGTCCATACACGGTTCATACAAACAGGACTTCCTGGTTATACCTTCAGTAGGTATTATGGTACACGTGAGTCTACCACGTTTAAAGACACCGTCACACCCCCTCTACTAAACCCTTACGTTCGAGAAGGGTTTCTGCTCTGGACAAATAAACAGCTTGTGACAGCAGCTTTCCAGGTCTATGAACAGTTTTAAAGGAGAAGGGCTGGAGGGAAAGAAACCACCGGAGAACCCTCTGGTTTGAGTCTTTATTACGGGCTAACCAGACCAAAGGAGCATGATCCGTAATTAGCGTAAACTCTCGACCAAGCAGGTAGTACCTAAGTGCATCAATGGCCCACTTGACGGCCAGACACTCCTTTTCTATGGTCGGGTAACTTAACTCATGTGGCAACAATTTCCTACTGATGAACAGTATAGGTCTTTCCCCTTCGCCTTGATTCTGAAGAACAACTGCTCCGAGTCCCGTTCCTGAAGCATCAGTCTGAAGAAGAAATGGAGACTTAAAGTCTGGACATTGCAAGACAGCTCTTTTGGTTAGGGCCTCTTTTAGAAGATTAAAGGCTTTTAGTGCTTCAACTGTTTCCCAAATTTTCTTATGTACAGTGGGCTTCTTCAACAGATCCGTTAGAGGAGTGGCTAAAGTAGAAAAATGCGGGATAAACCTTCTGTAGTACCCCACAAATCCTAGAAAGGCGCGTACTTGTTTTGGGGTTTCGGGGAACTTCAACTGCTTGATAGCCTTCACTTTTTCCTCTTGGGGTTTAATCATTCCCTGACCCACAAAGTATCCCAAATATTTAGTATGGAATGTTGCTACATGGGTCTTATTAGGGTTTATGTGTAATCCAGCCCGTTTCAAAGTCATAAGTATATTCCTCAGATGAACTAGGTGTTCTTGCCAGGAGTGACTATAGATAATGATGTCATCAAGATATGCACCAACATAATTTTCGTGACCTTTTATGAGGTAATTCATCAACCTTTGAAATGTTGCAGGTGCTCCATGTAACCCAAAGGGCAACACCGTAAACTGGTATAGGCCGGTAGGTGTAGCAAAGGCCGTCTTCTCCTTATCGGTCGGTGATAACGGTATCTGCCAATAGCCTTTGGTTAGATCAATGGTGGTTAAGAATTTGGCTTTCCCTAGATTATTCAATAAATCTTCTATGCGTGGCATGGGGTAAGCATCAAATTTAGAAATTTCGTTCAGTTTCCCGAAGTCCATGCAGAACCTTACACTGCCATCTGGCTTTGGTACCAAGACTACCGGTGAACTCCAGTCACTATATGATGGCTCGATGATACCCAAATCTAACATTTCCTGTACTTCCTGGTTGATGGCTTTTATTTTTGACTCAGGTATTCGATAAGGTTTGAGCCTTATTATAGATCCAGGTTTAGTATCTATACGATGGCAAGTCAGTTTGGTTCTTCCTGGAAGTGATGAGAATATCTCCTTAAACTCTTGTAAGAGGGAAGACAGATCAGATTTTTGCAGGATGGACAATTCAGTGTTAATGTTTAAGCTTTCCCCACTGATCCTCTCCTTAATCTGTGGGAAGTTTTCTTCTGGTGGTACTTCATTAGTAATCATAGCAATGTTTTGCACTGGAGGTATCCATTTTTTAAGTAAATTCACATGATATGTTTGACAAGACAGTCTACTACCTGGCTGTTTCACCTTATACGTTAAAGGCCCCAGTACTTCCTGAATTTCAAAAGGTCCTTTCCAGCTGGCCAACATTTTATTGTCTGAGGTGGGCATCAGCGCTAGCAGCTGATCCCCTGTTTTGAACGTACGTAACTGGGCCTTTTGGTTAGAATAGTTTTCTTGTTTCACTTGAGCTTGAAGAAGGTTGTTTCTAGCTATAGCTTGTAGCTTCTCGATTCGATCTTGTAACTGAGATGCGTATTCTGTTAAAGTCAACTACTGATCTGGTTGTTCCTCCCAATTTTCTTTCAGAACATCTAATAAAGTTCTTACTGATCTTCCGAACAGTAACTCGAAAGGTGAGAAACCTGTTGATGACTGGGGTGTGTTTCTTAGAGTCATTAATATCCACGGTAACATTCTGTCCCAGTCTCCGTTTCCGGGCGAAGTTGTCTTCCTTAGCATCTGTTTAATAGTTTGGTTGTAGCGCTCAACTAACCCATCAGTCTGGGGATGGTAGACAGCTGTTTTTAGATGTTCAATTTTTAGTATATCACAGACTTGCTTCAAGATATTAGACATGAAGTCGATCCTCGGTCCGTGACGATTTCTCTTGGAATCCCCACTCGTCCAATAAAGGGAATCAATACATCACATATCTGTTGTGTATTGGTGGCTTTTAAGGGAAAAGCTTCTGGGTATCGAGTGGCATAGTCTACCACAACGAGGATGTATTTATGTCCTCTTCTCGTGGGGTCTATAGGCCCGACAATATCGAGTCCAATCCGACTGAAAGGCTCTAGAACAAGTGGCATAGGTTGCAACGGGGCTTTCTTCATATTAGCTCTATTTTTCTTCTGACAGTCTTCGCAGGATTGACAAAACCTAACCACTTGTTGGTATACGCCTGGCCAGTAGAATCTATCCAAAATTTTTCTAGTAGTCTTTTCCGTTCCGAGATGCCCCTCACCAACTTGTAAGTGAGCTACCTCTAGAACTGTTTGATAATATTTTCTTGGGTCCAGAAGTTGCTTCAGCTCATCTCCACTCCTGGACTTACTCACTCGGTATAACAACCCATTCTCTTTTATGAAACGCGGACCTTGTCCCCTAGGATCTTCTGATGCTCGCTCTCGAGCATACTGAAGTAATGGATCCAGCGCTTGAGCGGACCTAAAACTATCGCAATCCTCTTCCAACCTCCAATCAACTGCTAACGGAAGCATATTCTTATTCATCCATTCCTTTTTTTGAATTCTCTTTAATTTCTTGCTCTTAGGTTGCTCACAGGAGGGGGCATAGATTTCTTCTTCACTGAAAGGGGCCTTTTCCCACCAGCTCTTCTCAATTTTATGTATTATCTTAGGAAATTCAGGTATGTCAGACCCAATTAATAAGGGTTTTGGTAAAGAGGGTAGTACGGCTGCTTTCACTCCCAATTCCTCCCCTCCCAACTTGATCTGTATGTACTTTGATGGATAAGCCTTTACATCCCCATGGACACAGCGAACTGGGATCTCCCCTGAGGAATTAAAACTTTCACCTACCAACTCTGACGTCACAGCAGTCTGAAGGCTTCCCGAGTCGACCAGGGCAGTTGTAGGTTTTCCATCCACCTCAGCCTCGCACGTATATAGGTACTGTGACTGCCTTCCAGGTGCTTGTTCAAAGTATTCATTTTCTTTAATGGAGTCGAAGACCCCCACATCCATTGGTTCCGTTTTCAGTTTCTTTGGGCAAAACCTGGCAAGGTGGCCCCAGTCTCCGCAGTCAAAACATTGAGGTCCTCGAACGGTTGTGGTGGAAGGACGATAATTTATGGGGCCCTCACTGTTGGGTCTGGACCGTAGCACTTCCCCTTCTGGCTTCCTCAGCATGGAGTGGGGCCATCTTGGTTGAGGCCCAGCTTTATTGTTCGTTGTATGTGCTTTATACGCTGTTGTATAGGATATCATCCGTCCCTGTCCTGCTTTCTGATAAGCTGAGGCCACATCTACCGCTTTCTGTAGAGACAGTCGATGATGTTGTTTGACCCATCTCTGCACAGGACCGGGAAGGGCCTCAATGAACTGCTCCAAGATCACTTTTTCTGTTATTTCATTTGTAGTGGTCAGACTAGGTTGTAACCATTTCTCCGCTTGTTCCTTTACCCTATAAAATAACTGTCTGGGGGTTTCCTCTCCTGTCAATTTGACTTCTCTAAACTTGATTCGGTACATTTCCTCATCATGTCCCATTCGTTCCAGCACCACTTTCTTCATATCTCCATATAGGGTATCTCCCGTTGGGTTTGCGGCCTGATAGGCTGACTGCATTTCCCCGGTCATCAATGGTGCAATGTAATGGCACCATCTCTCGGCTGGCCACTGGGCGTTCCTAGCTACCCTTTCGAAGTTTACAAAAAAATGGGCTGGATCTTCCCCAGTCGCGTATTTTTGCAAGACAGATGTAGGTACTTGAGGGTTGTTCCTGGTATTAGTAACTTCTAATAATTGTGCTTGTTGCATTTGTAATGCTTGTTGAAATGCTAGTCTGTCTGCTTGGGCCTGTTGACTCTGCATTTGCAAGGCCTGCTGCAACAGTTGTTGCCCCTCACTTAGGTTCTTGATAAGTTCATCCATTGCGTTCCCTCTATCCCACTTCTGACACCAAATGTGGGAGCTTGTCTTCAATATTGTATAAATAAAAGTCTGAGTCAACAAGTAGTTTGTATGGCGTTCAACGAGAACCCAAATATATTTATTAACAGTATTTTCCTTCTTTCTTTCCTATGCAGTTTTAAGAAAAGGATACGTCTTTTGTGCTGGAGCTTCCAAACTTGGTATCAGGATTGGCATCTCTTCAGGCTCAAGGTAAGTTGTCTGTCTCTTTAACCTACATTAACTCCATCCTTTGTGGTCTGAGGTTACTTCCCTCATTCAGTAATATAGTTAAAAAAAAATGTCCCTTTTTCTCTTCTCTATTCGATGTACTACTCTTTTCTCTTGACTTCCTCAGCTTAATTTTTATAGTCTCTTTTCCTCAGGGTAACCTTCTATGTTTTTTTTACACTTTGCACAAAGATGTTTTATAACACGTCTGATAATTTGTTTGCAGAGGCTAATGTTGATAGTCCCTGTTCAGAACACACAGGCAGAGTCCATGCAGCTTCTCTTACACGTTGTATTTCGTTTCATATGAAGCTGTAAACACTCCTTTAAACTCCCCTTCTTAATTTAGCTCCTGCTTATAGGGATACCGGATTCAACATCTCACACTCTTCATCTCCTTATAGGTATACTCTCAAAGAAATTCTTCAGGTTGCTGTTTATCTACACAGCGACGTATAGCAGTCTTTATCAGGCATTCGACCCCACACGGATGTCCATTAAGCAGAGCGACTCCCCTACTTACAGTTCCCTGAAGTCTGTAATACTATCCCTCATTCAGGGGACTGACACTAGCAACAAGACATCGTCGTGGTTCTCCCATGTGATTTCCTGATCTCACTTGTTTACCGGCGCAACGGCGCCTACTGCTTCCTTCTTCAACGACGCTCGCAATCAGCTGTTCCCTTCCGGACACGGCTGTCTTCTTTGATTCAGCGCAGCGTTTCTCTCGCCCAAGTAAGCGACAACGATCGCTGTATTGAAACTGACGAACATCCTCGTCAAACCGCGCAACGGCACAACTTTGTATCTATGTATATATATATCAGGCCGAAGCCAACAGCGTCTTCCTTTTCAAGACTCCTCTTCAATACGCCCAGACATAACCGTCTTTTTCTCCTTCTTCCCCGCAAGGCACCGTCTCCTAGGTAACAAAACATGAGAGCCAGAGCCATTAGAGGAAAGTCCATACACGGTTCATACAAACAGGACTTCCTGGTTATACCTTCAGTAGGTATTATGGTACACGTGAGTCTACCACGTTTAAAGACACCGTCACAGGTCTCACAATATTTCTGTTGTCTGATGGCAAATTGATAACAAGCCAAAATGTTATTCCCCATCACCTCGTAATGCTAGTCCATATTGGCTATGCATATATCAAACTTGTTGCCCATCTTGATGCATTCAGCTAGTTTTAAGAAATTGTTGTCCAGCCCAACCTCGACAAAGAAACAGTGCCTCTTTCTTTTTACTCAAATAATTAGGACCATATACTGCTAACATATACTTCTGTAATCTTTCTTTCGATTTAATAACCTAGGAATAACCCAGTGCCTGGTATATTTGCCATAATCTTTGAATTCGTTTCTGTTGCTTCCCTCTTTTCGTGCTCTTGGTATTTGTCACCTTGTTCACAGGGACAAATGTCTGTAATCTCCCTTTTAAGGTGCAATGAAAAAAAACCTCTCAGAGTAACAGCCAATTGTGCTACGGCATGCTCCCTTCTTTATGTGTGCAAGTGTTTCTTTTGGTCGCTACAGTGAATGTGGGATGGGCACAGCACGGAGCGCAGTGTCTGCAGTGAAGGCCTTCAGCTTGTTACATAGCTAAGCAACAGACATGTGATAAATGTATCATGTCTAAAATTGTCAGATAACAACTTGCAACACCGGACAATGCGTCCTTGGATCACGTGTTCTGTCGTCTGCATGCACGGCTGTGCTGCTAGGGTGCTTCCTGTGTCCTCATAGGCTCATGCACAGCCCACATAATCCCCAATACATGCCTGGAGAGTCCCACTGAGCCACCATTCGGCGGTGCAACTAACCCTGTACCTGTTCAGCCAGGGCAACCACACTCAATGGCAAGTGCAGGCTCTTTGTCATTGCTGCAACTCATCACCAGTTGAGGAAGTGAACCAGAACACAGCCAGTATGTCTGACTTAATTTCTTTTAAGTTCATCTTTATGCTGCAACAACTCTCTCTGTCCTCACCCTTACACCAACCACCGTACAACTTGCCTTGCATTCTCTTCTAGTGTTCTCTCTTCACATTCCACACCCATAACATTCCCTCTGCTGACATTCCTAACACTGTAAGGAGTCCCCCTTTCTTCTAGAGGACTTTATTCCCATGCCACTTTCCGTATTCTAACATTACTCAACTAGAGTTGTATTGCCAAGTGGGAATGGTTCAGTTAGTCCCCCCTCTAGTGCTCTATATGAGCATGGGGTGACCCTCCTCAGATTGACAACGCATTGGCCCTATTGGGCATGAAGATGTGTTTGCTCTCCTGGCCAGAAAGATCATTTGTCTGTCCTGGGCTTGAAGATGCGTTGGCACTCCTGGGCTTGAATACAAAGATAAGCCCTTCCAGGGGCAAGAAACTGATGATGTGATGCATCGGCAGGGCCAGAAACTGAAGAGAGGCCCACTCAGCTTGGTTTTGAGAGTTAAACCAGGGTCAAGTTGGTTTACCCAGGGTACTGCACTCCTCCCGTCTTTCCAATACCCCTCTCTACTTTTGATGGGCTAGTTATTAGGTTAAGATGTACAACCAGGCACCAGCTAGCATACTACTTAATGGACACAGGCCTTCGTCTACAGCATTTATCTTATTTTCAGGGTCCATCTTCAGCACTTCTTCCTTCCTCCAGCTTCCTTTTCTTCCTCAGTACCTTTCCAAAAATGTTCCTCCATCAGTGGCCCTCATCTTCCTACACGATTTTGTCTGTAGCTTTTAAACTGTTCTCAAAGTAATTTCCTCCTTTCTCTGGTCCCACGTTCCAACTCTCCTTTTCCCCCTTGCTAGTTTTCCCCTCTTCACGGTGCTCTCCCCTTTCCCTTCTTTTGACGCATCTTCACCTTCCTCTCGCATCCACCTCAAGTCTTACTCTCCTTCAACTCCTTTCTTCCTCTTTTACTCCGCTCTTTACTGTAACGCTTGTTCCAAACTCCCATACTAGGCCTTCTACCGAAGCCTCCCTGTATAGTCCTGCCCCTTTTGATACTGGAAAAGGGTGTTAATTAATGTGCCCAACTCCTTGTTTGTACTTGACAAAGTGATTTGCTCTTCTGATTAACTCACCATCTTCAGATCTAGTGATTCGTATCAGTTATTGTCAGCTGCCAATCTGAAGTCAAGCAGCACTGTCATGGTAGCTGCCTGACCCCGCATAGTGCCTCCTGCAGGCAGCTGCACAATAACTCTGCCAACCTGGAACCTCCTCATCTGCCAACTTCATTGCATGCCCAAGCTCAAACAGGTCTCTTCCACAGTCCATCCTGCAGACTGTGTATTCAAATGTACTTTTAGTGGGATCAAAGACAACACCCACAGATCTTTTGGTCTTCTAATGCAGAGTTATTCATTCTTCAAAACTCTACCAGGTCTTGAATTACAGACTGGTACCTGTAAAAGGATAAAGTGGATAGGGTAGACGCCTTGGGCATACCTTATATACCGGCTATTATCTTTCTGAATTTACAGCCCCCCCCGCAGAGTCTTGTCGCTCCATTCCCATATGTCCACCTAGAAACATGGTCACAGTTCTCTCCTTTTTTTATGCTGTCACTCAGTTCATTGTTGTACTCAATATTTAATTATTTTCATTGGCAGTTTCATATTTTCATTCATTTATATTCCATGAAAGTATTTATATTCTTAAAATAGGTCTTATTTTCATTTATTATATTACTCGAGTTATCAGTTCATGGTTCTTACATATTTATCATAGTCAAGATTTATTATAGCCATTTCATTGGACCAAAGTGTGAAATATCTTAGCCGTTGGCATAATTATGGATCTATGTGTTGAAATTGAACTTGAAGTAGTTGAATATTTTCCAAATGTTTTGTACCAAATTTTTTAAAATGTCAGATTTTGGGGTAGGTTGCCCGCCACCACCCACCCTCTCCAACCCCTTACACAATCCAATATGGCCTGACCCCAACCCACCATCTACCATCAGTGGTATAAAAAATGTCAAGAAATTGAGAGGAGGGGGCAGGGGATTTTCAACCAGTTTGGGGGGGAGGGGGAGGAGTCGACAAAGTCCATAAACCTATAATTATACTGTTAAATGGTGTTATGGTCACCAATAGTCTTAATAAATAGTCTTAATAAAAATCGGCCCCTATGCAGGGGCAAATATGTTTTTACTGGGGTATGAGGGTCACTAGACCACCAGGGATGGCTTGAAAGGGGGGGCAGTGATCAGAGCACGATAGTTATGATTTGTTTTTGCTGGGCTGAACATAGGTAATGAATGTTTTTTGTTCTGTTTACAGGTTTCTTTACGCAAGGAGCTGCAGCGTTATGCTAGTCGTTTTTTTATCCTCCCAGGGTTCCCAGAACTGCAGCTGGACTTGGGGACGGTCAACCCACATCGGAGACAGCCACCCAAGGCCAGGGGCATCACTGCCACCTTCCTGGAGCTCTGGCTAGCCTGCATTACAGCTTCTCCCTCTGGGAAGGGTCAGGGACCCTGCCAGGGCTCCCTGGGACAGCCGCTGTGCTTGAGGACGGTAGACCCAAATGGGAAAAGAATGCCCAAGGCCAGGGACAGCACCCCCAACTGTGCTGGAGCTCTGGCTGGGTTTCGTTGCAGCTTCACCCTCTAGGAAGGACGTGGACCCTGCCGAGGCTCCCTGGAACCGTTGCTGGGTTTGTGGACAGTCAAACCACATGACAGCACCCCTGACCATCTTGGAGCTCTAGGCTGACCTGCATTATACAATTTCTCTCTGTGAGGGGGACCCTGTCGGGCCCCCTTCGGCTGCCACTGCACTTGGGGATGGTGGACTCACATGGGAGACAGATGCCGAAGGCCGGGGACATCACCTTCAACCATCCTTGAGTTTTGGCTGGGCTACATTGCAGCTTTGTGGAGGTATTGGCACACTGCCGGGGGAAAGCTGTACCAGAGGCCAGCCAGAGCTCCAAGATTGGAGGTAAAGTGACCAGCCTTGGGCGGCTGTCTCCCATGTAGGTTGACCGTCCCGCAGCCCAGCAGCGGTTCCAGGAAGCCCCAGAAGGGTCCCACTCCATCAGCGAAGGTGACCCTGTCAGGGCTCCCTGGGACAGCCGCTGCACTTGGAGATGGTTACTCCATATGGGAGACAGCTGCCCAAGGCCAAGAACAAACTATCCTGGAGCTCTGGCTGGCCTGTGTTACAGCTTCTCCCTCTGGGAAAGGTTGGGGACCCTTCCAGGGCTCCCCGGGAGTGCCACTGCACTTGGGGATGGTGGACCCACATGGGAGAGTCATCCAAGGCCGGGAACATCACCCCTGACCATCCTGGAGCTCTGGCTAGGCAGCATTACAGACTTTCCCCTCAGAGAACGGATGGAGAGCCTACTGGTGCTCCTTTGGACTAGGGGATGGTTAATACTTTTTCTTTTTCACCAAGGTAGGTACACCCACAAACCTGTGGGAAGGTAGGCCATGTGTGCTGGTGGTATGTTTCAGTAGTTTCCAAGTTGGAAATGTCTGAAAATTATGTTTATTTTCCCTACATTTCAGACTTTGCCGGGCTTTTGGGTAATAAATTCTAGGGCAAATTGTGCAAGTCAGACCTCTGTGGGTTCCTACGGGAGTCTGTTCTCCTGAAACACTTGGGTTACCAGTGGTTTAGCCTTTTCCATTTGCACCCAGGTAGGTGAACCGACACATGAGGTACAGTTTTTGTCAGGACACATGTGGGAATGTGGGATGGTAGCACATTTGTTGTTTTCTCTTGGTTTAACATTTTCATACATTTGCTACTGCACTTTGTTACACAACCCTTTAATTTCCCAAATGTGAACTACATGTAGTTGCCGATTTAGGCACTGCATGCTTTGCTTTTGTAACCTGCTCAAGTCGCCTACCCTTCAAAAGGTCTGCTCTTTCAAAAATGTTATGCTTGCCATGCCTCACATTTATTTTCCTTATTTACACATGCTAAGTATGTCTGTTTAGGCCGTCAGCATAAAATACGTGTGTACTATGGCTCTGTTTTTGGCTTGTGGTATATGCGATTTCCTAACTGGAAAAGTCAGGGGAATGTAGCGGGGCACTGCTTTTCTCAATATTCACAGAAGCCATTACCTTACGGGTCCAACCATGTCCAGCACATACCTTTTTTAACTGTCATTTTTCAAATCTTTCCCCAAACTATGGGCATTTTCCCTACATAGATGTTGCCTGACCTGCGCAAATCACCCTTTCCTAAACTTGGAATTTTGTCTACTTTTCAGAAATGTATGCCTTGGTCTTCCCTTTCAGCTTTCCTACCCTCCTCTTCCATTCCGTCCACGCATGGACTATTGGGGTGGGAACAAAGGGTTAAACTCGCATAGCTCTCACAAAATTGATGGTAACCTTATTTTTTTGGTTTCCACTCAACCTGTTCTTGAAAGCCTGGAAAATGGCAAATTCAGCACAGCAAACCATTTGTTCCTAGCTCTTACAAGTAAACAACCACAGGCTTCTTTGTACATAATGTTATTGCCATTTTCTGAAAAAACCACAAAATGTGCTCCCTTTTCGGTTATTTGCTCTCAACCCCCACACAGCAAACTAGGATTCCTAGGTGGCATTATGATCACCTACATGTGGGAAGAAAGGGGGGCAAATTTGAGCGAGATGTCACATGTAAATAAAAAGTTACAATGGATTGAATGGCAACATACCGAAATCACCAAAAAAGTTCTTGGCGTGCGGGGGTGGAGGGAGGCGGGGCATTGGCAGTTAAGGGGTTAAAAGCAAATAACACATTAGCTTAAAGAAATAGACAATTGGGTAATTGAAGTGTTTCTATTATGACAAGTGCTTACACTGTAAAGCAACAAATAATACATATACATGTGTAAACCAAAGATTAAATTGGTGGAGCCATATGGAGTGAACCTGCTTTACCTGGGGGATTTGAAGAAAAAGAAGCCGAATAGTGAAACATTTATGGAAAAAAAACAGTTCTCATAACTGCACATGAATCTCTGCAAGAATTGGAGAACAGAAAAAGTAAACTTTATTATTGCAAATGTTCACAATCTTTTGTCACAATATTTCCTGTAGGGCTCAACAGATATCAAGACTTCACACCTTCAGCAGGGACATGCTGATACACAGTGCCGTAGGATTGTAACGCAATCATCGATCTATAAATTATTTGCTTTTCATAATGGTGCTGTAGTGTGAACAAGTACAGGTAAACTATAGACAACTAAAGGTCTCAAAACATTTCCAAGTTAAAAATGTCAATCGAAATATGGATTTATAGGACAGTGAGTTAATATAACAAGAAAAGCAACTCACACTGCCTAAAATTAAAAATGCGATTAGAGTGGAAGGAACTCAGAAACACTTGACACTTTTTTCAAGCGCAACAGCAACAATATGCTGAAAATCGGCTAAAACGTCATCACTCATACTCAACATACACGGTGCATTCATACACACACAACTCATCATACCGTGGCATACATCCAAAGTACTAAAGGACACAAAAAACATGCTAAGAACCAATGGGGAAGAGGAATTCATAACTAGTCCCCCATAATGACACACATTATTGCGATGTTTACAAACAATAGAAATAATTCACAAACAATCTATTGTCAGGGTGGATAGGAAGAACAGATGCAAAGATCACATCCCTATAGAATTTATCTCTCGACCGGTTTCGACGTGTAGTGGTGGTTAACTGAACGTCTTCCTCAGGAGGTGGGTGTTACCATTCTGATGAAAACCTAGCTGCTGCAACAACCTATGCAGTGTAGTGTGGCCAGTCACGCCAGACAATTCAGGACTAAAACATAACCTGGAGGGCGCCCCATGCAGTTTAAGAGATCCAGAACTGCATGTATTTGAAAAGTGAAGAAGCATCACAACTTAGCCTGAGCCTTCAACGCCGTCTGCAAATCACTGCAAAACGGTTGCTGTATAATGAAATTGACCATCAAAGAGGGAGAACAGATGGTAATCTCTTTGTTCCAAACTAATTGTAAATTCGAAACGCTACGTATGCGTGTAGGGACCTGCAAGGAGTGGCTGCCATGCAGTTTAAGGAGATCCAGAACTGCATGTATTTGAAAAGTGAAGAAGCAGCACAATTTAGCCTGAGCCTTCAACGCCATCTGCAAATCACTGCAAAACGGTTGCTGTATAATGAAATTGAGCAGCAAAGAGGGAGAACAGATGGTAATCTCTTTGTTCCAAACTAATTGTAAATTTGAAACGCTACGCATGCGTGTAGGGACCTGCAAGGAGTGGCTGCCATGCAGTTTAAGGAGATCCAGAACTGCATGAAGAGGGAGAACAGATGGTAATCTCTTTGTTCCAAACTAATTGTAAATTCGAAACGCTACACATGCATGCATGTCACTGCATGCATGCGTAGCGTTTCAAATTTACAATTAGTTTGGAACAAGGAGATTACCATCTGTTCTCCCTCTTTGCTGCTCAATTTCATTATACAGCAACCGTTTTGCAGTGATTTGCAGACGGCGTTGAAGGCTCAGGCTAAGTTGTGCTGCTTCTTCACTTTTCAAATACATGCAGTTCTGGATCTCCTTAAACTGCATGGGGCGCCCTTCAGGTTATGTTTTAGTCCTGAATTGTCTGGCCACACTACACTGAATAGGTTGTTGCAGCAGCTAAGTTTTCATCAGAATGGTAACACCCACCTCCTGAGGAAGACGTTGTAACGCTCACCTGATTCCCGTAGAGGCGCCGGTCTTGACTGGGCGTATACCGTATCTTCAAGGTGATGTGTAACACATGGCTGGCTCTTTGGGCTGGACCTCTGTGCACTGTATGTCTGACTCGAAGGGTAAGATGTCTTAGGTAAGTGAACGCCGTGCTCTCCATCTGCCTCGGGGCAGGGTGCTGTAACCAGTTTCTTCACTGGATAAGGGGAGCAGGCCTCTTGACTTCAGAGGACTGCTGTCCGTCGTTTACTGCACGAACGGTAAGTTTTGAGTAATTCTAATGTCTTTAAAAGTCTTTAGTAATGATGTCTCTTGTTTTGCAGGGTTCTGGCGATGGCGGAAGACGGGCTGAAGTGAGTTGAAGATGGAGCCCGTGTGATGAATAGAAGCGCCTGGAAGCACGTAAGTAAGCGCTTGTCGCCTGCTTCACGATGCGCTCGAACTGTCTTTTTATTTTGCAGGTACAAGTTCGGAGCGGCTGCAGGGTGCCGGAATACCCACTGGGTTAGATGTGGAAAGGAGTAATGGCACGTGAGTATTAAAGTTCCCCAATGTCTTTAAACGCACCTTGTTTTGTCTTTCAGATGCGGGATGCAGCGCCGAAGGCCTCCGGAGCGTGCGAAGAGTTGTTAAGCTTTTGTCTTTCAGATGCCGGAATGCAGTGCGAAGACCTCCGGAGCGCACGAAGAGTAGGTAAGCCTTTGTCTTTCGGATGCCGGAATGCAGCGCGAGGCGTTGGTGACAGCCGATGGACCAGGTAAGTGAAGCGCTGTCACTGAAGACCGTAATGCTAACCTGTTCTTTCTTGTCTTTATAGGTGTTGCTGAAGACTGGAATCAGGATGGTAAGCCTTTTTCCTTAGGCCCAGGATCAGATGCAGAAGACACGATGAGCGTTCTGCTGCAGAGGATGCAGAATAACGCAAAGCAAGATTCATCCATCGGGTGTGGTTTAAATAGCCTCCTGTAGTGCTTAGGTGTCTCCTTCCACAGCCACGCCTAGGTAAGAAAACAGTTCCTGCTTTCCAGAAGAGTTCCAGTGTTCTGAATCTAGGGAGTGGCTCCTGCCCCACCCAACAGGAAAAGCAGTTCCAAACAGAAGAGGATCAGAGGCTCAACTGGCAGGCAAGTAAGCAGCATGGTCTGCTGCAGGTAAGTCCACCCAAGCATTATGAGCCCGGCGCTTCCAGCGCTGGGACTGGGCATATTTATGAGCCTGGTGCCACTGGCGCCAGGACTGGGTCCAAAAGGTCCCAATTGGGACTGGTTGGCACTCGGAACCTGGGTTATGGATCTGCTTCCAAGGGAGTTGGGAAAACCCTGACCTTTTGGAAGCAGAGATCATGACAGACGTTCAGTTAACCACCACTACACGTCAAAACCGGTCGAGAGATAAATTCTACAGGGATGTGATCTTTGCATCTGTTCTTCCTATCCACCCTGACAATAGATTGTTTGTGAATTATTTCTATTGTTTGTAAACATCACAATAATGTGTGTCATTATGGGGACTAGTTATGAATTCCTCTTCCCCATTGGTTCTTGGCATGTTTTTTGTGTCCTTTAGTACTTTGGATGTATGCCACTGTATGATGAGTTGTGTGTGTATGAATGCACCATGTATGTTGAGTATGAGTGATGAAGTTTTAGCTGATTTTCGGCATATTGTTGCTGCTGTTTGCTATGCTAAAATGATCTGTGTATAATAATTTTATGTGATTTATTCACTAGTTCTCAATTTTTGTATCACTTTAAATACATTTTGATACATTTTTTCTAAACATACTTTGCTCTGGACATATCTTTTCTGTTTTTTGATGTTATCATAATACTCCGGTTCAGAGGCTAGAGTTACCCTGCTCTTTTCAGTGTTTGCACTTTTTTCAAGCGCACCTGGCACTTTTTAAATCCGTTATACTCTTTGCACTTTAGTCAGGCATTTCCAATAGTTACGATTTGCCTTGAAGTAATATGGTTCTGCTTTGACTTAATGACGCATTTTGCACACAGCCCTTTTTTATGGATGTATAATGTATTTATATGTACAAGGCAGTTTTGTCAGTATTTAATATCAGGCATTTACCAAGCGGAGTGGCCGAGCAGGAATGTATAAACGGAATTTGGCCTGTAGATATTCTGGCCCAGTTCCACAAAAGGCATGATGAACTAGACATTAGCCCTTGACCTGAATGGGCTTGGCCATGGGTAGCTAATGAAGATGGTGCACACATGGAGTAATGCGAGAACTAGGTGTGTAAGTGGCTACTCTGGCTGCAGAGTTCGGCAGGACCTGAAGGTGCCATAAGAAGTAGCCAGTTTGTGCCAGTAATAGGGCATTGCAGTGGTCCATGGAGGACATAACAAGTAAGGACACCACAGGGGCGCGTAACTGAGAAAGGAGTAAACAAAGAACCTTACTATGAGGTTTTCAGTTGAAGATGGCCCCTTTGTCATACTGGATTTAGCTTTTCTGTATGCGTAATCTCAGATAACATATTTACCCCTAAAGATGGCCAAAAAGAGGGGCTCCAAAAGGCAGTAGAGGAAGGAGGGCCCACCACCAACACCTCATTTTTTCCCCTGAACCAGCTATTACACATCCATGCACCCACAGCTTCGAGACAGGACCTAAATCTGGTTGTTGTTTCGACAAGAGAGATCTAAACGGATCAGGATCTGTGTTATATGTTAAGAATAACAGTGGAAGCCGTGAGAGCAGAGAAGCTTGGTAAGAGGTTACATGTACATGTTAAACAAAACCTGGAAGATGGAGGAAACATGAGGGACTCCACATCTCAAGGCAGACGGTACAGAGTGAAAAGGGGGGATGGAAATTGACTGTTCGGTTAGAGAGAAACAAAGAAAACCAGGAAAGAACGCACCAGAAAGGCCGGCCCAGACGATCTAGGCGGCATGGTCAACGGTATCAAAGGCGGCAGATAAGTCAAGTAATAAGCACAGACGCTGCCCGAGTCGTGCAGCCAAGCCACATCGTCAAACGTTGGAGACCAGCACCACCTCTGTGCCACATCCTGGACGAAAAATGGATTGAGAAGTGTGGAAGAAAGATTACTCAAGAAAGGGCAGACAAAGGCTTCAAAAAGCTTCATAAGAAGATTCCAATGTGGCCCCCGTGACTACCTTCATCGTGAGGAGCGCGCTCCTCCCCAGCAACCCAAAAAAAGAGCAATAAGGTGCGTTACAAGACCCCAGGGCAGCAAAGGGGACGACCCGTGAAGCAAGCGGCCCCCAAGAAAACTCCAACTGGAGCGTTTGGGGGCAGAGTGAGTGGACCTGAGACCGCCAGTAGCGATGCCTGTGTGGGGACTGGCAGTCGAGCCGGAGGAGATCAGAGAACCCACGCAGGTGGTGCAGAAGACGCAGGGTGCCTATTCAGCCAAGGCAACATAGGCGAGACTGGGGAGTGTGAGCAGACTACCGTGGATCCCCTGGCAATACAGCAGAGCCGGCGCAGCACGGACACCCAGCTAAAAATGAGAGGGAGCGGGTAGTATTCCCCTGAAATCCTGCTCTTGCCTCTGCTCCATACAGCAAGCCCGGCTCCACACAGCGCAGGGCCTCCAACAACCACACAGCGCAGGGCCCCCATGAGCTGTGATGCTCCCCAGCTGGCGCAGGGTAAGTAGGCATAACTAAGGGAATTGGCAGCCATGACGCAGGCGCACGCAAGACACTCCCCTCCCGAACAACGGACATGGAGTTTTATGAAAGCATCTGCTCCAGCGCACCTTAACCTACACTTGGAAGGGGACCCCCCCTACGGCAGGAGACCCGCAGCATACCTGGACCTAGGGAAAGGCCCAAGCCCATACCATTCAGCAACATCAGAGGCAAACTGCAGTAATAGAAGGGTGACAGCACTAAGTCTCATGCAGCATCCCCCCGTTAACGGCCAGGGAAATAACCCGGGGGCGTGGGCGGCGTGTGCTCCCAACCCCTAGCATTTGACTCCGCAGGAGAGCGCTGCTTCGCTCCACCACCCATCCTGCCATGCAAGATTAACCGAGAAGGAACATCCAGGGGTGCAAGAGCATACTTAGAGGCTCAGGAGCAGTGGGAGCACGGTGGCACCCCGGGAAGAAATTCAAGAAGCTCCTGGCCTCCAGGCCAGTGTGACACTGCGACCATGACCACTTTCACCTTTGAGCGTACTAGCCCCACGATCCCCAGGGGGCAACCAACCCAGGCTCTAAAGGGGAGCTAGACACCCGCCGCGCACAGGAGGGAGAAGCATCCTCTTCATACAGAACAATTGGCCAATACCCCGGGGTCAAGAGGAACCTCAGAGGCCTGGGGAGAAGCCCCCTACAGTAAGGTGCAGGCAGGCACTCGCCATCACCAGGCAATGTTGCGCAACAAGGCCAAGGAGGCCAGAAAAGGCCCCTCAAGGTCCAAGATCTCAAGAAAACAGGAAGGGACCCTCCAAAACCTATGGAGAAATGAGGGGGAAGCACCGGAGGAAGAGGATCCAGCAGTGACAGAGAGGCAGCAGTCGGAGAAACCCCTGACGCTGCCACAGGGGCAAGAGGTCACAAGCAAGGTGCTGCAACAGTGCTTTAAGGCATTCAGTGACCAAATGACTGCTACCCTTCAGACACAATTAAGCCTAATACGCACAGAACTTGCACAATCCCTGCAGGAAATCAAAGGCGACAGTTGAATTAATACAAATGAAAACGCCATTCAAGAACTCACTGAAAACACCCGGAAGATAGATGTATTAGTGAAGCAGCAGGCGGTAGCGACACAACCTGGAGCTCCAAGTCAAGGACTTGGAGAACCGCTCGGAAAGGTCCAACATCAGGGTTTAGGGGCTCCCAGAAAGTGTGAGCGATGCCGACCTCAGGGAAACAATGCAGCACGTGTTCAAAGATTCGCTGGACATGGCTGGGGGAGAAATTCTCATAGATAAAAGGTCCGCAGCGAGAAGAACCCGGGGCCAGGCCAACGGAAGTGCAATGGTTTTACAGCGATACGACCTAAACAAATGGATCTTCCAAGCGGCGAGGAAAGCAACCCTGTTAAAAGTGAACAGCGCCGTCATAGAACTTTTCCAGGACCTGGCCAAATCCATACTAACAATCAGGAGGCAAATGGGCCCGGTGACAGAAGCCCTTACCAAAGCACAGATAAGATCCAGGTGGACATTCCCCTTTGGAATGGTCTTCAAGTGGGAAGGGCGCCAAGACCACATCACTACGTTGGATGAGGGACCCAAGAACCTGAATATTGAAGAAGGGGATGCAGGGGGGGGGGGGGAATAATAGGAGGCCAGAACATGAAGGCCACCAAGAGAAGCCATGGGAGTGGAGAAGAGTAGAGAGGTCAAAGGCAAGACACAAACAATTGCGTGGCCCCAGGGGGAAGTTGGGGGATAGCAACCGAAGCCCCAGGCTGAATAGGCTGTCCACTTAACAGCAGCGGTGGGGGATCACGAGACAAGGGTTAAGACCCGGTGGGGTTACACAGGGAATTTCAGCCTAAGGGTCGGCTCCGGGAGACAGGGGTGGGGGGTTGACAGATCTTGGAAACAGGGGAAGAGCATAGGAATGGCTCTCCCCGCACAGTTATTCTCTGGGATGGGAATGTGATCCAGCAACCTAGGACAACGTTACGACCTGGGGAAGTTGAACCGAGTCCAGCCGGACGGGGCGAGAGGGAGGGTGGGGTGCTTAAATCAAGGGGGGTCGTTTCGACATGGTTACTCTCAGGACGTAACGGGGTATGGGTAGGGATCCAAATACTAAAACTCAATGTTAGAGGACTAAACACACCAACTAAAGAGACGGAAACTGGAGAACCTCCTCCAGGATACCAAGCCAGACATTGGGACGCTCAAGGAGACCCATATCCATAAGCAAGACAGACAGAATGAAGTTGAGAGAGGGTAACCCCAGGTTCTGCAGGCCAACGACAAGAGCAAAGCTTGAGGGGTCCTCATAGCGTTTAGACACCCACCTGACGTCGAAATAAAAGGCACAAAAGATGACAAGGAAGGTAGATTCCTCTTCGTCCAGCTACAATGGGGGGTGGCCTCTCACGATCGCCACAGTGTACGCCCCCAACTGAGGGCAGGATGAATACTTGCAGAAGCTAGACCAGTTAACAACGAGCCAGCTAATACTGACAGGATTTTAACTTGGCATGGCGCCCATCCACAGACAGAAGCGCGGACAGGACACCCACATCTAAAAGCCCATCTAGTAAACTACAGGCTAGCATAACAGAAAGGCATTAGCAGATACATGGCATGAACTAAAAGGGGACTCCAAGGGGTATACTTACTACTCACACGTGCACCGAACATTCTCAAGAATTGATTACATATTGGTTTTCGGAGACACTGCTTTGCTAAGTACGGATCATAGAAAGGGAAACCATACCCCTGCCCGACCACACTCCCCTGCAGCTACAAAAATCCAATGGAGGGGGGGGGACCTCTGGAAGTGGTGGTTCCCCTGACATCTGCTGAGAGATGCAGTAATTTGCGACGAGATACACAAGTCCATCCGCAACTTCATTGGGGAAAATAAGACCCCATGGGTGCAGGAACATGTAGTATGGGACGCCTTTAAGGCAACCATGTTGGGGATGCTTATAGCAAAGCAGGCATCTCGAGCCAAACAGGAGAAGGCCCTCCAGGTGGACCTAGAACAGGTGTAATGGAGACAGATAGGGGGGGTAATGATCAGGGGGGAGTATAGGCATATCAAAGGGCAAATCAATATCTTTCTAGCTAAACAAGCAGTCAAATCGCTCCTATTCTTGAGGCAGATGTATTACCTCCAGGCAAACAAGACAGGCCAGCTCTTAGCCAGGTAGGTTAAGCAGAAGGAAGCAGCAGGTACAATACGCCACATTCAGATGGTGGAGGGACAGGAAACCACACGTACAGAAGAGATCCTGCAGGCGTTCACAGAGTTCTATACAAGCCTCTATGCTACAGAGGCACAGGAGAGTGACCTCCAAAAGGCCTTCTTAAAATCTTGCTGGCTAAAAAGATTAGAACAGAGCCAGCGCGATGCTTTAGAAGGGACGATTACCTATGACGCTGTGCGTGTACCGATCTGATCGCTACAACCAAATAAAGCCCCAGGCCCGGACGGGTACCCCACCACATTCTATAAAGCATTACATACCACATTAGTCCCGTTAATGACATCCCTGTTCAACTCCTTCTCCGATACGGGCTGCATCTCCCAGTCCATGGAGGAGGCTAAGGTAATCCTCTTCCCTAAGCCAAACAAGAAACAAACCCTCTGTAGCTCCTACCGTCCTACTGCCCTAATAAACCTTGATGCCCTGATCCACCCGGGTCAAGCAGGCTTTGTCAAGGGGAGGCAAACGTTTGACAACATTAAGCGAATATCCCAATAGATAGATAGAGAAGTCAAACAGGGCAGTCCTGAGGGCAGGGGTTGTTAGCACTAGATGCAGAGAAGGCATTCGACCGAGTCAAACGGTCATTCTTGTTTGGTACCATTGTGGTTATGGGGTTTGGCCTGGGCCTTCTCCACCTGGTCAAAGCCAACTGTGGAGCACCACTTATCAGGCTAGCTATCAATGGCCATGTCTCCTAGGCGATAAGGATCACTAGGGGTACTAAGCAGGGCTGCCCATGTCATCATTCCTGTACGCAAACTTTCTCGAACCCTTCCTAGCTAGAATTGGACAGGAGAGGGGAATAAAATGGATTACATTCGGTGGGGAAGATCATAAGGCAATGGCCTTTGCCGACGATCTCCTAGTCGTGCTGACCGACATGGACACTTCCCTCCGGAGATTAACAGCACTCCTAGGGGAATTTGGCAGAGTGGCAGACCTGACGACCAACAACCAAAAACAACAGTAGATTAATGAAAACATTATTGGCTAATGCTTTCACTTTGGTTCGTCTTGCGCTGGTCCAAGAATGTCACCTCTAGCGGCACAATACGAATGCCCCCGGCCGTCCCTCTTAATCACGGCCCCAGTTCCGAAAAACAACAAAATGGAATCAGTGTCCTATTCCATTATTCCTAGCTTAAGTATTCAGGCGACCAGCCTGTTTTGAACACTGTCCTTTTTTTAAAGTAAACGCTTCAGACCCCCAGGACCTCAGTGGTAGCTCGGCTCGCGGTGGACCGCCAGCTCAATCCCAAGATCCAACTACAAGCTTTTTAACTACAGCAACTTTAATATATGCTATTGGAGCTGGAATTACCGCGGCTGCTGGCACCAGACTTGCCCTCCAATGGGTACTCGTTAAAGGATTTAAAGTGTACTCATTCCAATTACAGTGCCTCGAAAGAGTCCTGTACTGTTATTTTTCGTCACTACCTCCCGGAGTCGGGATTGGGTAATTTGGGCGCCTGCCGCATTCCTTGATGTGGTAGCCGTTTCTCAGGCTCCCTCTCCAGAATCAAACCCTGATTCCCCATTACCTGTGGTCACCATGGTAGGCACAGAAAGTACCATCGAAAGTTGATAGGGCAGACATCTGAATGCATCGTCGCGGTCACATAGATGTGCGATTGGCCTGAGGTTATCTAAAGTCTCCAAAGCGGCCGGGCGAGCCCAGATTGGTCTTGGTCTGATAAATGCACGCATCCCGGGAGGTCCGCGCTCGTCGGCATGTATTAGCTCTAGAATTACCACAGTTATCCAAGTAACAGATGGAGCGATCAATGGAACCATAACTGATTTAATGAGCCATTTGCAGTTTCATTGTACCAGTCATTTGTACTTACACGTACATGGCTTAATCTTTGAGACACACATATGCTACCGCCAGGATCAATGAGGTAGCCGTACCTGCTGGAGGGTGGCAACGGGGGGAGCCGTGCGACTGCCTCAGAAACAACCTTCGCACCCTCTGGGGCTGTCTGCAGGACCCGAGTGCCAAAGAGCATCCCTAGACGTGTGTGGGTCGGGTGGACAGGTTGGTCACGCGGGCACCGGCGGCCGGGCCTGCTCTGCCATGCCACAGGGTGGGTGGGAGGTCGAGGTCAGGCCCAGGCACAACTTGAACCAGTAGGGGGGGTTTGCCAGCACGCTGCCACTGGAATGGCGACAGAGGGGGTCAGCAGCCAACGTGTGTTCCGAACTGCTGGAGAAACGTGCATGGTGGAGGAGGGGCTGCGTCGTAGCTTGCGAGGGGATCCCGTCTGATCTGACCACTAGGAGGTGGCCGGGCTGCTCGGCCTTTGCTCTAGAGCCGCCCACATGAGAGGGCCCTCCCCGAGGGAAGCACACCCTTGACACGGTCCCATGGCGGGTGGAAGCAAATTGCTTGAAACAGCCGAGGCTGGCCAAGCAGTCCAACCCTAGATGGACCAAGTGCACCAAATCGATCCCATGGAGTGCTTGGAAGAGCACCAACAGGCCAGTCTCTGCTGGGGCATTGCGTGGGGCACGCTCCCGGCCGACCCAGGGTTTCACCATGGAGCCCGGGTTCGGCAGCGAGAACCAAGAGAAGGGCAGACAGGTCCCTCTCACCCAGTCTATAGTAATCCGGAGGAAGGTGACTAAGTTTTGTCATCTGTGTACCCAGAGTGACAGAGTGGGACCTCTCGGCAAAAGCGTTGGGCTCCTTATAGACCCAACTGGAGAAAAATGTCAAACTGACGCCCATTGGGACTTCCAGAGCAGCCCAGCCGTCTGGTCCTTGCAGACATTCCTCGGGCCAATGACCAGATGGCCGGGCTCGGAGAGCGGCCATCTGGTAGGTCAATGCATTCCAATGGGCCTGGACGGGAAGGGCCTTTGGCCCCCCCACCTGACAAAGGACAGGGGACCAACAGGTGCCCAAAGGCATGGGCCAGCACCAATCGACATCCTCGAGCTCTGGCCAGGCCACCTTAGAGTTTTTCACCGCCCCTCCACGTAAGAGGTTTTTGATCCACCTTGGAGCTTATCCCTCTGAGGAGGGACAGTCGACCCACATGTGAGACAGGTACCCAAGGCTGGGTGCTTGGGGTGGGGGGACCAGCACCCCCGCAGCCATCTTGGAGCTTTAGCAGTGCCCCTTTAGAGCTTCTCCCTCCAGGGCTCCCCACGACTTTACCCTCCAGAGAGGGACAGGGCTCCCCACGATCACCACCGGGCTTGGGGACAGTTAACCCAGACGTGAGACAGGCGCCCAAGGCCAGGACCCCCCCAACCCTGGAGCTTTAGCAGGGCCCCTTTAGAGGTTTTCCTTGTGGGGAGCGATGGGGATCCCACCAGGGCTCCCTGCGACTACCACTGGGTTCGGGGGCTTTCGCACTGGAGCTCTGGCCGGGCCCCCCTCAGTGCTTCTCCCACCACATTAGAGCCTTTCCCTCCAGGACTAACCCACAAACACTGTGGAACTCAGGGCCGGCCACTGCAAGCGCATTTACCCCCATGTGGAGGAAACCGACCCGCTCAGGGCACCCCTTGACACACGCACCTCATCTTGGGCATGACCACATGTGGCTGATACTTGCCCGAGGATCGGGAGCAACCCACGAATGCCGTTGAACTAAAGCCAGTAATTGCGCCATGGCCGCCCTGGAGGCCACAGGGTGGCACTTCCATGCCAACCGTAGACAAATGCAGGAGTCAACTGCGGCAACCACAACTCGGGCCATCTGGGCCTACTCCCCGAGCCAGATGGCCCGGCGGCCGTGCCTGCCCCCACCGTCCAGGGGCACAAGCTTAAGGTACCACCCCCCGTACTCTGGGGTGGGTGCTTAAGCTGCTGCCTCTCTTCCCCGCCCTGGGTTTAAGGTACCACCTCCGCGCACTCGGGCCGGAAGACAATTCCACGCCGACTATTAAGCTTACGGAACCCGACTGGAGACAAATGCAGGAGTCAGCTGCAACTCGGGCCATCTGGTCCGCCAGCCACAACTTGGGCCATCTGGGCCTATTACCAGGCCAGTTGGCCCAGTGGCCGGCCGGGCCTGCCCCGACCCCACCGTCCAGGGGCACAGTCTTTAGGTACCACCACCATGCCCTGGGGTGGCTTGCACCCTCTCTTCCCCTGCCCTGTCCGGGGGCTTAAGGCACCACCTCGAAGGCCGGGCCCAAGGCCATCTGGTCTGCTAGGCTGACCAGGAAAGGTGAGAAGAGTGCTCCCCGCCCAGCCCACACACCTCTGCGGGTGCGTCCCTAGGGTGGGTTGCATTTTCCTGTGTGCCCCGCGGGCCCCAGGAGGAAGGATGGAGAACCTTGGCGGCGGTGCCGCCTTGCGGCAAAAGCATGGCTCAGAGGATGACTTCCAATAGACCGCAGAAAGGTAGCTGCTCTGCTACTTACAAAACCCTGAACCAGAATCAGGTTGTCTACGAATGATTTAGCACCAGATTCCCCACGAACATGTGGTGCACTACGGGTGAGATAGGTGGCCCCCTTCTGTCCACACTCAAGTCCAGAGGCGAGCGGCTCTACACACCGCCCCTGAAGCTGGCTATCCTAAGCCAACCGATGCTCGACAGTGCTGCAGTATCACGGTCTGGGGGCAGAGGGGAGGATTTCTGACTTTCTGGCGTTCAGTCATAATCCCACAGATGGTAGCTTCACCCCATTGGCTCCTCAGACAAGCATGCACACCAAATGTCTGAACCTGCGGTTCCTCTTGTACT